>NC_051164.1:95079862-95397683 GCF_013339745.2 Dermacentor silvarum
CGCTAGACGGCGCCGCGTCTGCAGAGGCGAGCGCGAGTGAGGAACACGGCTGCAGCGCGCAGCTCTAACATGACGCGTTTCGGCGGTGGCTCTTTCACTTCTTTCTATTGACCGTTGAACCAAATCACACGTGCACCACCACTTGAATGCTAATCGCAATAACGACGGCAAACATTTCCAAAGGATAGGATTCTGCCTGAATTTTTTTGGAAAAGAGTTGGGGGCCTAAACAAAAAAAATGCTAAAACAGTCACTAGTTCATTATTTATCATTATAAATTAAGTAGATGTCATCTAAATCCTTTCTCCGCCGCCTAATGAGATGTTTTCTGGGGTTTACTAGCACGTCAATGCAAAAGCGGCGAGGTAAAGCAGTTTCATCGCTTTTGCTCTTTTTTACCTTAGTCAAACTTAACGTGTAACTGCAAAAAAAAAAAAAAAAAACTGTCGTTTAAAATTCGTGCGCGTAATTTTTTTTTCAATTCTCGCGCCAGGTTGAGACTAAAAGAAAACACTTCGCTCTTGCACATGTCCCGACGTAATTTAAATAATAACATAACCAGCTGATAACAAAGTAATCGTTCTCTCGTTCCGCCGACCGTGCCAAGACACGCAGACTCAAAATGTGCCGCTGCACTATTCGTATTTCGTTTTTCCTACACCTTCTTTGATGCTATTGCCCGCAGTGGTCGTAATGACCTGTGCACGGGCTCAAGCATCTTTTCCTCGTTAATTCGTCGTCTACTTTCAATTATGCCGACGTCGCACTCGGGAAGGCCGAATTATAATTAATTTCTGTTGTAGGAGTTGTGCATTGTGTTAGAAGCATGCAGTGTTGGGAAATGTATATTGCAGGAGAGAGTTAAAGGGTCAACTGCACCGAAGTTACGGACCGCGTAACATAGCCCAGTTTCAGATTGTGTCCGTGTGGATGTAGAACAATCTACGTGTATAAAATTTTACGCTTGAAATAAGAGTGGACGTGTCACGAAAAGCTCGCAAATATATAGGTATTTATGCTGAAACTGCAAAAAAAATACATAAAAAAAAAGAAGACGCCATTACCGTTCGCCGGAAGGGGTGAGAACATGCTCGGATCCTTGGTATGACCTCAGAGATCAGTCGACGCCTGCGCTCTCATGCGGCGCGCTCAGAACTCACGGATGCGACGTTCTGATATACACGTCACATCCGCTACACGTCACATCCGTCTGGTTTAGCGCCATTCAGAGGCTCCTAATAAGAACATGAGACAGTTACCAGTCCTGCAACTTTGTCAAGGTTGCTTCAGTGGTGTACATAATCCTCATTTACACAAAAAAAAAAAAAAAAATCACGAACATTATGCGAGCTGTTCACTCACATGCAGCTGTACGTAGGTAAAATTGACATATCGAGAATTATCGGGTACAACGAAGTGAAGGTAGTATTGTCGATGCTTCATTTTACTGACTGTTCTGCTATAACGAAACCGAAGATGCACGATCTGACCCGTGGTCCGTCGCAACGAAGGAAATTGTGGCTTGCACGCAGCTAGAAATATGTAAGCTAGAAACAAAGAGACACCATTCGCAAATTTTCAAAAGTGTCCAAAATCGTACTCTTCCATATATGTATCTGATTCATCCGAGGCATCGAAATACGTGTTTGGATGCTTGCGTGATCTGTAAAGAACAAGCAGAGTTCGTAACGAGTAAATGCTTGAGTCTTTTTGTAGTAAGATGCAGATAGGTACTGTCTGCTGGTGAAAACAACCGCGATTGATAGTTCTTGTGTGTAGCTTCTATGACGAGTATTGGATGCAGGGAACAAAATTTTCTTCCATTACAACTTCGTTTTAACGAGGTTTCAGTACAGTTATCTTCAACCAATTGCAGCTGCTCTTGTAATACGTGGAACCTTTAGCACAAAAGTTACCTGCTAACATGGCTCCATTGGACAGCATGAATTAATGAAGTACCATTAGTTTCAAATGCAGCATTGTTACACGGAAGGCAAGAACGGCAACACAAGAATGGCGCTCGTAGGGCCATCTCGTGTCGTGGCGCTAAACCAAAATGGGCAATCGGTGCAATAAGTGACGAGTAGTCGAAAAATTGCCTATCGATAACTGATGGTTTCCCTTGCTCGCTTGCGTATAGGTGTTGGCTCCGTCGTAGAAAGATTGCCCGCCAGAATTTGTTATTGCTCGCCTGTACACAAGCAATTTAAAACGTAATCCTGGGTTATACTGTACTGGCGCACCCCCCCCCCCCCCCCCCCTCACACACACACACTATGATGTTTATCAGCGTGTACTAACCATTCTTATGCTGCCTTGTCCTACACCACCAGATCCAATCGACTTATATAGACCAGATTATTTTAGCCTCGCACGCAGGCTGCGGGCGCGCTCCTATACTCTCGACACCAAGCACCACCTCTCGGCGTGGTCTGCGGGAATCGGCGGACTAGCGTGTGTTTATTTGTGCGTGGCGCTTGTTTGTGTCGTTGATACTCACGGTTTGTGTGAGTGGCAACGATGTACAAAAGCTACTCGTGAGGGAGGCATTGTTCCGTCGTCGGCATTCTTGATAGGAATGTGGCGAGCGCCAATATTTGAAAATTCCGCTCGGCGTTACACTCTTTGTAACACTTGAAGGCGGAAGCCTGGTGCAAATTTAGTCATGCATTGAGGTATACCTTAAGTTACACATTAGGTTATACATTAACAAATGATAGTCTTTCGCTACAACATGCAAATATGTTAGCACGTAGACGGCTCCAATATCATGGAGCCCTCCTTGTAAAATACCACGTACAGTGTATATAAAACAGTTTTCTAATCTCCCTGGATATCTCCTCCTCTTGGCACCTGGCACGGCACCATACATGGAACCTTCGTGGCCACTCGGACATCGACTTTCACAACATGCCACTGCTCCCGCGTTCGTCGTCGTCGCCTGCTTCCACAGCTGGCTGCGTTGCCGCTAATCATTCCAGCGCAGAATTTCTCTTCTCTTCTGTCGTCGTAATCGGGAGCCCACGCTTACGAGGATACGAGCCATTTATTGTCTTACGTAACGGACAGATTTAATTTTGAAGAAAGTTCATGGAAATCCATCCAAAATGAACACGCTCGGGAAAGAGCTCGTCGTCGACGTGCCGATTCTTGCGCGAGGGCTTCCGAAGCCGAGACGAAACGTCAGCGAAGAGCCGCCTACCCCGAGTTGCGGGAGCGCGATGTTCAGCCCACATGTCAGCGTCGTCTAGGCCTCCAGGAACCCGACAATGGTGCTGTATGCCTCGGCTACGCTAGTGCCCATTTCCCCGGTGCGACGGCCAGGTTTCAACGCGAGTTTCTCAACCGGAAATTCGGAGCCAGCTGCAGCGCGTGTGGCCGGTTGTGGTTCGAGCACAACGTGGTACTCGTCAGTGCAATTCGTTTGGAGGAACGCCGAAGAAACACACGACAAGCTTCGCTTACCCCCAATTTCACGACAGGGGAAGGTCTACTAATTTTTTTCTTGATCTCTGTAACAGGCGGACGGGGCTTACAGTATTGTTAATGAATGAATAAATAAATAGGTAAAAAAAGACCCTACCATCCCGCCAGTGTTGTGCGTGACCGGAAGACTGCGCGCTTCCTTCCAGCTTCCCGCCCTTGTGTGCGCGAGACGCGATTGCCGGCTTACCGTCGCATGCTTTCGCTCGCACATGCAGCGTACGGCGCGCGGCGACGATTTTATCGCCAGTGGGCTTTATACGGAACCTCACGGCGACGACGACGGCGACGGCAGGAATTCGCCTAGAGTGTCCATATAATTGCTATCGCAATAATAAGTAAATTGTCGTTAGCCTTTTCGGCACACGGTATTTCTCGGGAAGAGCTGAGCAACTAAGTGCAGTTTGTAACACATTCTTGTTGAACACAGCGTCACAGCATGTCGCCACTGTCGCTGTCATTGGCGTGCAATTCTTAGAGGTAACTTGGCAACTTCTCCTTTGTAGCGTTGCTGACGTTGCAATTTGTATTTGAAAGGACAGAAGACCGACTTGTATTGTGAAGCAAGTTAAGTTAACCCTTTGCGTTTGCTTCCCTAAACACACACGCGCGCGGCCTCTACTGCGTTCGTTCGTTATGTTTGTATCCCTTGTCCAAAACGTTTAATTTGTGGTTGTTGGGTTCATCCCAATGCACTTCTAAACAGACGCTTACGGCTACGCAAATTGTTCGATTTTGAAACAGATTAACATAGTGCACAAAGTTTCGCACGTCGTTGCACCAGGCCGAAAAGAAAACAACAGCTAAACGTAGACAGAGTATTGTCTTTTAAACCCTAGTTAGCAGCAGGCAGAATGAATTACGAGGTAAAATCACCTTATCAAAAGCACTTCCAGGTGGCTGAAACTTTCGTGCTTTCCCTTTAAGCGTCTGCTCGAAATGGTCTGCAAGCGCAGATGATTTCCCAGACGCAAGCAGCGGCATAATACAGCAGAAGTAACACGCAGACAATTGTTTTAAATTAATTTCGCTGCAAGTGCTCGCTTCCCGAACGAAGTCATTAACGCATACGTAGTTTTTTTCCCCGCTTCTTTTCCGTTAACTAAGAAAACGAAAAAAAAAAAAAACAACAACCAAATTTTTACGGCCAGCTTCTCTATGCGCAAACGAATTGTGCGTAGTGTCTGACGATGTTCTGACAGAGTTTAGCAAAATAGCTCTAACAATTGCTTCTTGAAATTGTAACGTTCTTTTTGTACAAGAAATTAAGCTCCGCAGTGAAAAGCAACCAGGTAGAGCGGGGATGTGCGGAGCGTTTTGAGTATTGCGATATTCTGTTAGAAATGTACAGCCTTGAATTGCTGGGATGGTGTCGGAGTCGTACAAACAGAGGAACGAGTGAACACGAACGATCAGATACAACGAAGAAAAATTGTTAATTGCGGTTAGCCGGGGTTCAATAGTAACGCGCGCACGCACGCACGCACGCACGCACGCACGCACACGCACGCGCGCGCGCGCGCCTCTCAGAAAACGATGATTCATCGTCTCCAGAGTTTAGCACCTCAAGTTTTACATAGATGGGAAAATGAAATTTATTAGGTTCATCTTTAACTGTTATTGCTGGACAATATCCCCATCTAACCTCCTACAAAAAGCAGAACTAGAAAAACTTGAAACGAGGCGGTATAATGACAGGTTCAAATTTTTTTCCTTATATCACAACGTGTTAAGAATTGATCAATCCGCATTCATAGCGCCTGCCATAAGCCGCTTTACTCGGTCTGTTCACACAAAAAAGGTATCTTAGCTTAAATCCAGGACTAACAAGTTTATGTACTCTTTCTTTCCTCGGACAACGGCAGACTGGAATGCCTTATCTGCTGATGTGGTTGAACGGCCAAATATTGATTCATTTCTACAAGCGATCAGAAATTGAGCGCCGTAGGCGCCTTCACACCTGAAGTGCGTGCGCACGCTATCATTTCATGTATTGGAATCAATGTTGATACCTTTTTTTTTTGTGCTTCGCTTGTACGAATTGGCGCGTGTGTGTCCTTTGATGTTTTCTTTTCTTTTGTTATGTGATTTTGTTTCGCTTTAATGCACTAAGCTTGTATTGGATTATATTCCTGTTCCCACTCCTGCCTAAGGCCTCCAAAAATGGCCGGCAGTACGGAACAAATAAAGTGTTTGTGTGTGTGTTATCGGGGTTTCTGCGCAGGTTGCATTTGAAACGAACCTCTTTCTTACGTCTTACCTGTTTAGGTGCTGTCGGGGGCAGTAGGGGTGGTGGTGGTGGTCAGACTCCAGAGAGAAGAAAGCTGGTGGTGAGGAGAGAGAGAGGGCCGGAGCCGAAAGAAGAAAGTCGGAGTAGAGGTAATAAAGCGCGCTCATTGGTTGATGCAAGGGATAACGTCATCAGACCGTGGTGGCGAAGTAGAGCCTGAACGCGCGCCTTTACTGGGATGTAGTCTCAATTGCACTGCCGCGGCCTCTTGACGTCATCTCCGCGAGTGGCATGATGCACCGGCCATTGGTCGTGCGCGGCGGCGTAGTGGACGCCAAAGCTTCTTTTGCACCGGTTCTCACTGTTGGGGTGATCTGCGTGATTCTTTTTATATCTTAATGAGAGCTCTTTCAGGTGTGGAACAGCTGTAATGCTTCGCCTTGTTTAGAGTTGCCTGCCGCTTTTACACTAAAATATTATGTACTGCATTTTCGGACTCCTTGTCCTAACAGGTGGCCTTACACTTAACCGGGCAATTAGTTGCTAAAGGCCGAGAGGAAATGTAGGTTGGAATAATATTCTTGATATCGTTATTTCGTTCGAAAACGTGTTTTGACCGAGAGAGAAAAAAATAAGAAGCAGGCTAGCAACTGCCACCGGAAGGCGCACAACGCCTACCGCATTTTCAAGAAAAGAAGCTACAAAGGTAGAAATGGAAATTAGGAAGGCCAAGGAAAGAAATACCGAGTTGAGAGACCACAAAAACTAAAGTAAAAATTATAAAGAATAGAGTGTGAGAAAAAGAACAGTACAGAATATCACTGCATGTCGCACTAACAAAACGAATGTTAAAGAAACATGGAAGATGGGAGGCTTATCTCGAATGAAGTGCATGCCGGTAGATGAACATGCGTACAGAACCGCAGGCCCAGAGGCAGACTGTCGAGTGGACAGAAGCGGAATGCAGGGCAGAGTGAGATTGTTATGGTGGGAAAACGAGCATACGGACGGCTAGCCAGATACAGACAGACGGATGAATACATGGGTCGACAGAAATAGAGATAGATATAGAGCCATGGTTAAGGTCGGAGTATTATATTTCAGCAAATACGCCGTTGACGACAATGACCACGCACGGTGATGATGAGTATGTGTAGATGAAGATGGAGTGCGCGTGTAGAGCTCATGATAGGCAGACGGAGATGGAGGGATAAATTGGTTGTAGGGCAGACGGGCGGCAGAAGGGTGCAACATTGGTCTAGTTGGCTTATCTTAGAAGGCGTTGGGAACAGCGCAAATGACAACGACGGGGAAGAAAGATTATGCACATCCCACATACTCTGGGAATTGTAGTTAAGCGAAAGATTTTACATGGTAGCTGGCTATGGTATCGACTCGGCGGCGGCGCGCTTCGACCGGCTCTTTGACTCTCTCGATGACTTCGAGTAGGCGCCCATTGTGGAGTTCGGACAGTGCTGAGAATCAGAAAGAACGTAGGCTTGCCTTTAGCTGCTCGATCATTGCGAACGCGTTCACCTTGCTCTGCGCCAAGTAGTAACCCAGTAGTACGCCGTCCTTCGAGCTGCTCAATTACACCTTTGAGGAACCCAGTGTCCGAGCTGACGCAATTCTCGACGAAGCTGCGGTCTTCCAAGAGCTTTTTTGTGAGCGTCAGGAGCTGGTTGATGTGTACGGCCCCTGGGAAACTTGCTTTTGAATCGCAGTTCGTGTGGAGGCAACCACCATCGTGTGTTCCGCAGCCGACATACCCGCATAACATACCCTTACTACGCGCGCCATCTGGCTTGGTGCAACTAGTGCGCGAGAATCACTGTTGAGAGTCGCATGGCAATGATGCTGCTGTCCACGCCGACAACGTGAACATGAGCATTTACCCAGCAGATGGACGGACGGACGGACTCAAAGTGGATGAAGTTCGCAAAGAACGCTTCGCAATAAACACCACACGAGTGCCGACTCAAAGTCAGACAAAAGAAACAGATGAATGAATATAGCAGACAGACTTGGTAGCAACTCGACGTGAAAATAGTGCTGACAAGTAATTCGCCCGTCCGGAACGTGGCTTCCCCAGGCCCACTTCCTGCATTTCACTCGCAACTTGGGGGGACACCAAGGAGAAAAGAAGTGGAGCGGTATTAGTGTTAGTTGATATTATTATTATTATTATTATTATTATTATTATTATTATTATTATTATTATTATTATTATTATTATTATTATTATTATTATTATTATTATTATTACTGAGTTGGACTTCTACCCTAGCAAAGAAGCCACCCTTATCATGAGAAGCGGATTAGGAAGCCAGACAGAAAAGCCGGGAAAACGAAAGACTTGTCGCGACACCGCCTCGACGTTCACGCACCGGCTCGCGCTGACATCAAAGATTGTGGCAGCGCCAGCCTGGTTAATTTTTTATCTGCGAAGATGCTGCTACATTGTATTCTAAAAGAGCCAAGAACTGAATTTGTCAAGTTTTGACAACTTTTGTTGAACCACGGCGGCGGAAATTCGGAAAAATAAAGCAATTGAAGTGTGCAACGCCCCACTGATGTTCAGAAACTCGCGTTTCGGCACGAAATTCAAGATGTTGATCTCTGACTTTTATTTTCTCATTTATTGACCAACCTATTGCCGCGAAAGCGGCGAACATGGAGTTGTGAAGGAATACGTCATCCACGCCAAACTGATCTAGTACTTTTTTGGAAATGGAACTTTAACAGTGCGAAAACACACCGCAGTCAGGGGAAAAAAAAGAAAAAAAAAAGAGCTGCTGTACCAAACCAGCCCAAGTCCAGATTCTCCTAGCATGATTCAGGTGTTTCGATTTAGCCTCTTTAGGCATTCCTTTATACGCTATAAGCAAAGCCCACATCCCCGGAAGTAAGAAGAGCGAGGCGGCTGTCGAAACCGCATAACGGCGCTTCACGCTCAATCCACACAACATATCCCTCCTCACGGCTCGTAAGCATAGGACGGACACGTAGGCACGCAACGAACGCGTTCATCGACGTGGTGAACCACGCAGTCTCGGGGAGGCGCGCCGTGCTTGAAGAAGCTCGACGCTTCCGGTCCGAGCGTCGCGCGAGCTTTCTTCGCGGAGCTCACCTGAACCGAAGCAAAGCGGGAGGAGGAGTCGGGCCTCGGGGTGAGAAGGAACGTCTAGACGGGAAAAATGTTGAGGGAGAAGGCGAACGGGGGAGAGACAGCGCGAGATAGAAAAAAAAAGGGAGATACAGTGGGGAGTGAGAAGGGTCTCATCGGGACACGTGCCGTACCGCTAGTCCCGCAGCGTTCCTTCAATTTCTCATTGCCACCTTTATGATTTCATCCCTTATTTGGCGACGGTCTCTTCTTGAAGTGGCTGGTGACTCCATACCCACTTGAAAGAGAGCCGCCGAGGGCTTTCGGGAAGCTGGTCTCCCTTAGCACCAGAAAAAATGGGGAAGGGGGGGACTGCCGTGAGGGAAAGAAAGGGAGCAAAGAGTTGAATAAGGAAATGAAATAATTTTAAAAAATACGGAGGTAGAGAAGTGTCGAGGCTTAAACCTGGACATAAATCATCTTGAGGTAGAAAGGAAGAACTGGGTAAAAAATAAATTAAAAAAGAACGGCATGCGCGTCATGCAATATCAATACGGCGACGGTGCGTACTTAAGAAAGGAAGAAAATAAGCAGGTTTGTCTGCAGTGTTAACGTAGGAAGTATAATGAGCAGTTACAGAAAGGTAATGACGATTATGGCTTAGATGTGCGTGCATTGTGGGGGATGTCACGTTGGGAGCGGGAGGTCCGCTCCAGACGAGGACGCGTCGTCTGTTGGCAGAAGTTGTAGATGGTCTTCACTCGACCTGACATTCAGCAAGGGCTAGGGTGGGAGGCAAATGGGAAACGGGTAAATAAAGTGAGACCAAAACAAAAGCGATACCTTAAGCAACAAAAATAACGCTTAAAAACAACGGAAAGCGTCTTCAACAGACACTGAAGCAGCGACATTACACTAAACGAGGAACCAAATAACCGGCGCAGTAAACAAGAGTTCCCCATACAACGCGAGCAGCGGGAGGACAATGCTCTGTTGCGCTCTCAGAAGCGAGCTATCTGCGGCGCGACAACAACACGAAGTAAAACGAGACATCGAGCTATGTTGCAACAGTGTTTCCAACTGTGCTCCGGGAGCGTGAGGGCCGGGGTATTTTTTTGCGCTGCTGCGCCTTAAATGCGTGCAGCGCGGCGGAGCACAGTGCAAGATGGGGGGCTCGAGTTCCTCCGCTCAATAAAGTAGTTCGGTACCCTATTTTATAAAACCTGATTCTAGGCGGCTCGAGCCTTTTGCAAAGAATTAGGGAACGTGCCGTTCCACATTGCCATTATGTATTGGAATCGTGGGGCTGAGTGGAGGGCAGGGCGGAGGATGGCGTTGCGACGAGCCGGTGACACGTGACCTTTGCTTACCAACCAAATCGACTTGTCCCGGCGGCCTACGGCCCGGCACTTGTTGAAAGCGCGCTTTTCTGTGGTCTGTTGGCATTACGTAAACGAAGCGGCAATGGAAGTGTCCTTCAATTGCGGTGTTGTCACAGTTGCCAAACAGTGGCAGCTGATAGCCATGGCGCAAGGGCACAACCCACAATCGAAGCGATTCGAAACACAGTCGTTATTTTGTACGAGATGTTCGCCAGAAACTGTGAATCATGAAAACCTACGTGGTGGTGCATACCAGCGTAAAAGCCTCCAACAGTGCCGCATCGCAAAGCTACATTCCAAGAAACTTGCAAAACATTTATGTATTGCCTTTTTGCCCGTTAAGTAGCTGCTGTTGACTTCGTGTGTGTAGATTGTGTTGAGAACGGCTGCGTAATTGCTAAGTGGCTCTGCATGGCGTACTGCCTTTCGCTGTTGTTCTCCGCGTTAAGAGAGACGTATGGTCACAGATTAAAAGCTCCACGTTTTCTGGAACAGCGAATCGTTTTTTCGTAATTTGATTGATCTCACCTTTCCACGATTTCACATGTTAAAATGCTGCTTCGCCGTTTACACCATACTCGCTGGATGTATGAATTATGTAAATAATTGATTGATTGATTTGGTTTTGCGAGCCGAAGCTGAACGGCTGGCTATGAGAAACGGCGCAGTGGAGGGCTTTAGGCTTACACTGACCACTTCGAGTGCTCTACACGTGCCTAAATCAACGTACACCTGCATTCTGCCGATATCAGAGGGGGAGAGGTGTGGGGAGGGGGAGGGTTGCGCGGCTGGTGAATCGAACCGACGACCTCGGTCTCAGCGGCATGACTTATGAAGTCAGCTATCTGGTCAAGTTGCAGTTTTGAAGCCTGTTGCTTTCAGTTCGCCTCCGTTTTGCGGCAGTGCACCGAACTGCCAAGAAGCAGAGCGCAGAATCGACGGAGGACGGGGAAGGCTAGGGAGAAATGCGAAAGGGAAAGGTGTGGTGCGCGCCGGCGCCGGATCGAAGTGACCTCGCTCCCGAAAGGGGACAGAGGGTAAGGGAGCGCGGTCGAGGGATAGATACATAGAAAAAATATGGCGGCGGTGCACTGCCGATGACGCAATAGAACGGTGGGGCGCACGCGAGGTTCGCCTTGGCGCGGCAAACAGGTCTGGCACGCGTCTGGCCTTTCCCTCTTTCCCCAATATCCCCCCTCCGCTCGTTCGCCTTGTCCTCCTCCCGCGGCTCCCGTTCCTGGGTTCGTTTTGCACCGCTCTCTCATCCGTAACCCTTGACGCCTTCCCTTTTCTCCTCCTTTTTTTTGAGCCTATAGGAACGAGTGGAGAAAAGCATAGTCTTCATGGACGGGTTCTTTCTGACTTCTCTCAACCTTGTAGACCCCTTCCTTTCCCTGAATTGTTAGGGAAGAGAATGTGAAAACGATTTTCCTTTAGGGACTCGTTGTGTTTACCCGCTGCAGCACGATTCCCCCTCGGCGTTCCTCCTCAATTTCCTGGGCGCCCTCGCTCCCTTCGAACTCGGGAGCTTTCCATAAAGGTTGCGGTAGATTGATTGCGCCATCCTGTTCCTCATCACCCTAACTACTGTTATTTCTCCGCTTTTCTCGCAAACACCTTGCTCTTTCTGCTCGTTTCTTAGTGTATCTCTTATTTGTTGCAGCGTACGCTACGTAGCAAACACTTCCTGTAGTGAATTCACGATTCAGCTAGGAGATTCGATAGATGGCGGATCATGGCATAGGGTAAATATTTTCTAAGTTGTGTAGTGTTGCGGTGGTTACCTGACTACGACTTATAGTACATTATCCTGTTCAACGTAGAGTCTTCAGAGTTTGCCATATGCGCGTTTATCTAACCATTATCATGGCAGAGACGCGAAATGCTATTCACGGTTTTTGATGCATGCGTACGCGACCAGTGCAGATAATACCGAACATACATGTGGCCATCTGGAGTACCCCGAAAGTACGCTGTTGTGTCACACTCTTTATGGCGACGACGTTAATTAGGCTTTCCTGGCAATTCTCTGGATTGAGAAAGTCGCTGGAACTTTATGGACATCTTCATTGTCCCCTTATATTAATGCGCTGGTGAGGGTTCTTGACTTCACGGTGTCTAGCTCCTTCGCTGACTGGCGGAAATGCCACTTTGTAAACGCGACTTACGTTCGTGTCAACATGCACACCGCTCTAGGAAAAAAAAAAAAACAAAGCGCTTTCGTTCTCGCATACTGATTCCATCGTTCTCGACTTATGGTATACACTTTATTGCTTAGTCATAGTCACACACATACACACACGCGCGCGCGCATGTGTGGGTGCGTGTGTGTGGCTGCGTGAGTGTGTGTGTGTGTGTGTGTATATGGGTGGGTGGGTGTGTTGAGAGTTTATTGTACCCGAAATATTGCAACAGGAAAGGGTGGTACCCCTGCTGTCTGCGCACAGAGTGTGTGGAGAGTCGCTAATTACTTATTATGCAGAATGTTGCGGCTTTCTTTTTGAGGCCAGTATTCTTGCGTCTTTCTTTATTTGCAGCCCAGCTTCCTTCTTCACTTAACAGTATTGTGGCTTCTTGTTTGAACATCAAATCAATCACATTTTCCTGATAGTGGCCTGTGTGGTCCAACAGCCCTCAATAGCTAGTTGTACGGTCCAGTGAATAATGCAACAAAATATTTCAGGTGTGAGAATGATCACAAAAGCTCGGCCGCCTTTGCATTACAATGGAAGACAAGTACTTGGTAAAATCCTCTCAAACTATTATATTATTATCGAAAATATAACCGATCACAGGTCTTGGTTGTAGAATTAAAATATCGGTATGCAAATAAAGGTATTTTTAACCACTTTGTCACTCGGCCTTTTTGTGTCATTTCTAAGCAATGCTTCCATTTTGTTGATTCCCTTAACGCGCTCGTTCCTAGTCACACCCTATATCTCATTGTCACATGACGTTGTTACTATTTCCACACACACACACACACACACACACACACACACACACACACACACACACACGCACACGCACACGCACACACACACACACACACACACACACGCACGCGCACACACACACACACACGCACACACACACACACACACGCACACACACACACACACACACAAAAATGTACGAGTCTTCCATGCCTAGCTCTGCGCAACCTGACATCACTAATCATGTCATTAGATTAAGAAAACTGATCACGTTCGCATATTGTTGTCGTGAACGAAGCTTTTCTCCGGCGTCCTCAGAGGCAGTGCGCGAGAGCGCCATTTCCGGAAGCACGCGTTGCTCAGAAACGGTCGATTTTCTATATGCGGCTCCGTCCATACGACCTTTACCGTTTTCCCTCGTGTTTCTGTCTCCCGAAATCACACCTAAGATTAACCCTCGGAGGCCCACATTCAAAGTTGTGAATGTCCGTACTACCTTTTACACGGTAGATCTGCTCCTTAAACCGGGTTCAAGTTCACGACTATGATTCCCTAATTCAGACAGCTCTATATAGGGTATTTTTTTTTACCTGCACCAAATTTTTAAATGTTACTTGTTGCAGATAGCAGAATTCTATCCCTTGAGCCTTTTTTCTGGATTAGGCTGTCATCAGGTCTAGGAGAAATCAAAATGCTAATATGAATAATTAACATAATTACACTAATTGTATCGAAGAAGAGAGACGCTAGTGGGTTCAGCGCAACTGGATCTAAACGCTTGCGGGTCTTTATCGGCAACGGCTCTCGTGCTGGGAAGCTGTTACTGCGCTGACCGTTGACGTTGCGCAGCTGCAAGCTCTCCCGAATAAACACCTTTAGAATTGGTGGATTGTGCTGGGTAACCTCAGGCAATCATCCTGGAACTCCGATCCCGTACCCTACCATCTACCATGCCCCAAGACGCCTCCGAGCAAACGCCTCAACCCGCACCCACCGCGTGTCCCGGGGTACCTCGTCACCGCGACACTCCTATCTACACAGGAGCGGACGACACTGACGTGGACGAATGGCTCACGGCTTACGACAGGGTAAGCGCCCATAACAAGTGGGACGAAGCGGCCAAACTGAGCTATGTTCTGTTCTACCTCGCTGGTGTGGTCAGCCTGTGGTATAACAACCATGAGGCAGAGTTCCAGACATGGTCCGAATTTAAGACTTCCCTCGCCGATGTATTTGGTCGCCCTGCTGTTCGCAAGATACGTGCCGAGCAGCGTTTGCGAGAACGAGCCCAACACCGGGTGAAACATTCACCAGTTACTTTGAAGATGCCCTGGACCTATGCCGGAAAGTCGATTCGACCATGGCGGAGTCTGATCGACTCCAAAACATCCTGAATGGCATTGAGGACGACGCCTTTAACATGCTGTTGGCCGAAAATCCTCGCTCTGTGGCCGAAATTAACACGCTGTGCCAGAACTATGAAGAACTCCGCAGGCAGCGATCACCTACCCGTCGATCTCTACCGCGTGACGAACACCTCGCTGGTTTGGCTGCCATGTCCGACCAGACAGCTTTGCTGGCCGAAATGAAGGCGTTCGTCCGCGAGGAAGTTGCCCGGCAACTCTCGTTGATGGATTTTGCACAGCCGTAGCCGGCACACGCGCCAACGCCGAGTTTTGCGCCTCCGCTTCGCCGCGCCATAGCTCAAGAAATCAACGACGTTTTGCCTGAGCACCACCAGCACGTTCCGGCGGCTGCGCCTCACAGCTACGCTGAAGTCATGGCCAGGCCCCGACAGATCCCGACGGCTGAACCCACTAGCGTCTATCTTCTTCGCTACATAATTATCATTTTAATTAAACACAATTTATGGTACATATTTCAATCGAAGAATTGTAGCTAGTGAGTTTGTCAGGCATTTCGATTTGGAACGAATTCTGAGGATGGCATCTGCTTAAAAACACACGGTATACGAATGGTGACATTTTTCTAGCCGCTACGGGGATATATTGAGTCGGATCCCACCTTCGTAGAACAAAGTGGTAGGAGCAGTCAATCACCTTCAGTTTCAATCCTATTTGTCAAATACAGAGATAATCAAGAACGAATATTTTTATTATTCCATCGTTGCGGTTTTACAGGCAAATAAGTTAGGTGATACATACTCACCCAGAAAACCGTAGGCGTCACCTAGAGCATGTCTTCTGTCTAAGCCTAATTTCGTTGGTGCTATGCAATTTACTGTCCACCATTATTCTTCCAATGCTGCTACGTGAAGAGAATCGTGGACAACTTCCTCAGCCTTCTACCTTTAGAAGCTGCACTTCGAATGAGTGAACACTGTGAGAGTATAAGCAAAAATGTTTCGAAATTTCGCGTGCAAATGGCCCTCTCGAAAATAATTGCTGCCATGCCTTACGCGCGCTGGACCACGAATAACTGCAATTTTCTTTATCTGTGATTTCTCTACAGCCAGTCGTACCGTGAGGCATGCTCAGACTGCCCCAAATGCAGAAAGCGCCAAGTACCAATTACCCTAATTTAGCCTGTGGAGCTTGCGCTCTCTCGCATGTTTCTGTGTGAAATAATTTCTAATGATTCTGCTGACAGAAACATCATGAATGTGGTTCCATAATCTGACAGCTGTGGCCGACCAAATCAACCCTGAGAAATATTGAGTCCCGCCGGTAGCAACCGAGGTGAAAGTTCCTAATTTCCCTAAAAAGTTCTGAACTTTCCCAAATGGTCCCCAATATTCCCGATGCAGATCCCTATGTTATCTCCCTAACTTCCCACGTTCCGTTCTTTTTTTCTGAAAATCATTCCGCTAATACTGCAGTTAAAACCAGATAGGATTCCCGAAAAGATATCCGAGCCTTGCAAAACATCGGCTGCTAAATATATCAATGAGGAAAAAGGTGATGACGTAATAAATATGCATTTTTGAAACGTTCAAGCATTAGGTATTAAAGAGACGCTGCAAATATATAAGGCGAGGAGATTATCTACGCTTGTTTGCGTCGGCGGCCATCGCCTATCGATTATTGTTCTAAAAGTGTTGCTTTCTTGAGAACCTAAAATTTCCCAGAAAAGTTGGTCGAATACTGATTCCATGGCATTCCATGGCATTCCAATGCCCATGGCATTGCAGCGACTGCTCCCGTTCTGCTAAACCAGGACACACGGCTGAATTAGGATTGAAAATCCGGTAGGAATATTCTCGGTCGTCGATTGACGTACTATCTGCCAACAATCCAAAAACCAAATAAATCTAGCCAAATATGCGCTATGATCGCAGCAAGGTAGACTCATTTCTTCCGCCGAACTTCCGATACTTCCCAAATCGTCCCCAGAATCCCCATACCAGGCTTCCCTGCCAAGCGAGCGCAAATAAATGGGTTCCTCAGTGTTTCCCTTTGCGGCAACGACGGGGTCGACGCACTTGACACTGCGCAGCTGGCTGAGGCCAATCGCCGCCGCGCGACGTAAACACGACCGACCCAGACGTCCTTTTCCCTTCTCCCCTACTTTCCCCTTGCACCTCTTCCCGCTTTTTCTGGGTCTCGGAGACTCGGCTGTACCAAAAAGGGACAGGGTTGCGGCAGAGTTGGTGAGACGGGATATTTGACCTCGAAAGTTGTTTCCGGAGGTCGTCGACGCGGCGGCGGCCGTGCGGAAGAAAAGGAAGCGATGTCCCGCCGACGAGAGCAAGAGTCTTGCGACACCAATCTCCGGGGTCGTTGCCACCGGGCTTTAGGGAAACGGGCCAGGGAGAGGGGGCGGCGCGCTTATTCACCGCCGGCTCTCCCTTTGCTCTCTGCCGGCCACCCACTCGACGATCCTTCGCCGTCGTGCCGTCGTTAGCGCCTTCACGTCTGCCTCGCGTCGTTTAAGCAGCAATAGAACTAACGTCGTCGAGAATGTTGCTTTTGAAGCGGTGGTTGTTGTTGCCTGGTAAAATAACTCTTACCCGGTTGGATTTGGAACGAACAGAGGATTCCACGTTCCTGCGACCACATACTACTGCCTGCCTGCCTGCCTGCCTGCCTGTCCGTCCGTCCGTCCAACTGTCCATCCCTCTGTCTGTCTGTGCGTCCGTCCGTCTGTCCGTCCGTCCGTCTGTCTGTCCGTCCGTCCGTCCGTCTGTCTGTCTGTCCGTCAGTCCGTCTGTCTGTCCGTCCGCTTGTCTGTCCGCTTGTCTGTCTGTCTGTCTGTCTGTCTGTCTGTCCGTCTGTCTGTCTGCTTCTCTGTCTGTCTGTCTGTCTGTCTGTCTGTACTGTCTGTCGTTCTGCCTGTCTGTCTGTCTGTGCGTACTGTCTGTCTTTCCTCGGTCTGTCCGTCTGCTTGTCTGTCTGTCTGTCTGTCTGTCTGTCTGTCTGTCTGTCTGTCTTTGTGCACCTGTCTGTCCGGTCTGTCTGTCGTCTGTCTGTCCGTCAGTTGTCGTCGTCCTGTCCGTCCGCTGTCGTCTGTCTGTCTGTCTGTCTGTATGTCTGTCTGTCGTCTGTTGTCTGTCTGTCTGTCTGTCTGTCTGTCTGTCTGTCTGTATCTGTATGTCTGTCTGTCTGTCTGTCTGTCTGTCTGTCTGTCTGTCTGTCTGTCTGTCTGTCTGTCTGTCTGTCTGTCTGTCTGTCTGTCTGTCTGTCTGTCTGTCTGTCTCTGTCTGTCTGTCTGTCTGTCTGTCTGTCTGTCTGTCCTGTATGTCTGTCTGTCTGTCTGTCGGTCTGTCTGTCTGTTCTGTGGTCTGTCTGTCTGTCTGTCTGTCTGTCTGTCGTCTGTCGTCTGTCTGTCTGTATGTCTGTCTGTCTGTCTGTCTTCTGTCTGTTCTGTCTGTCTGTCTGTCTGTCTCTGTTGTCTGTCTGTCTGTACTGTCTTTCTGTCTGTCTGTCTGTCTGTCTGTCTGTCTGTCTGTTCTGTCTGTCTGTCTGTCTGTCTGTCTGTCTGTCTGTCTGTCTGTCTGTCTGTCTGTCTGTCTGTCTGTCTGTCTGTCTGTCTGTCTGTCTGTCTGTCTGTCTGTCTGTCTGTCTGTCTGTCTGTCTGTCTGTCTGTCTGTCTGTCTGTCTGTCTGTCTGTCTGTCTGTCTGTCTGTCTGTCTGTCTGTCTGTCTGTCTGTCTGTCTGTCTGTCTGTCTGTCTGTCTGTCTGTCTGTCTGTCTGTCTGTCTGTCTGTCTGTCTGTCTGTCTGTCTGTCTGTCTGTCTGTCTGTCTGTCTGTCTGTCTGTCTGTCTGTCTGTCTGTCTGTCTGTCTGTCTGTCTGTCTGTCTGTCTGTCTGTCTGTCTGTCTGTCTGTCTGTCTGTCTGTCTGTCTGTCTGTCTGTCTGTCTGTCTGTCTGTCTGTCTGTCTGTCTGTCTGTCTGTCTGTCTGTCTGTCTGTCTGTCTGTCTGTCTGTCTGTCTGTCTGTCTGTCTGTCTGTCTGTCTGTCTGTCTGTCTTTCTGTCTGTCGTCTGTCTGTCTGTCTCTGTCTGTCTGTCTGTCGTCTGTCTGTCTGTCTGTCTGATGCTTACTAAATGCCAACAATCGAATGTCTTGTCATGTCTTCCTGAATGTCTGCCTGCGAACATGTTCAATCTTTGAGTCGGTTTCTGTATTTTTGCCGGATGCTAGTGCCTCGAAAAGGGTGCCCCGTAGACGACAGCTCTTACAACAGGTCGTGTTGACGCTGCCGGGCGTTGGGAAAAGGGAGTTCGTCGAAGCCGTTATCGTTTGCTCGCCATCGGTCTTTGCTCCCCGCGGCTTCTTCTGCAATCATTCGTGTTGTCCCGCGTGTGGAGAGATTAGTTCTCAGGAGAGTGAGAGAGAGAGAGATGTTTCTGGGAACAACCGGTATGTGTCGGCAATTCGCGCACATCTATCTTCGGTGTTTTCATCAATTCGCTATTCCTTTTTATTTCTTTTTTTTTTACTCTTTGTTTCGCATACATACATACATACATACATACATACATACATACATACGTACGTACGTACGTACATACATACATACATACATACATACATACATACATACATACATACATACATACATACATACATACATACATACATACATACATACATACATACATACATACATACATACATACATACATACATACATACATACATACATACATACATACATACATACATACATACATACATACATACATACATACATACATACATACATACATACATACATATTTTTATTTCTTTGTTTTACTCTGTTTCGGAAACACTGTCTCGAAAATTAAAGTTTATTTTATGATCATCATCTTTGTTTTATGCTCCATGAATCGATTTAGTAGTGTCGTTCTGCGCTTGGCTCGAAGAAAGTGGTGGCGAAATGTATAGAGCGTTGAGGAAACCTTTAATAGACGTCGACTGCTCGCATTTCGCGCGGGGCTTCGGACTGTAAACAACCCGATAGATGACGTACTTATTTCGACAGCAAGACGAAGTTTATAGTACTGTGAAGAGAACGATCTATGCGATAATGAGCGATTGATTTTGACTACTGGCTGCCGAATAATGTGCTCGTTAGTATCCGTGCTTACGAACACAAATGAAAACTGTTTGAAAGAGTGAAAAATGCTTATGTAGAGGTAGGTCAGCTCACTTTATGCAGGCTTCTATTCTCACTACAGTTGAATGGATTTTTCTTTAAACGAATGGGATTTACGTTTGATGCCTTGCTTGGTACTACGGTCCTTCAAATAAATCTGCTCTCGTTTTGTGTGCCTGTTACTTGGAAACAAGTAGCCCTGCACATAATCGAATGTAACTACGTAAAGAATACTTTGCGCAGTCGTCTGGGTTCGCTAATTTAATTCGTCACACCCTATATATTGCTCGGATCTTAATTGAAAACCACTCGGACATCGTGTGCATTAAACACGAAGCTGTATGCCGATGCATAATCAACAAAACTGCATGAATTATTCAAATGCACAAAGTTTGTTCATTATCTCAGGGATGTTACGAGCGCAGACAAACACTTGACATGCAAATCCTTGACCGGGCGCTTGCGCCCCTTACAGACCCCAAGTACTAAGTAGTCCTTCTGACCTCTGTGCCTGTAAATCGATCTCGTGTGCTAATTATGTCATGCATTCATGCATTCTTTGTGTGCATTACTTTTTAAAGTGCATGAGAACGCTTGAATAATGGCTTTTGCATACATACATACATACATACATACATACATACATACATACATACATACATACATACATACATACATACATACATACATACATACATACATACATACATACATACATACATACATACATACATACATACATACATACATACATACATACATACATACATACATACATACATACATACATCGCCTTCGTGCTTGTGACATCTCTGCGTAAGCCCTTCACACTTTGTGTGCATGCGCCTGATCCGGCGTTTTCTTTTCGACATAGCTCGTGAATAAATATATAATATTGCTAGTGCATAAATATAAATATTGCATCAAATCAAAACCCTTACCTTTGTGGTGCATGAACATTCCATGAGATTACACGCTGCGTACGATGAAAGTAAACACAATTGTACGCATGGCCGGTGATTGTGTAGCGTTTAATTGGCCGCTTCGCTCAACCTTCGCTTCTTATAGATGTCAATATGTGGGTTGGATGCGCATAATGTTTCGTGGAATAATCACGGACAGAGTGAGCCCGATAATTACGACCTGGCAGATATGATGGCTGGCTAGCATGCAGGACCTTATATGAAAATGAAGCTTTGGCAGTGCTCGTACACTAATTAGATTTTGTTTTCTCACGACCGGACGGCCTTGTAGATAGCCGTGTTCGTGAGTGTTTTCGCATCTGAACTTGGTTTTGTTATGACACGTTAATTTTAAATTATGGTGGTTTTACGTGCCAAAACCACGATCTGATTATGAGGAACGCTGTAGTGGGGGACTCCGGTTTAATTTTGACTACGTTTCTTTACCGTGCACCTAAATATAAGTACACGGGTTTCTTTTGTTTTTTTTTTTTGCATTTCTCTCCCATCGAAGTGCAGCCGCCGTGGCCGGGATTTGATCCCACGACCTCGTGCTCAGCAGAGCAACACCGTAGCCACTAAGCAATCGCGGCGCGTTGCCACGTCATCTTTCATCTCCTTCACTAGCAATGTAGCACTGCCAGGCTAACGCCCTAACTTGGGTTACCGCCAGCCTGTCTTACTACCTTAGTCCTTCTATGCGTAGCCGTACGAGTTCAAAATTATTTTCCAACTAACTTTGCGACTTTACGCTCATCTCGCTTATAGGCAGTAATGAATGTGTAGCGCCTAACAGCAGAAAGGCAGTTATTCTCCCTCAACCTTCTTTTTCTTCCACCTCTCTCTTTTTTTCGGTGGCCTTATTGAATTCCAGTGTCACCTCGCCTGTCAGCGATATTGTAAAAATGGCATGGTCAGAAAACGTGCCATTGAAGCGCCAGACGGGGTCGACGATCGTAAACATCTCTGACGTCACCCGCACCGCCAGACGAAAACATTCCTCTCGCCGCTGTCTCTCTCTCGGTTTCGCGTAGTGTTGCCCAAGTGTCGCGCATGCGCACTTTCGTAGGCGTACACCTCGCGTGCCATTGGTTAGCGCCTCTGTCACGTGACCCTCCGCCAGAAAGTGCAATTTCCTTGATGCTGATGTTCTTACCTTGAGAGGGGGGGGGGGAAGGAGAGGGAAATTAATGGGAAAGCGAGGCACAAAATCTTGAATCAATGTATCTATCTACGGTTTCACCTAACACTACGAAGAGCTCTTTCGGTTCATACTTGGAAGGCTTCGCCGAACTTTACTGCACTGAATCTTTAAAAGCACCAGACGGAAATAGCCTTCCTTATTAGGCTACATGGTATAGAGAACTTCTGCAATCAATCGCTGCTCCAGACGTGAGCGCAAAGTGGATGGTTATCGCGTGCTGCCGGTATATAGAAATGAACTGAGGCAGTCCGGTCTATAGACCGAGTGTATACCAATTTGCGCAGTCCACGAAGTTGTTCTCGCCACGTAATGTCTACAGACTGTTCATAAAAACTGATAATAAGTGCTGTTTCATTTTGCTCTATTGCGGGACATAGCCCTCAGTCCTCAAGGTGTGTGCAGACACTTCGTAAACATCGTATGCAAACAAGGAAAGAAAGTCGCGTATGAATTTTCGCACGGGGAGTATACTTAGACGTTTGCGAGGGTGAGCAATAAACCTCACCTAAAAGAAAGCAGGGAGCCAAGAACCGCCATAGTGGCTGAGCTGGCTACACCAGTCTGGCTACAAGAGCTGGCCCTAGCTTAGTCTCGAGGGTGTGGCTCCTGCTCGCGGAAGCCGCGTTGCGATTGCACGCACACACACACATAAAAAAGCAAAAAAGAAAAAAGAAGGCATACAGTACAGCATTTAGGTGCACGTGAATTAGGGTCCGGTTTGATTATATCATAAGAATACGTAGAATCCACATTCTCGTAGTGTTGATTCAATTCAGTAAAACTGGTCGCTCGTCTATGCTTTGAAATTCCCGGGTCAAAATGCAGCGCCACACAACGATGCGATTCCGTGTTTTCCTTCTCAACTTCGGCTGTGTTTCGAGTATTGCCAGCATTGTTGACAATCTACCTTGACGGCTACAAAGGCAGCTTCGAGTACTGTAACATTTTCAAAACGCATCTCTGTGACTTGACGCCATTTCGTGTCGTAAAAAAAAAATTATGCCCTACGGCTTTTGACGGCTTGCAATCTAATCTAAGAGGAGAACAGTGTGGCTTACTTTAAGGGCAAATGAAAGCGTGACCACAATTTATTCCATGCAGGCAAAGTTCCCGGTGAGATTCCAGGCAGGCTGCTCAGCCGCCGAATGTTTTGGACATCAATATTATCCTGCACCGTTCTTGACTTACTTCGACGTTGTCTTCGTGAAGCTGTCGTCTTTGCCAGCTGCGTGAGAAATCGGAACGAGACTTAAGGCGGTCGATGTCCGCTTAGCTCGCTATTTAGGCTATTAGGATAGTAGGGTAGAAGCTTGGACGAGTTGGTCGTGGTTCATAACGGTGGTATTGCGTAGCGTGCGTATAGTAGGAGAAGAGGACGCAGGACAGGAAAAAAGGACAGCTGCTGGGTAGCAGCAGAATCTTTCGTGTATAACTACCGATGCATAACTAACTGGATGTAGACACGACTTGGGATTAATCCTTCATTACGGCGTCACTTTGACTCCTAGCGTAGGTTTGGAGCTTTCCGAAGGTTTGGATGAGACACCGTTAGTTGTGGTTACCGAGAATAAAGATCTACTGCGTCGACCGAGGTAGTAACTTGTGAAAGCGCCTCGTTCTGCTCGATGCGCCGGCTACATTTTCAGCGATTCTACCTATGCGTATACTTGACGAAATATTCATGAACGCGCCGACTTTCCTGACGGCCGCCATGACCTTAAACTTCCAATCGATCCAAGTCTGCTCGCCCCGTTAGGACACGGCCGTCGACATTTTTGTTTTTGTTCATGGGGTACCTCGATTTTTTTTTCTCTTTTTTGCGTTGCGTTGGAATTATGCTCTCAGAGGCGGTCTTTTCATAGCAGGTCTCCTTATTTTACCGTACCGGAATTAAAAAGGACATCGTTTGTGGCAGACAGGTCTACTCTTTCAAGTTTATTACTCAGAGAGACGGACGTTAGTTGCCAGGAGAGAAAACGAAATGCATAAATGGCAAAAGGGAAAATTGTAGGTTATGTAGAAGTTCGAACGGTTGGAAGGCGTTGTTACGATGTTGTGCCTACCGTAACCGAGCAGCAAGCGCTGTTGAGGTTTCGTTCGTCGATCGCTCGGTCGGTCGGTCGGTCGGTCGTACGGTCGGTCAGTCCGTTGGATGGGTGGGTGGGTCGGACGGGGGTTTGGTAGTTTGGTTGGTTGGTGGTCGTTGTTGCCTAGTAAATGTGTGACACATGCATACCCACCATGGGGGGTCGGCCAAGGCGTACACAGCTCTGACGTCTTATATTGCAACTTCTGCTAGGCCCCTTTTATTATTGCGTATGGTGTCGTCGCCGTATGAACAGCTTTCGTCGGTTTAGCTAGCCCTTAGCTTCCGCCTTAATCGCTTTATACAATTGCTTGCTAACCGTTGGCACTCAACAGCTGTAGCTAAAATAAAACCGCAGTTTTGCCTGAAAGGCGAAGCATCGATTGCGATATCGAATTAGTAGAGATCCATAAGAAGTAAGGATAGTACTTTTATCACCAGTATTGACAAGTAAACGTTCGCTTGCTAACTAAATTTACAAGCACAGTGTCGGCGCGCGCAGCAACCATGAACACATCACACTCGATGAATGCTGACACTCGCTGTCAGAATGCTGGGGTGAGGAAACGCAGCAGCAGCAGCGAGCGAAGTGACCTTCGTGCTGTTGTCTATCGCTTCAACGCAAACTGAGCGCCGAGAACACGCAGCACGCACTAAGCTACGAGCCGCCGACGCACCCAGACTGTGCCCCTAATGCAGATCGCTCTCAAGATACGGTTGCGCGACCGCAAGCAGCCGCCACATACGCAGTTGCAACCGGAGTAAAATGCCGCTCCCTCCCCTCCCCTGATGCCTCGCGCGCGGCGAAAGACGTCGCATTTCCTGCCCGCTTTTCCCCCCTTTCGTGCGGGCGAGATACAGCTGAGATCGTCGGCTCCCCTCGCACGCTTCCACTCGCGCATACAGCGTAGGGCGCGCTGCGACGGTGTTATCGCCCTAGGACTTTATACGGAACCTCACGGCGACGACGACGTCAGGAGTTCGCCTAGAGTCTCCATATAATTAATATCGCAATAAAGAAAGATCTGGCACACACTCACCGAACCTAGAGTACTGGCCGGCATTTCTTACAAAACAGTGGCCCAAGAACGTAGCTTTGCAAGTCGTCGCATACGCCCATGTTTGCGCGGACTTTGCAGTGCAAGGCCCTTCCTTGCACTGCTCTCATCCCGCATTTCTCCGAACATATTCCTCTTGTCTGGGGCATAAAATAAAAGCTAGTTAAACGGTGTGCCGCCGCTGCCGAAATTCATAAGCGCGCTCGCGTTTGCGCGAGTCATTTGTCAACGCCGGTTCCGGCTCGCGCGCATTCGTCCCGTTTCTCTGCAATTCTCGATCGTTTCGCCAGCACGAGGGCGAGAAAATCGTAAGCAGGCAGACCGTCCGCCGCCGGCGCCTGGCTTCGTAAACACGCCGATATTAGCGCACTCTTTCTTCAATGCCAGTGTCACTCGGCACACGTTCTTCGCATGTTTCCCCTATATTTCCCCAAATTTTTCTCTCGAGCAGGAAGCCGAAAAAGAGAAACCCTCAGATGGCCCTACAATTTATCCTCACTGCCGCTGTTCGTGCGGTCACTCTACAGAGTTAATTTCGCCTTACGCGCGTGTGTCCCGCTTTTCTCATATTTTTTTAAATCGTCCCTAGTGTTTCCCAAAATCTTCCCCAATGAGGTGAGGAGCCGTCGAGATGAACAACTTGGCATGTGTCTCCTAAACGCGCCAATGTTCGCGCAGTTGCTCCCTAGCAACGGTCTCGCCTTACGCGCGTTCCCACCAAATTTCCCCCAATTTTCCCCCAAACTTTCCCTAGCGGCGAGCTGTGGAGTTTGTGGGAAAATGACGGCCCGCGAAATGGCTTGACGTTCCTAAACGCGCCGGTGTTTAGGTGTTTTCTTCCTTTGGCTCGCCAGCGGCGGGTTTCTTCCCTACGTGCGCTCTTATCGCATTTTCCGGATGTTTCCCCAAACTTCTCCCTAGCGGGGAGCCGAAAAATTAGAACAAAGCAATCCTCCGGGGCCGACGTCCGTAAACAGGTCCGCTTTGTCGGAGCTGCCGGGGCCGACGAAAACATTGACCCAGACGTCTCTCCTCCTCCTCCTCTTCAATGCCGGCAGGTGGCGCGCGCAAGCCCGCTCTCCTTTCTCTCCCTTTGAGGGTCGCGCGTTTCGTCATACTCGAGCAGACCTGCCCCGTGCGGCTGCGCTCGTTCACCGCGGTTTCCGAGTGTGTTGTTGATTACCGGCGACAGGTAATTGCGTTACGGTTGCCGCAAACACGGCGCTGTGGAACGCAATGCGGGCGATGTTATTGCGTTGCACCGGAGCGGATGAAACTGGAGAATTTTTGCCGAAGACTTTTTTTCCCTCGCCATCGGAAGTTTATAACCATTTCGCTACCGAGCAGTCTGTGCAAAAAAAAAAAGCAATGAAAAGAACAACCTTAAATATGCCGATTGTTTTTATTAATCGTGACGAATATGTACGTAAAGAAAAGGCCAGAGATGTATTTCGGATAATGCTTGTTTGAGAAAAAAATGTATATACGTTTTTTTTAAACTGAACGCTAGGTTGGCTTGCCTGCAGTACTATTGCAAACCAGTTCTTGCCACAACAATCTCCAGACCAAGAGGTCATTATATAGAAATAGACCACGAGGCCATGTATATTGGAGCGGGCAGCCAACGGTTGTGAGACCTTGTGAGACAACGGTTAGGCCGCAGGTCGTCCTTTTATCTCGGCAAGTGAGACACCCACTATTACGGTCCGAGTGGTGATGATGAGTATGTACACGTTTCTTTCTTTCTTTCTTTCTTTCTTTCTTTCTTTCTTTCTTTCTTTCTTTCTTTCTTTCTTTCTTTCTTTCTTTCTTTCTATTCCTCCCACACCCAAACATGTCTGCCGCGGCCTTGAGTCGAACTCACGAATGGGTGAAGCAGAACGCCATAGACGGGGTCACCGCGGATGCTTGACCTATATTGAGGCCGCTGACAAAGTGCAATGAGGGAAGAGACATGGAGGGGGGACTTGGGATGACGATGGTAATAATTAAGATGAAGATAGAGTAAAACAATGCACTGAATGAATAAACCACTTCCTGCAAAATGAACAAGGTTGCCGAAGTTTCATGAAGAGCGCAATCATTATCCACCTCAGAGCGGTGCAAAGCTCCAAATGGATCCCGAAGGATTAGGATGCTTCACGAAGGAAATTCTGATTACAATGATAAAAATGAATTTTTTTTCTTGTTTTCTTTGTAACTTCGTCGTGCTGCCGGGCTCCAGGTCGGAGGTTCGATCCCAGCAGTGGAACACGTTAATTTAAGAATGCGTTAATGAACCCTAGGCGTTCCAAGTTATTCGGTAGCCCTGCGCTACGCAGGGCTTGCGTCACAATCATATAGTGGTTTTGGCACGCTGAACCCCAGAAAAGAGTAGTATCCACAGAAATTTAGGTACGTGAAGGCGGCTTCTAGAAAAGGCAAAATTTTCGTCTCACGAGAGCAAACATTCAAGGGGTACGTGGATGAAAGCGAAAGCATTGCGACCACCAGAGGTCGAGTGTTCGAGTGCCTTAACTGAATCCTAATTAACTTCGCCTTAATTCATTCTGCTTTAATTAACTTTGCCCTAATTGACGTCATCAGCTGCCTCGTTAGCTCACTTGGTCACGCGAACGCCGGATTTTCCACCTCATGAGCCGTATAATGCTTTCTCATTAAAAACTGCCACCGTGCAGATTTCCGGGAAACTTCTTTACATGACGTTTTCACGTGTCCGCATATGGAAACAGCCCCGCAGTTGTCTAGGAACAAAGCGCACGGGAAGAACTAATTAATGCGCTTGGAACCGTAATCTCCAAGTATATCTCTTTTTTTGCTGCGGTTCGTCTTCTTAACGTTACAGGAGATCACTGCTAAAGCTGATTTTAACGTACTTTCACTCGCGATGTGTCTGTTACATAACGGCATTGGCGGACAAAAGGGCTGCGCCTAAATTTATTTTGTTGCGAATAGCGTTAGTTGCCCCGTGACATTTCACTCCGTTTGACGGGAACAATTTGCCTCATGTTTCATCGCAAGACCGTTCTTTCATTCCACCCACGTCGTTTTCCATGCCACGGCCCCCAAGTCTTCTTTCTTTCTTTTTTTTTTTTTGGGGGGGGGGGGGGGGGGAAGGGGGGGAGGATCATTGTTTCAGATGTTTTCTCATTACTTGCGATTGCAAATTGTTCTTGGTGTTTGTCACGGCTGTCATCCGTTCGTCGTCGGCGCGAAGTCGATCGACGGGGTATACAAGCCGGTTGGTCGTTCCGTACTCGAGCGCACACAATGAAAGAGTCAGAGTCGGGAGTACACACAAAAAAAAAAACAAGATATTTGTCGGCTGATAAATATACACAAATGAATAAAATAAAATAATAAAAAAGACACAAGACAGACTAATACACCTGAACTTAATATAACAAAATGATGAAGACAAATAAATATGACAAGCAATTAACAGTGGATATAAACATTAAACCTAAATCGGCAGAAAGGATGTTCCACATCCGCCCACAGGTTTGTGAGTGATGGCGCTGGCTAACACTCCCAGGGTTGATTCTAGTTGTAAAAAACATAAATACCCCAGAAAGTGGATGGGAAAACGGCTCCGCGGTAGCTCAATGGTGAGAGCATCGCACGCGTAATGCGAAGACGTGGGTTCGTTCCCCACCTTCGGACAGTTGTTTTTTCATCCATTTTCATTTTCCATTAATTTATCATTTCTTTAATTCAATTAGTAAATAATTTATGTAAGCTTAGAAGTGATCTTCAGCGTGCTGAAAAAGAGGAATGCGCGAAGAAAAGGAAGGCACGTATCTTTGTGGACAAACAACCTTAAATGCTTTTTAACATCCGGTTAGACATCAATTTTGTGCTGTATGTTCAGTCGAAGTGATATCGTAATGACTAAGATGAACTGTAACTAAACATTGGAGGTCAAACATCACCAACCTGCTGTGTATAAAGTTGCAATGGCTGTCAGAGAGACTAACTGCAAATAAACATTTGTTCGGTCACCTTATTATCTACGTTCGGTTGTTTGATGGAAGGTAGAGTGGCGATTCGAATATTTGTAAATGTGGTGCAGCTTTCAACATCTGCTGCACATAGTTGTCCGCATAATAAGGAAAATAAAGTAATAATGGTGCTTTAGTGATTCAAAATTATCTGGATAACGGCTGCAGTTCACAATTAACCATTATAGCAGCCCTGTTGCATAGCCAGCACTAATTCATGGAATCAAAAACGGTGCTTTCGTTTTTGAGTTACTGACATGAAGAGTGCCAAAAAAACCGAGGTCAGCATGAGCACAATGAAAAAAAAAAAAAAACGTTTTGCAAGCGCCTACGTCGTCGACCGCAAGAATCTCCCTATTGGTGGGTCACATTTGACAACGAAAAACAATATACTAGAGTGTGAACGCGCCTGAAAATGATACACTGAGTTCACATGACCGAGAAATAGGCCGGATGCCAAATCGCTTCGCTTGCTGGTTGTGCGATGTTCGTTGCTGAAAACACAAACCAACTGGCATCCACAAATGCAAGGGGCTTTCATTCGTCGTTGACAAGGCCCACGTGATCACGCCTGACCACAAAAACGCACTGAACATGGCAGCGTACAAGCTCAGCGCAACATACCAACGGCGCCACGGCCGAATACAGCCGCGCGCGCGGCCGGAGAGCCATCTGCCTCCGCGTCGTGACGTAGCCGGCGTCTTGGCACGTGACGCGCAGGCCTGGAAGCTTTAGGAGGCGTTGAGCCACCTCGGCTTCGCTTCGTCGCTTTTGCAGTCACACGCACCGCTTGGCCGTGGATGCGTTCTAACCCTGTGCGCGCGGGCCACGCACGCGCCGTCGATACCGGGACAGCACGGCGCCGACGGCGGCATGGTTGCGCCTTGAGTGTCCGCGTAAATTCTACCGCACTAAGAAGCATTACTCGCATACTTCCAAGCGAAACTAAGTGCAACGGGAGTTAAATTGAAAGCAGAAGAAGGTTAGGTTTCGCTTGGTATAATAGGCCCTTTCCGCGGGCTTAGTCAAAAACAGCCGCTTTATGGTCTCCTTTCTAAATATTATGGTGTATGTTCTTAACTGTATACAAATTTGGTGCCCACTGTGTGTGTGTGTGTGTGTATTTTGCTGAAGTGTTTAAATAACCGCTGTAAAATTTACGCAGATCCCACGCACTGTGAGACTCGATGTTACGCTAAGAATTTTGCATGTAGCTGGCTATCGGGCACCGTTTGAGGTTCTTCCAAGAGTTACCGGATAGACCGACTTGCTTGTGTAAAGCAAGCAGTTATGTTTTGCGTGAGCCTCCTGTCCGCGACGACAGAAGCAAGGCGAGGATGATAGTATAACGGTGACGACGTTACGACAGCTTTAGTTTTTATTTTTATTTTAGGCTGGGAAGGACCATTACAACTAGAGGTGGCCGAATGTCAACTTTTTTTTCGATACGAATCGAATTCGAATAGTTGAATCCAGTCTCTAATAGGCGAACGCAGATGCATGCATTATGCAGGAAGGTTTATTTGGGTTTGGATAGGCACCACGCCTCTACTTACTAAGTTACTAGTTCGAAACAGACATCTAACTGTTAGGGACAAAGTATGTTAATGTGGAGCATTCTACGGCTACTAACACTGGGGGACCGGAGGGGATTTTCCACTTTCGATCGCGATCAAGCCCGATCCGGATCGAAATTCTCGGCCCCCATTGGCTCCCTCGTGCAGCTTGCGCGAAGTAACCCATCGCGACCGAGCAATTCGATCCGGATCGGGCTTTATCGCGATCGAAAGTGCCCCGTGTGACACCCGCATAATATATACGTCATGAGAAATGCAATAGCCATGTTTGACATTCCGAAGTACCCTCGCTGTTTTCTACAACGAATTAAGGCTCTCACTACAGCGGAAAACGGGCTTTAAATGAGTGTGTGTGATCTAGAAGCCATGTTACGGGCGCAAAGGCGTGCTGTAAATGTTCCTAGTGCGCCAAAGTACATTTAGCGGCGATTCGGGGTCGCAGGATCACCTAGGTGGGCCTGTGCCCTCTTATCGTCGAAGTCCCCGCCGGCGCGAGTCTCGAAGGTAGCGGGTGATGGAGCTACGCATGCGCAAGCAGTGTCGCGTTATAGGCGCGGAGCCGGGCTGTGCGTAGAGGTAGTTTGTGCGGAGAGAAAAAGTGGCGAGGTCGTGTAGAGTAAACGTTGCGCTCAAACCACTCAGTAAAACGGCGCGCAACACACGACCGAACGCTGGTCCCACCGACGAGCACAACCTTCGCACATTTGCGATAAATCCCGTTTGGGAGTTTCGGCCTTAATTTTTTATACACAAGATCACAATTGTTAATAAAAAGGAAACTGCACGGGTAGCCTCCCATCACATTTAAAGCCTGGTTTCAAACAAGCGTTGCGAGAAACATTGGCTGCTGTATGACCAACTTTCCAAGAAATAATTATTGTAGAAAAAAAAATCAGAAGTTGAGGGGAAAAAAGAAAGAAAAAAAACTGCTGATAGATTTGTTTGACGTAGACACATGCAAACGGGCCTGTTTCGAGCAAAACGTCACTGGTTGTAGCGTAAAAAATAAAACTGCTACGTATGACTAAATTTCCAGAAACACTAAATGACAGACTACAATAAGAAATAACGGTTGTCTTGTAGGCTTCCTCCGCGAACTTGAAAACAGAGCTGGGATTACTCATTTTGTGTCGGAATTGCTTGGAATCCTTCTCGCGTTGTTTCATTTCGGATCATTTGGGATACTTCGTTTAGCAGGCAAAATAACAGTAGCAATAATTTAACAAGTAGGTTGTTGCGAAATGCTTGGTTAGTTTCAAGCATCCGAAAATACCGAATAGTTCCTTTTCGAAGGCGAATACGAATTGTTAGCACGTAAGGTTCGGTTCGTATTGGAAAGTTCGAATATTCTCCCCACCCATAGCTACAACTTGTTCCGTTACGAGCTGGGCCTATCCCGAAATTGGTGGTTCAGTCTAACAAAACTTCTCAAAGCGGTGGCTGCCAGAAGGCAAGGATGAGAGACATTGACACGCTCCCGCTCCTGACGCCAGGGAAAGAGAGCGGTAAGTTGTAATTGAGAAAAAAAAGAAAGTTGTCGCAGTTTCACCTGAAAGGCGAAGCATCAATTGCGATAGCAAATTTGTAGAGAGCTATACGGAGTAATGATAGTAGCTTTATCAGCTGTATAAACTTGGGCATGCAGCAGCACCGGCAACACGCAGAACTGTTGTCGACGCCGTCGGCGTTTTGCCCGCGTTCGCACAAAATGCGTGCGGCGTTGGTGACTGTTGCCGGAGCCTCTGATATAAATAGGCACTTGGTGCCGCAGCTAAACGTCGCCTCCCTTCCCTTCCCTTCCCCCCCCCCCCCCCCCCCCGCGGCCTTTCGTGCGTCAAAAGAAGGCGCGTTTGCTCTACATATATGGTGATTGTAAAGGAGGAAAGAGACACCTACTTCTGCAGCCCTTAAGGGAGCACGGCACAGACCGCGCGTTTGTTCTCCGCCGTGCGTTCACTCCCCGTGAAAGCGCGCGTCCCTCGCCCCCTTTCACTCGCACATACAGCGTTCGATTTTGGCGCTGAGCCGTGCTCCCTCAAGGGCTGCAGAAGATAGCGCCAACCTTTCCCTTTCCCTCAAGAACCACTTACACCGCGCGGCGACGATTTCATCTCCATTGACGTCATACGGAACCTCACGGCGACGGCGACGGCTACGGCGACGGCGACGCCGACGGCAGAAATCTGCTTTGGAGTGTCCATATAATTGCTATCGCAATAAAAATGTCGCAGTTTCACCCGAAAGGCGAAGCATCAATTGCGATAGCAAATTAGTAGAGATGCTATACGGAGTTTTATCAGCTGTATAAACTTGGACATGCTGCAGCACCAGCAACGCGCAGAACTTTTGTCGACGCCATCACCGTGTTGCCCGCGTTCGCCCCGAACGCGCGCGGCGTTGGTGACTGTTGCCAGGGCCTCTGGGGGCGGCTCGGAGATTTTCGACGAGATCAGAACGGGAAAGTCGTCGAGCCGCGTCGGAAGTCTTCACCACCTTCTGGCCTCGCAACGTTTTTATATAAATACGCATTTGGTGCTGCAGCTAAACGTCGCCTCCCCTCTCTTCCTCCCTCCCATCCCCCCCATGGCCTTTCGCGCCACGGAAGAAGTCGCGTTTGCTCTCTATATATGGTGATTGTAAAGGAGGAAAGAGACGCTCAATTCCGCAGCCCTTCAGGGAGCATGGCGCAGAACGCGCGTTTGTTGTCCGCCATGCGTTCGCTCCCTGCGAAAGCGCGCGTCCCTCGCGCCCTTTCACTCGCACATACAGCATCCGGCGCGCGGCGACGATTTCATCGCCATTGACGTCATACGGAACCTCGCGGCGACGGCGACGACGACGCTGACGGCAGCAATCCTGTTTGAGTGTCCATATAATTGCTATCGAAATAAAAAGGTGATGGTAGCACAGGCCAAAGTGGTTAATCATCGAAACTCGGCGCTAATGCAACGGTAAACTCGGCGGTAATGCAGTTCCACTCAACTTAAGCGCTCGGGAAGTGCGGTGCAGTGATTCGCCGGTGTTTCCTTTGTGTTTTCCTTGTGTTTATCTTGTTTTATCCTGTGTTTATCTTGTGTTTAGCAATTCATCCTCCGTTTTGATACCTGTGCTAAGGTACAACTGGTGGGAAACCGCCACGCACATGGAGACAAACCAACACGCACATGGAGCCAGAGCCCTTGCTGATGATAGTTAGAAGCGATTTTAACGAATTTCTGTTAATTAATGCGCGTAATGCTTGCTTATTACTGTCTCTCAAATTATTCTGAATCAGGTTAGTTTATCTGAACCGGTTTTGATCAATTCTTCACTTGTTTTGACCCTGTTTCGAGCACCTGTTTTTGAGCGTGATCACATGACAGACGCCGACAGCCCGGGCCCATCAAGTGCTTCGCACTTATTAAGTGCGCTACGCACGCTCTAGTTCGTGCTATGTGACGTCACACCTGCATCAGTCGTCTCAAAGAGGTAGTTGGCGTTAGCACAAGAAAGACATATGTGTGATCGTGGCCCGCGGTTAAAAACTTTGGGCTGCTGTGCTCGGCGACAGAGGTACGTTCCTACCGTCGGACATATAAATTTTCTTAATAAACTAGGTGAGACAGGAGCCTACCTACATACCTATCTTTCTGTCACAAGGTATCTAGGATGACCCCCAAAACTTATTTGCATCAAACATTTTGGACATTGAATAGGCCGACCATTTGTAGTCTGTTCTAGCTCCCCCTGTAAAGGGTGCACCACTGCAAACGTGCTGTTTTAGAGGCAGAGCCAACGTTAACCACTGTAACGGCAGGCGGAAGCGGAGTTTTTACTTGCAGTCTTTGTGCTTATGGCGTTGCTGACAAAAAAGGTAACCAGAAAAAAAAAGAAGGCAACTGCTAGAAAAAAAAGCGCCTTGAAATTTTCTGTAAAGGAATCAACAAAAACTTATATCGCGTTAAGCTTCTTGGGTATACGTTACTCTCTACACGAAATAATTTTGGCCAGATGAGGTTCTTTGACGCGCAATATTTCGGTAACGACATGGAAGTTCAATTACCTGTGGCATAAAGAAAATGAAATGAACCTGTGCAGCGCGACCTCCACTATCACTTGCTTTTATTTGGAACAACTGAATTGCCATAATTTCTCTCTCGCAAATGCCTATCAATTCTATAGCACTCGCGCGCGTTCGGCCGCCGCACACGGTAGCTTACGATTATCTGCCATAGGAAACTGCTCCCTTTGAAAGTGCAATCGTTATGATTTGACTGACAACCCCGGGAAATGCTAATGACGTGGGAGACGTCCATCGCGCGGAGGGGGGTTGCGTGTGTGAAAGCATGTATTGGTTACATCGCCGAGACTTTCATCTTTTCCCTGAGCGCAACCCACGCTAGCGGCCAACTCGACGTAAGCGCTTGGTTGCGTGTCGTATCCGGAAGGGATGCCGCAAACCTCATATTCTGTTTGTCACGTGCGCTTGGATCCACTAGCAGTGCGAGTAAGGCAACACCGACTCCACGCTTGCAACAAGGCGTGCGGCATCGCATGAGCACGAAAGTCGTGTTTTCTTCTTCCCAAAGAATATTTATTTCGTCAAAACAAAAGTACGCGCAATGGAATCGAGTCGACCAATGCGATGTGGAGCCCCATACAGCTAAAACGGATCCATTACAGGCCGTTACTGCACGTCTCCCGGGGCCTACCGGTTATACAACGTTTATTAAAGGCCGAGTAATGAAACCCGCGTGGTCCCCAGTACTTCGCCTACGCGAGGTAAGAAGGCGTTGCGTGGGTGAAATATTAAACAGCAATGAAACTGCTTGGGGGCAGGCGCGTGGTCCGGCATTTTCGATTTCAGCGGACCGTTATGAAAGAGTCGGCCACGGTAACGCTTCGTTCGTCCCGTAGGCGGTGATGTTGGCTTGTGGTAGAAAAAGGCCTCTTAAATATTCGTCGTTCACTTGTCCCTTTAAGCCAGGCCGTGTTCTATTACATTCGGATATCTGAGCGCTTCGGCACGGTACGGACTGAAGTAAACAAAAGATATGCGAAGCAACAGAGAAATAATACTGGCTGGCGGTTCGCCCTGGCGCAGCGTAACGAAAGCACGTGCTTGACCCGATGGGCAACAATTTGGCGAAGTTTTGGTGTGAGCGTTCGGTCGCTGGGTGATTGGCTGGCGTAGGAAAGATGTCATGCTTTCGTCAGCCACCGCTGAGGATGTACGTACTACGTGCTGCGACCGTATCCTCCGAGATCTCCAGCGAGTCAACTGGCGGAGCTTAATGTCGGAGGATGTGATGCTGCATAGTTTCTCACGCATGACGCTAGGGGCAAAATATGGCGCTAGCGTGTGCGTATTCCGCGGCTTTCAGGGCTGTAGGTGATCTTTGGAACAATGGTTATTCCACTCTGTAAGCAGAATAAAATAGAACTTCGAACCTATTTTTTTATTTTTTTGTTGTAAACTTGGAAAAGTTCGTCGCAAACGGGTCATTGCGCTGCAAACACCGGCCGGCGAAACGCTCACGTAATAACTTCGCTTAATTGTTGCACATCGGTGCAAACAGGTGTTTTATTGCGATAGCACTTATATGGACACCTCAACGGGATTTCTGCCGTCGCCGTGAGGTTCCGTATAGACTCCAAGGGCGATAAAATCGTCGCCGCGCGCCGTATGCGCGAGTAAAAGCGCGCGGGGGACGCGCGCTATCACGGAGAGCCAACGCACGGCGGAAAGCAAACGCGATTGTCGCCCAAAAGGCCGTGGGGGTATGGGGGGGAGGGAGGCAGGGCGACGCTGTGCTACGGCACCAAATGCTTATCTTGCAACCCAGCGCAAGGAGAACTGGCAACGCAATCTCCCAAGCGAAATCAAAAAAAAAAAAAAAAGCGGGGAGGCAGCGCGGGAGGGACGGGGGGAGCAGCTTCTACTCTGCCAACAAATACGCTTGCACTGGCTGTGGTGGCCGTCGCCCGCACCGTCTCTTTATCTCCACCACGGCCGGGCTCGACTGGCGCGCGCACTCGCTTCTTAAGAAGTGAGCGAGCGCGCGCGCCAGTCGAGCCCGGCCGCGTATTTCCAATTGCTAGTAGGTACAGCGTTTGACCGCTGGCGCCACGCTGCGCCGCTCGCGCGTACCATGTTTCTAGCCGCCGCCGTTGGAACGGAGGAGGTGTTGACGGAGAAAACGCTGGGCTGGTGGTGACTAGCCTGCTGTTGGGATCGGTGGTATTAAAAACGCATCACTGTTTTGATTATCCAAATATAATCTCACTATCAGGGAGGGAGCAGTCTACCTGACTGGAGCAGTATTTTTTTATTTGGGGTGTTGCTACGCTGCGCTCCGCAACACCCCAACGACAGCCGCTTCGCGTCGGCGCCCGGCACCACGGCTGCCGCCGTGGCACCGGGGTTCAAGCGACCGCGCTGGCAAACAGAGAGGAAAAAAAAGAAAAGCGTGATATTAAGAAAAAAAATTCTATCCCGGGCGGGATTCAAACCAGCGAACGCGTGATCCCAAAGCGAGCGCCGTAGCCACTCAGCCATACAGCCACGCTTCCAAGGGTTGCATTCATGCGAACCATATGATTGTGTTCGAGCGCCCTCGGCGAAAGAAACCACCTAGAAACGCGGTACGCGCGAGCGGCGCAGCGTGGCGCCAGCGGTTAAACGCTGTACGTACTAGCAATTGGAGTGTTGCAGCCCGGCCGTGTCTCCACACGGCTCTGACCTTTATGCGCTGTCCATTCGCCGCTCAGTTTCCGTTGAAGCGATAGACCGCACGATTCTTCGCCCGCAGCAGCGGCCGCGCCAGCGTTTTGACAGTCGTTGTCTGCGGTCATTCAGTGTGATCTATTCATGTTTGCTTGTGCGCGATGACACCACGCTTGTCAATTCAGTTAGAAAGCGAATAAAACTACTCTACTATCCCTACTCCGAATAGCTCTCTACCAATTTGCTATCGCAATTTATGCTTCGCCTTTCGGGCGAAACTGCGACATTTTTTTTGGTATAGTAGGCAACCAAACAGGTACGACAAGTATAGCGCTATTTCCAACTGACATCTATTGAAAAGTTAACAGAATATATACAAAACAAAAATAATAAATCCCGATAACTCCAAATTGCCATTGGCGCTGTTGCTGAAATGTTCCTCAGGAAAGCTAAGAAGCGCCAAGAAGATTGACTCAAAAGACCGCTGCAAAAAGTGGCGCTGATTCCTTATATCCATGGCGTATCGCACAGATTGAAGAATGTCGGCCCTGTCCAAACTCAAGCGCACGGTTCGCAGTGTTACTAGCCTCATTAACGGAATAGTGCGTAGCAGAGAGGGAATGACGGAGACGGACACCATGAAATTAGTACAGGCCTTCGTCATAAGCAGAATCACTTACGCTCTTCCTTCCCAAGCGGCCAGACAAACTGACATCGACCAAGCAAATCGACTGCGCCGGATTGCCTGCAAGGCGGCACTCAGCCTGCCCGAAAACATGAGCACTGACCGCCTCAGCGAGCTGGGCATGATGAACACATACGAAGAACTCGCCGCGGTCACACTCATGGCCCAGCGCGAAAGACTAAACGCAACACCCTAGGAGCGCTCCGTGCTAACACGACTACGATACCCTCTAACGCCACAGTTCTGCGGAGACGAGACCATACTTATGCCACCTGATCTACGAACAAGAATCCATGTGAACCCCATCCCACGTCACATGAACCCTCACTTCCACGTGAAACGGCGACAAGCCCGAGCAGCCATCCTGCGCAAAAGGCAAGAGGCGCAGACACATATTTTACTGACGCGGGCTTATACCCCAGAGGTGAGACTGCGACTCCTACTTATGTGGCTGTCGCGACAAACCGGGGGAGACTGATCGTAGCAGCGTCCATACGCACGACTTCAAGCGCCACGGCGGAATCCGCGGCCATAGCCCTAGCCATCCGAGACGCTGAGGCCAAGAGCCAGTCGGCAAGAGCCAGTCGGCAAGACGCCTGCCGGCTCTTCCTTCGGGGAGTTCTACCGGCCGGGGTCCTTCGCATACTAGGACCAAGCCTGCAAATGGACCACGGTATAACCTGGTGTCCCGCGCACACTGGAGTGGAAGGCAACAATCAGGCGGATCGTCTGGCTCGAGGTATAACAGGCCGAGCCGCGATACATACCGCTCGAACGGACGCCTCTCCGACACCCGGCAGCACGCCGAGAGACATACTTGAGGCACAACGACTAGGAAGACGAACCAAAGCTCCACCTCACCCTAAGCTAAACAGGCGACAGGCGAGGGTCTGGCGACGAATACAGACAAACACCTACTCACATTTACATAGAATGCCCAAAATATTTCCTAACAAACACAGCGACATATTTCCATGGTGCGACTCCACCCCGACACTAGAACACATCACTTACCAATGCACGCAGCGTCCGGCAGACGCCGTCTCGCCGCTACTTGACGATACACTTAGCAATTGGTCGTGGGAGGCGCGACTCTCCGAACTGGACTTGGGAAGCCAATTGGCGACCCTCGACCAGGCCCGGCGCGCCGCAATAGCCAGTGGGGCCCTGGAAGAGGGGCTCCACCCACAGTGACCAAGCACGATCGTAATTTAAATAAAGTTGTTTCTCTCTCTCTCTCTCTCGGCCAGCGAGTGAACATTGCGTTTGCCATGACTATTCAGGCGTGAAGCTAGCACAGCTATGCACGAAAGCGTGCCTACTCGAGAAAGGCTGTGCAGCTTGCAAGCCCCACCAAGCACCGCAAACTGTAAATTCAATGAACACACATCGCGGCTTACCGGATCCCACTCTGCGCCAGCGCTCCATCCTCGTTGCTATCGTACTAAGAATTCTGGTAACGATGGCGTGCGCTGACGTCATCTTAGCCGCCAAGTTGGAGGACCAGCAAGGGGCGTCAAGCTGCGTCAGTTGGCGTTTCGCGCGGTGGTTCGTTCTGCCGTGGTTCTGGCACAGACTCCAGCAGCGTTCCCCCCGACTGCGTCTCAATGACATTTAAGCTACTTACCGACGCCAGTGAATACGATACACTGACGTCATCGGAGCCGCCATGTTGGAGGACCAGCATGGTGCGAATCTGCGTTCGTGACTGCACAAGGATGCATTCTACACCTTGAACGCGCGCTGATGACAACAATAACTGTTGTCTACGCATGTTATCTTGTTTGTCTGGTTTTGCATATATTTATATATAAATGAAACATTTCATAAATGCCAACTGGAAGTAGCACCATGTGTGTTGTACCAGTTTATTTGCCTATATCTCCTGTTTATTACGTGCTTTTGCAAGTTTACTATGAATTACAAACTTGCCCAAATTCACATGCTGATGATTTTTCAAGCAACAGTCATTCAGAATGTTTGGACTTGAACCTGATATATGACTTTCAGCATTCACCAAGTATAGCCTTGCCACTTATTATCTAGTCTCGTGGAACCTTTTTGAGTCCTCATGAATGATGAGTTGCTTTGACTTCCTAACATGCACATTTGTGCATTCACCCTGCTTGTCGTACTGCTCACAGGATTGGATGTATGAATTTCACTGAACAGCCCGTGTTTCCGAAGAATTTTGGTAGTTTTCTATAGATAGCTTCTTGAAGCTTTGTCACGATATCGTTTTATACCGATATATTAGCCCCATTTGCCTGCACTTGCTAAAGTTTGATTGTTTTCGTAACATTACTGCGATTTCCCCTTATGCAACCGTAGAAAGCCAACCGGACTCAGTTCTGGCTAAATTCTTTGCGTTTCCTTTATTTCTATTTCTGGCAAATAAAACCTAGTTCTTTGTAATGTAGAAAATTATTACCAATGATGAACGTTGTTCCTGGCCGAGAACCTTTCGGACTTGGTCATTTCCTACTCCAAGCCGTGGAGGTACGTTTATGCGCTTTAAATTACGCAATGAAATTGAGTTGTTACGAAGGTAAAAGAGGGAGAAAGTAATACCAAAAGAACTAGCAGTTTCGCCCGAAAGCGAAGCATCGATTGCGATAGCAAATTAGTAGAGAGCTATACGCAGTTAGGATAGTAGGGCTGTATAAACTTGGACACATTCGGTTATACATGAATTAACAAGGATGGTTTCAGCGCGTACAAGTAAACGTGAATAGATCGCACTCGATGACCGCAGACAACCACTGTCAACATGCTGGCGTGAGCAAGCGCGATAGCAGCAGCGAGCGAAGGTTCGTGCAGTCTATCGCTTCAACGGAAACTGAGCGGCAAAAGCACAGCGCATACAAACGTAGGAGCCGTGTTACAGATCGGTTTAAACCGCCTTCAGCCGCGCGAAGTACGAGTACGCAGTTGCTACCAGAATAGAAGCCGCACCCCCTCCCTCCCGCGCTGCCTTCCCACTTTCCTCCTTTCGCGTGGGAGATTGAGTGGCCAGTTCTCCTTGCGCCTGGTTCCAAGATACGCGGTTGGTGCCGCAGCTAAACGCCGCCTCATCTCATCCCCCCACGGCCTTTCGCACGACGGAAGACGTCGCATTTGCTCTCTGCTGTGCGTTTGCTCTCCGTGAAAGCGCGCGTCCCTCGCGCGCTGCATGTGCTGCCTTCGCACATACAGCATACGGCGCGCGGCGACGATGATGGATTTTATACGGAACCTCACGGCGACGACGACGGCAGAAATCCGCTTGGAGCGCCCATATAATTGCTATCGCAATAAAATGATGGCTTGAGACCTATTCGACGAAGTGGATAAGGAAGTTAATTGCGACTCACTACGGAAGCTTCGCATGCGAAGATCCATAGCGAGTTAGTTGCCTCTTTGACTTTAACCCGTGGTCGGAGCCAGTCCTCGACCGACGTCATCTCCTTAGGCCGTACATATCCCGGAATGCTTAGAGGCCTTAGCATTCCCACATCCGACGATGAACACTTGGGAGTTGCTTACCCTTTGTGCGCATAACATTTCACTTATGGAGGCGAATCAGGGCATTCGCCATTCCCATCTGTGAAAGTTGTCAGCTGTTTCTCTTCTGAGAAAACCTTACGAGATTAGCAAGAGGCAAGTTGAACTACAATAAGTAATACAATAGTACTGGCACGTATTTCACAAGGACAGCGTTAAGCAGCCTAGGACAAAGAAAGAAGGTACGCGCAGCGCTCATGTGCTTATCTATATTTCTACGTTCTCGTCTGTGTTAACACTGTTTTCACAAGCAGGAACGTTCACCAAGCAGCCCAGGTTTCCCTGAAATTGCAGCGGTATCACGCTTTCTGTATGAATACGTGGCCTAATCGTAGAACTGGCGCAACGCGGCGCCCACGCACGGCCTGGACGGGAGAATAGTCGGTATGAAGGAGGGGAGCTGTTCAGCCGCGTGTGACGTCAACACAATCAATACAATCCCGATGAACGTCGGTGTGTTTTCTTGGTTTGAGGAAGCGTGAAAGAGCCGCGGTTACGTAAATGCAGACGACGGGTTTAGATCTTCTGCTCGCGCGCTCTTTAGCAGACGACACCGCAGAACCGCCGCATTGGGAATGAATTAAAGCGAGCAGCGAGGGCAGACGACAAGATGAGAGGTTGGCTTTTGACCAAATCGTTCGGTGGTTTTTTCAGGACTGAAAAAACAAAACAACGTTTTCATTATTCCTCGCCGGAAGAGAATCTTTGTTCGCTTGATCCGCTAGTTTAAGCGACGAGATAAATGTTTTTTTATGGTCTGCTTGCTTGTTCTTTTTTTATTGCCAGAGTTATGTTGATGTTTGGTTCTTGTAGGCTGAAAAGATGAATTGCTTCTTCTAGAAGAATGGAGAGGCTATTGAGAAGGTATAAAAGACGAATCAAGAAGAAAGGGTAATCGCGGATGGCTTAGTAATATCGGGTGCGGTAAAATGAACGCATCCTTAGATTTCATAAGCTGTCATAGCATTTGGTATTATGATTCTTTTCACGAAAAAATAAACAGCACACAATACAAAAAAAAGCACGTTAAGAATTGCCAGTTTATGTAACGATTGCTAGGTTCAGTAGGTGTGCAATTATGCTAGATTCTTTGAGTACAGCTTCAATTAAACAGTGTGCATCTGATTCGGCGGAATCGAACGCTAGCAGTAGGTCGTTTTCTAGGCATCGTGTTTTTTTTGCATATGAAAGAATAAAGTTAAGATTTACCAACTCTGCTAATCAGATACCTTATTTAGGTCATCTATTAAAAAAAGTTATTCTTTAAAATCACAAGTCTCAAAAACCATCACGACTACCAACGTCGATGACCATGAGCAACCGTCGTGCATATGGAAGCTGCACTACGCTGCACACGCTAGCACAACGCGAAAGACGAAGCACGTAACTGACACACTAATACAACGCGCAAGACAAAGCACGTAACTGAATCGTCACCGAGTCAAATCAGCGCGTACAGCGCGTCGTAATTGCAGCCTCCGCGATCAACTTCAGAAACATTTTCAGAGCTAATTGCGGAGGCCACGCTCCGCTGTGCTGAGTACGGTGAACGCCACTACCAACGCCACCTAGGTGGCGTTGGTAGTGCTTCTTGATGCCAGCGTCCCTTCGAATGCTGGCATCGAGGCGTCGTAGTGGTGAGACCACCGAAGCGTTCACTGTCGGTGCGCGTTAGTGTCATAATGCAGTACTTCTCTCACCGTACTCAGCACAGCGGAGGCCACGCTCCGCTGTGCTGAGTACGGTGAACGCCACTACCAACGCCACCTAGGTGGCGTTGGTAGTGCTTCTTAACTCAAAGTCTCAAAAAAAAGTAATGTCAAACAGCTTTATTACAATGTCCTCCGGACCTCCTAAAGTCTTCGTTACGTAGGTCACTTCGTTGTAAAGGTCTCTCATAGTATCCATCACGCTTAGAGCATGCTAGACACGCTAAACAAAAAAAAGCGTTATTTCACACGAATTCAAGAGAACATTGGCGAAATAAGTCACTAATTGTCTTGCGCACACTTTGACATAATGCGCGAGTGCAGTCAACCTTATTGTAAAAAAAGTACATAGCATGCTTGGCGGCGAAACGCAGAAGTTGCGCACAGTAGAGCTGGAGGTCGTCGAACGTCCCTATCGAATCCCATGCAGTCAAAATCTTTAGTTCGCTTGCAGGATCTTGATCACATTTGCCTTCGTTAACGTTCCCGTCTTTTCCGTCCTAGCTGACTTTGATGACGTCGTCGGTCGTCAAGTACGGTTACATCAACACGTCGTCATCGACGGCAAAGTATTCGACAGCCGTCGCACCCGCTTCTGCGCTCACACAATTAGCGTACGAGTTGAGCGATTCCTGGAGCAGCGCAAACGGGACCACTTCTAACGTGCCCACGCCCGCCAAGTGCTTCGCTAACGCCGCCGTTAGCGCTAGCGCAGATTGCAGCTCAATACAGTAGCGGCACCACTACGTGGTATTCGTTGTAAAGCAACAAGTCAGCCGTCGGGGACTCCTAAATTTCTTCGTTGAACAGGGAAATTGTTGTAGTGGTTTTCGTTGTGGAGGTGTACACAATACGTATGAAATACATATATATATACATAAATACATTCAGCCGGGACCTAATGAGTCCTTCGTATATACAGGTCATTTCACTGTAGAGGCGTTCGTTGTATGTGCGTTTGACTGTATCATGTTTACAACTCTGTAACCCCGCAAAATAATACTAATAGTAAAATGGAAAAAAAAAGCGAAATCACAACTTTGTAGAGTGTACCTTTTGAGACATCTCAAGCGGACAAAATTGCTGCACCGTACACCTCTGCGAAATACATCACGAATTTGTGAGTAGCCCTCTTGCAATATCTTGTAAGCGCCGTAAAAATTTCACGTAAGAAGTAAGCTTGTATACAAATATTTGACCGCTTTAGCGGCTCTAGCAAGCGCTGTTTACAGAACTGCGATATCTGTTATGGTTGCAGAGTTAAGGATTTGTGAACTTCGTTCTTATTTGTCGCTCTCTTTTTCAAGCAAATAAAAAAAAAGAAGACTACGATGCTCAAAATATAAATTCGGCTTCTTAGTGTCGGCAGAATTCAGATTTTTCTCGTAAGTGCAGCAAGTTACTAATGAATGCTTGTTAGGCGCGAGTATATAGAATAGAATAATCTTTATATTGAAACAACAGTCGGGAGTCCTCCTTGCGAAAAAGCTATGCAACATAGCTTGAGTATGCCTGCAGGCACTTTAAATATTTCCGGTGTTTGTCGTTTCTCATATATATATATATATATATATATATATATATATATATATATATATATATATGTACAGGGTGATTCCGCGAACAATTTCAAAAATTCTTGAAGGTTGCTAATGGCAGATAGCACAATTCTAGTTCATGAGCTGGTCTACTCGAAGAGGCGGACATTACTTGCACAAGAAATGGAAATCCATAATCGAATAATTAACAAAAATTCACTAATTCAGTTTTTAACTAATTACTTGATGGCCCATATTGCAATTAACAGATTGTAGCCGTGGAGTTCGCAAGGCGGATTCATTTGGAACGAATTCTCGGGATGACACCAGTTTCGATATATTAATTCCTGAACTTTTCGGGGAAATGCATTGGCGTTCCAGTTAGTTTCTTAACAAAACGTCGCTTTATGCATGGAAGTGCAAAATTAACTGGAACGTCAATGCATTTCTCCGCAAAGTTTGGGAATTAATATTCCGAAAGCAGTGTCATCCTGACAATTAATTTCAAGTGGATCCGCCTTGCGAATTCAACGGCTACAATTCGTAAATTGCAATATGGGCCATCAGGTAATTAGTTTAAAACCTAATTAGTGAATTTTTGATGATTAGTCGATTATGCATTTCAATTATTTGTGCAAGTAATGTCCGCCTGTTCGAGTAGACCAACTCGTTAACTAGAATTGTGCTATCTGCCACAGGCAACCTTAAATAAATTTTGAAAGTGTTCGCTGAAACACCCTGTATATATATCGCAATGCAGGTGTGACTGCGCCTGGGCTAACACTCCATCTTACAAATATAAATACGCGTTTTAAAATTTTTTAAATTTCTTGTTTTATTTTGTAAACTGAATTTGGTCAGTTCGACACCTGGGTTCACTTACCTTCATTTGAATGTAAGCCGTTCTATATTATGTGCCCTGATTTTAGTACAGTTACGGGACCGGACTTTGCGTTTACTTTAGCGCACCTATGTGACTGAACTTTGTGTGCTGTGTTTGTGAGTTGACTTTCAGTATTGGTGTGGCATTAGTGTACTTATGTGATTGGACTTTGTGTTATCGTGATTTGTAGTCGACTTTTAGTTTTAATGCGTGTAGGTTCATTTTTATTTCATATCTCTGTGTGAAAAGGAGTTGCCGGTGTCAATTAAAGACATCTCCTATATACCATATAAGCAAAAAAATATGAAGCCCCATCAAAAGATTAGAAAGGGGAAAAAGAAGACTAAGCCGACTAAACTGTCTACGTAGTTATTCGATATTATGTAGATGGCAATTGGAGTTTATACGTGAATATATACGTGACATGTACGTAAGCCTAAGCATTACGCACATGTCATGTAGTGACCAACAGCCAACGTCGATGTATCTACGTCGGTGTCATGCAGCGACATCTGCTGATGATGTAGCAACATCATTATCATTACGTAAATGTCACTACGTAGCTGTTTTTTTGTCGTTGTTATGATACCGACTGACCCAAGTTGGCGTCAAAGATGTTGGTCGAAGTGCGCCAGATACTATAGTGGTCCCAGTGGCACATATATTTAGACTGTGCTCTCTCCGGCATCTGCCCACGAGTACGCCGAGATACACGACAAAAAAAAAAAAAAAAAAAAAAATGGGTTGGCTCGAAAACGAATGCGTGGCATTAACACATAACTCGTCAACTGACAAACGTCTTTATACGTCAATGAAACAGAAGTGTAGCTAAAGCGTTCGTCACCCTAACTAACGACACGATAAGCCTCCAATTCTTCACGTGTGACCCTCCCCTTATGCGAAAGCAAGACTCATGTTGTTTTCCTGATGTAAAGCTTCCTCTTAAAGTATCTCTCTGTCTCTCTCTCTCTCTTTTTTTTTCCTCTGGTAACCTTATATAGTATGAAACTCTTATGAGCGAAACTGTGGGCTCAACCCCGTCACGTGGGCTGTTGCGTGTGCTTTGCCAAGGCACGTTGAAGCTGTTACGCGTGACCTCGGGCAAAACGTGACTGTTACGAGACGGAGGCTCCTCGGCAGCGGCTCGCTTATGAGGGAGAGCGGGAAGCCGCTGTGCTGTTCACGAAGATGTCGGGAGGAAAGGGTTCGAATTCTCGAGAACTCGGCGGTGACGGTGGTGGGAAGGGGTGAGAGGGGCGGCTAAAAAAAGAACGACAGAAAAACGCCAGAAGAAGCGCGATGGTCCCTGCGTTGCGTGACCGGGTGGGTAGCCGCCGCGTTCTATTTTCAACCTGGGCATTCGCCGCCCGAGTTCGAACTCTCTGATCTAACCCGTGGCAGTGGCACGTATCATAGCCTCCTATATTTTTTAAAATATAGGAGGCTATGCACGTATGCACACGGTGGCGCAGTTGAGTCGTGCGCTCTCAAGGTGCCTCGAGCGGCAATTTTGCGTGTATTCGCGGGCTTCTCTCACGCTCGGAAAAAAACACTTTTGTGTATCACGTATTGAGCAACTGAAAGCTGCACCGGGAGATTTTCGTGCTGCTCTACAATTTTCTCGTTGACGCCTTTAACCTGATTACAATAATTGAGCGGTTGAATAATTAATTTAGACTGATTATTTGATTAGGCGGAATGCAAAAAAAAATGACCTGAGTATCTCCAAGCGACGGCAAACAACATTGGTCTGGTCCACCTACGTGACATTTGCATATTTTTAAAGTTTGGCTAAAGTAGTGAAACACCCTGTATGTAAGACCGTATTCAGTATATCTGGCTGCGCATTTACAAGCCGTGGCTTGGTCAATCAATTTTATTGCGATAGCAACTACACAGATGCTCGAGGCGTGAAAACCCTGTTGGCGCCGGCGCCGCCGTGGTCGTGCTGTCCGGCTCGACGGCAGGCCCCGTTCGAGCGCGGAGTGTTAGTAGGCCCCCAGAGAGGCGGGGCGCGCGTTGCTGCAAAAAATGTCGAAGCGAAGTGGACGGACGCACCGTCGACACTGCGCACAGTCGCCTCGGTGGCAGAGTTAAGGCAGCGTTCCGTCTTCCGATGCTGGCAGCGGCGTTGTATGAACACGGCAGTGTTCTGGCTGAGCGTTTATGTGCTTGCAAGCCGGCGAAAGCCCGCGAAACGTGCCGTCCGACTAGGTCTGGAAAAAGCTTTTTTTTTTTTGTGACACGTATTCAGCAACAGAAAGCTGTATCTGGAACTTTTCAGGATGGTCTACAATTTTCGCATTAACACTCGTGCTTTGAATATAATAGTTGAGAAGTTGATTTACTAAAAATAAGAAATTATGTATTTAGGCGAGATACAAAAAATATCAGTGACGTCGTAAGGTCTAAGCAATGAACGCGTTAGCCACATATTAGAATATTACATGAATTAGTGTTAGACTCGTAGTTGTAGTGGCAGTATGAATTGAAGTAAACGTAAGCTAAGTAAAAACAAGCTGTTGTGCTATTCGCCCTCTTTCTGAATCCTGCCATCGGACAATTTTGTTTATGTTTATTAATTAAAACCAACGTCTTTCTTAGCGACCTTACCACCATTTTTTCATATCAGGTATGTTTCAAACCTCTTTCCTGGGCCGATCCCGGAGGTAGTGCACAGCCGCGCCAATAAAATTACGTCATTTTCAGGTTTGAGCTCTGTTATTGTTTCGTACTTTTAATACTTAAGTTTAAGAATAATTAAGATAAATGTCATGCGCTGTCGGCGTTTTGTTTCATGACAGTTGTTGGTGGGCTGCCATTCTCAAAATTCTGGAAACAATTTTGTCAAGAATCTAAGACCTGGTAGGAGCAACTTTAGTGACAGAATGGTGTGGCAGTATAACCCATATATATACCGCGTGTCATATAGCATGCCGTAACATATAGCATAGATATGTACCTAAATATATACGGATCCTCACGGCGACGCCGCCGACTACGACAAAATTCGCTTGGAGTGTCCGTGTAATTGCTATCACAAAAATAGTACCAGTTGCTTCAAGCGACGGCAAACTACAATACCGTGAATATGAGAAGCTGTATGGCACTTGCATAGTTTTAATTTCGGCCACTAGTATCGTGTTTTTTGCACAAGTAGGGTAATTTTTGCAGACGTGGTATGTGGCGATCCGGATCAGCGTCCGCACATATGGTGAGCATAACGACTAGGTAAACGTTCATCCGTTCGCTCGTGGAGTGACTTCCTCGCGATAGTTTGTCACCCGGCGCGGCACACCGCGGAACTGTTAGTTCACGTAGAGCCGCCGGCTGTCGAGAAGCGACTGACTGCTCGATGAAGCCGCCCCGTGTATGGTGAGCTGCCTCCCGAGACCGAAAGGACCGGCGTGGCCGTAAGAACGCATCGGCGCTGTCTGCTGGCGCGCGGCTATACACAGCTGCTAAACTTTTTTAACAGCGGAGCTGTTTAAGTCGGCCGTAATGTGTGCCGCCTGCCACTGCGTTGCCTAGCAATCACCTCGCGGAGCGTCGCGCGCTATGCTCGGGAGAAGAAAGAGAAAATGAGAGAGATAGAATGAGAGAGATGAGAAAGATAGAAACAAATTGTAGCAGCACCAACGAGGCAACGCGCAGAGGTGCTGCAGACGCCATCCGCTCTTCTCCGTTTCCCCGCATTAGCGCCGAACGCTCGCGGTGTCCGTGACTGCAGCAGGCGCCTCTGGAAGCGGCTCGGCCGAGCTCCGACCAGCTGCGCGCTACTGCGCGTGCGCCGTGACGTCATCCCGGCGTGTCGTCTGCTGCGCGCCGCCCGTACACTGTGCATAGCTTTCGCCCCACTTCCCCTACGTGTCCTCGGACTGCAAGTGCTTCGCGAGGCGTTCCCCGATGCCATGGAGCACGAGGAAAGGCTTATACACTTTGTATAACTTAGCATCACTTGGCATTACTTCGTATAACTTAGCATCACTTCGTATAGCCACGACCAGCTAGGAACCGAACAGCTCCGCTGTGTTTTTTAGCCTTGCGCCACTAGTGCAAGCTACCCCGATTTCTTTCCCGCGGTGCCACAAACGCGCTGCACCGCCGTAGGCACTCATAATTATATTAACCCATTAACTGCGCGCAAAGCACTAGTGCTGGAGATGTTTGTCTGCCGTGGCACATCGCGCCCGGCATGCGCTACTGCATGCGAGATTGGTGATGTATTAAATGACCCACTTATCAACATCACACACAAACGCAACATGTATAGAGGCACCTGCACACAGAGGAACGAGCGTCTCGTTAAAGCCAGTGTCCCGGAGGTAAACTAGAAGCGCCTCCGTTGCGCGCAGTTCAGTGTATAGGATCGCTGCTCCAATGCCGACGTAATGACGTAAGTGACAATGACGTCAATTTAAAACAGGCTTCATGGGACCGCACTTGCGGCCTCAAAGCGCGCGAAGGTGAAGGTGAATTGTTTGAAAATTTACTTTCGCCACATTTCTTGCATCTTCAGAATCATAGAATGCGTACAGCTGGAGAAAAAAAAAAGATTAAGAATTTTCAATTATTTAGTGAGTTTTGTCAAGTTTACAGAATGTGGAGTCCACGCGAGAACTTACTACAGGAGCATGAAATATGAGAAAATCAACTATTTCGTGTATCGAAAAGCTTGAAAAACACTTATCCGGTCGCTTGAAAATTATGCCTTGTGCATGACATTGTGAAAAATTAATGAAAGAACTGATCCCGATACATACAACAACATACTGACACCAAGAAAACACACCCAACCACCTAGCTTCTCATTCATTTTTACAAAACATTTTGCTCCTGTTATCCAAAATCGCAACACATTTCCAATCGTAAGTGTTTCAAGATATATGCGACACATTTTAAATATCATTACTTTGAATAATGCTTTTGTTGTTGCTGTACACAACTGTGTACACGTACAGCGTCTGAAAGGGTTAAAGAATACGGCGTATATGCATGTGGGGTTTTGCGTTCAAGACCAGTCTGCATGTGAAAGTCACATTTTGGGGCCTGTATTTCGAGTGGGTTCATATACTGTTGTTACGCATCACACCAGAGTTCACCTTGTGGTGCTTTCGTGACTGACATTGTGAAACAGGTATTTTTTAAACCTGTACATGTACATATCTTTGTGTGCATGCATTTGTGCCATTTCGTTTCGTGTTCGTACAGTTTCGTTTGGTAATTTCTCTTGTGTAAACCACATTAGGTAACGACCCGTTAGGGGCCCCAAGATAATAAATCTATGATTATAATGCTGATGATAAATCTGAACGCCTCCCACGCTGTAACACAATGGAATACTCTCGGATACCACAACGCTCTGTCTTTCGTGTTCTTGTTTTCTTTTCTCCTTGCGCCAATTTGTCGTAAAGATTGTCACCTCGATCAAACAGTTCAGTGAACCTCGACCGAGTGCCTCCATTTTTTTTCGGGAGCATTCCGTCGAAGCTGCTTCCGAGAGTGCCGTCTCGAAATACAGCGTTCGAGCGCGCCGATCGACGGGTCCGATCAATACCGCGCCGGATGACACAGAAACTCTTCGGCGACATTACGTAATGTCCCGGCTTATGTAATCAACGCTGCGAAGGGAGCGAAAGGGGGCGCACATAACGCGCACACACGCACTAAAAGTCCTTGCTTTCGAGAAGCTCCCAATTCTCCCCCTTGTAACTCACCCCTCTCGCCCTCATCCTTGTCAGTCCTCCGCTAACGTTTCTGAGAGAGCATTGCGCGTGAGCCACCCTCTCTATAGCGGTATGAAATGAAACGCTCAAATTGCTTTCTAGAGGCCGTAGTGTCTAAACTCACGTCCTCCACACAGAGGTATTCAATGATACTAAATGTTTAGCGGGAAAGCTTCTTGTTATATCTTAAGGAGTGGCTATTCCCTCGCATAATGCCCACGACAGTGTGTATGAGAGTGCACAAGCCCGGCGAAAAACGTCGAATGGACCGACAACGTGCGTCGCGTCGCAGGCAAGAACCTCCACCGAAAGACGCGGAGAAGCATGTGCGAAGCTATGTTACAAGGAAAGCAAGTAAATCAATTCTGTGGAAGCAAACAAGGTAGAAGAAAGGTTCCTTTCAAGGTTGTCATCCCCCCGACTGTAGCACGAAACTTCGCAGTCGGCGAAGGAATTGTCTTGGTCCGGGCCATCGAACCTGGAACCAACGCCTTTTTCGGGTGGGCGTTTTACCGGTTCTACCATCTGAGCTGACCAGGAGGCTAGTAGATATCAGAGCACTGGGGGACACTGAATATAGCAGATCAGTAACGCGGAAGTCCACAAGGCGGAGGAAAGTCCGTAAAAAGGAAAAATTGACGCCAACCCGACTGAATTAGCGCGTGGCTACAAAGGAAACCCATACTGGTTGATTTGCGATATTCAATGTCCCTGCGCTTCGAGTTTTCAATTAATTCGGCCTGGCTTGGCGAACTGCTAGCTACAAACTCCTGTATTTAGGGGGGGGGGGTACATGCTTCGTCAGCATAAGGAGATAATAATGATAATGAAGGGAAAAAAAAAAAGACAGGTAAGGACATGACGCACAGACACACGCACGCACACACGCACACACACGCGCGCGCGCGCGCGCGCCGACAGGTAGACCGACACGCGCACTCACTCAAATACACATTGCGAAGTAAAAGCATAACAAAGAGCAGCTAAGCCTACATTACGCGACCGCCCTCCTTTAATCCTCGCCCTCGACCTGCCCTCTCTCTCCTCAATCGCTTGCGTGGCCGCCCGGTGCCTTCCGCCCGTTGCCTTTAAATACACGGCGAGCGACATGTGCCCGCTTAGGTAACAGCACGGCAACGTGAACTTTACGTAAGCTCACGTGTCCTGAGGTAACGGCGCCCCCGCAACCGGCGTCGCTGGTCACGCGGCAGCCCGAGCCCTCCTTTTATAATCTCTCGCACCGCTCCGCTGCCTGAAACCGCGCACGGACTCTAGCGACGCGCGGAGGCTCGTCTCTTCTTTCCGCGTTCCCCGTGAACGCTGTTGTTCTCTAAGCGCTTGCGCGCGTCACGCCCGCACAATATCTTGTCTGTGTGGGCGCGCGCTCCGAATGATAATTGTTTGCGAGTGCCGATGCATATAGGCGTGTACCGATGCATCGGTTACGTACGGGTGGATTCGGTTTGTTGTCCGAGTGCGCACGACTGAGTGCACGTGCTTCTCGTGCTTGCGTGCGCTCGCTGGGGATGTACACACACGTGTGTGTGTGTGTGTTCCCGTGTGACGTGCTCGCCGTAATTACTCTTCAAGTCCACCCTAAGTCACGTAACTGATTCCCGGGTACATGCCGCTCTCTCCTACCGTGCGCGTGCGTGCGTGTGTTGACGTACACAACCACATATCTTTCAAATTTATGTCGAAGTCTTTCATTAACAGTGCGTTGGAATTATTGACAGAACCAAACATTAATCAGCCTAAATTACGAATTACCTAAATATATGGGCAATGACATTACGTTACAATTGCTTCTGAAAAGGACGAATCAATTTCAATGTTACTTTTGAATTTGGGTGTTGAGTAAGTCTGTTTTTCCCCCTTTTTAACTTGTAGTAAGCCTTCGAGAGCGGCTGACCATTTCCTAGGAGGTGTTTTACTTGTGGTGCGTATTCGATGACTCGTCGTTACGAAAGCAAAACGAACATCTTCGGTGGAGCTTCCGACTTGGAGTAATTCACTACACAAATGTATGTTGCTTAGGTGCAAGGAAAATTTCTCGGTTAATACTGAAAAAGTAATAAATTACTGGAAATAGCCTATTGTATTATCATTACTGTCACCCGCGGCGTGTGGTGTGGCCAGAACATTTTATTTGAAATGAAACAAATTCGTTAACATCGGTTCACCGTCTGCATAGGGATGTAATTTCTACTATTAATAATTTGATTATCATACCATGGAATGTGAGACTTTGCCCTTGCGGCCATCTGTCGAACTTCACCGCAGTGCACCAGCGTAGCTGAATGGGCAGCTTTAAAAAAAATATATTTCATGGCCTCCCGAATTTGAACAACCTTCCGTTGGATAAACATCCAGAAAATACGCCGTTTAATAGCATGCACGTTTACGACACTTATTCGACACTTTCCTGCTCGGTTATAGCAGTGTTTTAATCCAGGAAAAAAGAATCTGCTATAACAGAGCAAAGACGTTTCGACTAAACACCGCAAGTAAACATGTTAATTAACGGACGTCCAAGTTGCTAATTGAAAGGGGTTGAACTTCGGGCGGCCTTCTGAAATTTTTTTTCAAGTCTACCTATTGAGTTACGCTGGTACATTGCACTGAAGTTCGTCAGACAGCCGAAGGGGCAATGCCCAAAATTCCTGGACATTAAAAAGTACCATCGGCTCCTTGCTAGTGCTTTTACTGAAGGCAGCGCCTTCGCTCCTTCGGACGTCACTTTACGGCGCCTTGCGCGCCGCCTAGCGGGTATGGTGTTGCTCTGCCGAGCACGAGGACACGGGTTCGAATCCTGCCGCAACGGCCGCATTACGATAAAGGCAGACTGCATAAACGCCCGGGTACCGTGCATTGGGTGCACGTTAAAAAAAATCTGGTGTTTTAAGTGCCAAAACCACGATTTCATTATGGGACATGCCCTGGGTGCACTTTAATGATCCCCTGGTGATCAAAATGTATCCGGAGTCCCCGACTACGGCGTCCCTCATAATCTACTGTGCAGTTTCGGGTCGTTAAACCCGGGAATTGATTTAAAATTACTTTTTTTTGTTTACCTGCTTGTCACTGGGCGTTTTAGGCCCATTTTAAAAATCCCACGCCAGAGCAACGTGAGATTAGTTTTACGCAGCCTTGACGTGTTAGCGTAGAGGCAAATCGCAAGACGAAGTTATATGTAAGGAAGGAAGAGAACTGGTGGAATCATGTTCTGGAACTGTGTTCATCAGATTGTAATGGAATAAGAAGGTGTGGGCCCAGTGTACCACACCTTAAGGAACGCGATCAACACTCGAATACACGCACGATCCACGTAATGTATTCGCCAAAGACAGCAGAAAATGCTGACGCGTGGCACACAAAAGCAATAAAGTTGCGCGCGTGTGTGTGCGCGCGCACACACACACACACACACACACACACACCACACACACACACCACACACACACACACACACACACACACACACACACACACACACACACAACACACACACACACACACACACACACACACACACACACACACACACACACACACACACACACACACACACACACACACACACACACACACACACACACACACACACACACACACACACACACACCCACACACACACACACACACACACACACACACACACACACACACACACACACACACACACACACACACACACACACACACACACACACACACACACACACACACACACACACACACACACACACACACACACACACACACACACACACACACGTACGTACGTACGTACGTACGTACGTACGTACGTGCTAGAGTCTCCAAAATTCAATGTCTCTATATGACTATACAAACCACGTCCCTCGCCGTGTGGCTCGTTGCGTACAGTCCGTTGGCACGCCGAGCCCGATCTCCTGGCCAGAAGAGTTGGACGGCTAGGGAACAACGTCACCAGGAGTGTTTGCCACGGCACAGTACGGCCAGCCGCGGCGGCATAATACGTTATGTTGTGTTCCAGACAAGACGGAGCTTCACAGTATGTCAGAATAGCTTCTTAGGCGAGTTGGTGTTTGCTTAACGTGATCTTTGTAGCTAAGAAACTCGAAAATGATAAATAACAGCGAGAGGAGCGACATGGAAGGAGGGAGTAGCGCTCGTCTTTCATTTCCTCTCGTTCCTCTCAATCTTATCCTTCATTTTCGAGTTTTTGCGCTACAAAGATCATGTTAAGTTCACAGTATAGGATAGAGACTTAATGTCACCCGCCGCGGTAGCCACGTGACTATGTCGTTGCGCTGCTGAGCTCGTGGTCTCGGCTTCGAACTCGACCGCGGCGGCCGCATCTCAGCGGGGGCGGAAGGCAAAAACGCGCGCGTGCTTATAGGTTCCGGTGTGCGTTAAAGAACTCCAGCGGGTCGAAATTAGTCCGGAGTCCCACACTATACGGCGTGCCTCATAATCAGATGGTATAGTTTTGGCACGTTAAACTCGAGAATTTTTAACACTTAAAATTATGAAAAGTCGTCCAACAGCGGATGTTCCAGGAAAAGAGCATCGATCACCGTTTTCATTTTTTAAATTTTCTTTATTCGTAGCTAAACCGGTGGTTTGCATCGCTGTTGCCTGCCCACACAGACGAATAGGTTTTGGACGCTCACAAAAAAAAAAAAGAAATACGCAGAAAATTTTGTATGTCCCATAAAAGTAGTTTATTGTGATCACAGGGATTTATGCAATAACACGCAGACTTAATACAAAATGTCATTCGATATGTTGTTATTGTGGATATGCGTCTTAAATTTTTGGTGTGAAAGGAAACGCGCTCGTATTAGCAGCCCCGCAGATTCAGCCGACCAAAAAAAATATATATATATATTTCATGGCAACGGGTAGCTTACCCCGAGACACGTGAGTTTGGAGCGGGTAAAATTGGGGTTATATATACGAAGTGGATCGGGAATAGCGGGGGCGTTCGATGGATGACAGGATTACGACGCCGCTCAGCGCATGAGCCCCTCGCGAAGCTCACATGAAAAAAGAAAAGCGACGTCACAGGTAAGCTTCCCAGAAGCATTTCGTAAATGCAGTCTAGCTGACATTATTGCATTCTTGTGCGGCGCCTTCATATATAAGACAGACAGGCTTGCCGACTTCCAAATATAATTTAGTGGCGGCAGTGTGCGCTGCGCATAACGCAAAGAGGGAGGTGTTGCGTGTACACGTGTTGCTTGTAATAACTCGGCAGTTCGTGCGATGTTCGCGCACGTGGCAGGCGCCTGAATCTCTCCTGACCTGTTACATCCTCTCTTTACGTAAGTTAAGTTATCGCGTTTTACATGCCACGACCGGGACATCATTATGAGGCACGCCGTAGTGGTCGACTCCGTGTTAATTTTTACCACCCGGGGTTCCTTAAAGGTAATCTAAATGCTACTACACGAGCGTTTTGGCAATTCGCTCTCATGACTTGCGAGAGAATCACATACCTTTATTGCGTTGGCATTCTTAAATCAATTCACGCAAATATCCGGCGCCTAAGTTTGTATATATGTATGCTTCTATCTAGCCGTTTTGCCGCCTACCTGGATTCCAGGGGTAGTTCGTGGTCGAATGGGCAGCGCGTCCCTGAATCCCTGGAATGTATAGCGATGTTGAATTGAACCCACGACGCTAGGGTTCCTCAAGGACAGAAACCCGACGCATTAGCAGGCTGTGCCACAAATTCACTGGATGTGTGCCGCTTTTCGATGAACGCTCTTCAAGCCAATGCATGGGCGCGCTGAGCCGTCAATTCGCTGGGTATCCTGTCGCCCTTCAATGAGCCTCTCTCCAACCTGGGTCTCTCAGTATGTGCCTCTGGGTGTGCGGCAAGCTAGGGAACAATTCTCAGCGTTTCCAGGCACCGGCGCGCCACGCCTCTAGTCACGGAGACCACGCGTAGACTTCGCCGCAATGCCACTAGATGGCGCGGCGTCTCCAGAAAGAAGCGACGAGGGAAGGGAATGGTTGCCGCGTGACGCGTTTCTCAGCGTTCGCACGCACCGACCCGCCGTGCATCTCGGAGACCACGCCCAGGATTCGCGGCGGCGGCGCTGGATGGCGGCGAGTGTTCTTAGGGAATACGTGGGCTCCCTATTAGGGACTCGCGAAAGTGGAAACCCGCTTCAGCACACGCCTCGTGCATAACTTGTTTCGACGGTGGCGATACGTTGCGTCGCTATATACCGGGTGTTCGAAGTTAAGCTTTACGGAATTTTCAGGAATCGCCTGTGGCAGGTAGCGCAATTCTTATCGTTGAGCTGGGTTATTCGAAGAGGCGGACATTAGTAGCACGAGAAAACTTCAAAATGATAATGTGGGATCGAGCCGTCTCCCACAATATATATATATATATATATATATATATATATATATATATATATATATATATAGTCATATTGGAGCTCGATACCTGTGCAACACGATGGTAATCCTCGAAAGAACGCACTAAATTTGGACCAAGGTATTTGAAGCGGAGTGTGTTTCGTAACAACCCAATATCTGCATGAAAACAGCGCGTTCATTTAGCATCCGCGAGATCCTGCTTTCGTGGAACTAGCGACGTCATCTGTTTTAAATATGGAGCAGTGACACGTCATGATTACTCGTAGTTTGGTTTAGCTCCGCTTCTCGGCGTCAGACTGAAATCGCGTGTGACGTGGCTGTCGACTGAACGCCACATTATAGCGGCGACGCAAATTTCAAAACCGGTTTATAATCTAACGTGGGTGGACTTAACCCCATTACTGTATACGTTTGCATACCTACCAACCCCACACGGCTTAAATTAGTACACGAGACCACCCCCCCCCCCCAAAAAAAAAAAAAAAGAAACAGTTGCGTAACGAAATACTTAAAGATCGTTTTAATGCTCAGAAACTTTTGGTTAGGTGAACGGCACAAAAATGCGTCACAATAACGGCACTACAAACTCATTACTTCTTGGATGTTGAGGACCGGGCTAGCTCTGCAGCCGTTGCAGCTTTGACACTTCTCAGGAAATCTTTCTCCAGTGAGGTGCTGCGAACATTCTTTTGTTGACAAAACGTCACCACGATCGGATAAAATATTGCACCGTTTCCGATATGTCTGTCGCGACTGAAAACGTATAGCGCGCCTTAGCTGGCTAATCACATCGTAGATCGCTTGGTCGGCCATTTCTTTCATGATTGCCGCTGTCTTTGTGCGGACGCAAGCGTCGCTCTGGCTATCTTTGAGCCCGGGAACATTTTCTGAAAGAGTTCTCCGGCGTGATCAGCAGCCGTGAATGGCACATGTGTGTCCAATCAAGAACGAGTTCTGTGTTCGACCATGAACTCAGCAAAAAGGCATTCAGCTCGGATAGTATCGAGATCGGCTGCAGAACCCTCCAAGCTGCTCGTTTGAGTCCACCTGTTTCGCTGTGTTTTTAAGCGAAGCTTTATAGGCTCACAAGTTTCGCCGGCGGTGGTGGTGGTGTCACGCTGAAAAGTAGGCCGATCCTGGCGATATTGCAGAAAGGGTCCAAGCTCAATGGCAAATACCAGGGATAAGAAAGAAAGAGAGATAGAAAGAAATAGAGAGAGAGACCGTGACATGTCGTGAACTTTACGTTACCCTCATGAAGGTCAGATACACGCAAGACAAGCTTCGCTTACCCCCATTTTCTCGACAGGGGAAGGGCTGGTGATTTTTTTCGTACTCAGATGCAATAGAATGAGCGTGCGAAATGTTGACATCGCCACAGCAGAAACTACAGAATGCGTATCTTTCGCCTTTGTGTGACTTCATGGATGGAAAGTCGGCCGAATAGCTGGGGATAAATACTTGCAAGTACTTCTTCCCCGACATCGCTTCAGCTACTTGCACGAGATCATGTGCCACAGCTCCGGCAGCAACGCGCGAGATAGAGGAACAACGGAGTTTATGTATACGCGAATGATCGTTGGCTTTGAATTTCGATGCAAGCCGACCCATTCAGTGTTGCCAACGTGGCACCGCCAATAGACGAGGTGCAGCAGTCGTAGCGACCCCATAAACCAACGCTCATTGCGTTTGCTAGTTTTGAACACAGAACGAGAAAAAATCTTAAATATACGAGTGTCGATACGGTACTCGTATGGATGTGTGATAAAGTGGCACTTTACGATGACATCGTAAAACTTGGTGGCTATGCGTTTGATATTGTAGTTGAAATGGGTGTATTAAAGGAAAGTTGACACCAATTTTAGAGGCTAAATTGATTGTAGCATCAGCTTTGCAAGCTTACGAGCAACGCTTTAAGGAAGTATGAAGGACAGTAGACGACAAAAAGGCTTTTTTTTTTTTTGCAATTTCTAAGCCTAGAAAAGAAGCGTGGTTCCGTCTGCAGACTCGTCGCGATAGCCGTCATGAAAACGTCATTCTTGAGACCAAAATAGTGGCACGTTAAAGACAACGATGACGACGCATTTTCACAGCTGCTGCACGTGCCTTTGCCCTGACGACAGATGAGTTTATTTTCGGTGGTTCATGCGTGAACCCCGTGACGTCGGATACTCCTGGTTTACGCCGCTGAAAGGTTATCCGCACCTGCTGGCGGGAGTCTTGAAATCTGGAACTGGGTGATGGAAATCGTCTGATACTAAATTACGGGTGAAGCGATTGCACATATGCCGGCTGTTAGTAGTAGCAGTGGTAGTAGAAAAACTTTATCAAATCCAGAAACAAGACGCGCTCCTACCCCAGTTCCTGAGAGGCGGAGGAGGGGGGGGGGTGACCTTAGGCGACCTTAATACCCGTCTTTAATGGCGCTAACCCCATTAACGGTTAACGCACGTCCTTTCTCCTACCACACCCAGAAAAGCAACTGGCAACGTGTCCTAACGCGCCGGTGGAGCGCGCGTTAGGACGAACAATGAATGGCTCAAACCCCCTTAAGCAATGGCTCATACCCCCGTAAACGCGGCCTCACCATTACGACGACAGAAGAGAAGTGAAATTCCACGCTGGAATGATGAGTGGCAATGAGGCCAGCTGTGGAAGACGACGACTATGACGAAGGCGTGAGCAGTGGCACGAGCGCGTTAGCGCGGTTGCGCCCGAGGGGTGCCAACAAGCCAGCTGTGGAAGAAGACGACGACGCTCGAGCCATTGCTGATGCTAGGTAATTATCATAATAATGAGATAGACCTGACGGTTAATTGGCCCTTTCCCTAACTAAACTTCTATATCATATATATCCTGTACAACTTTTAACTTGAACCACTACGTTATCTAGACGGGTATTTATTATTCTCACGGTTTCGGAGACCTCTACTTCTGGTTGCCTGAGCCCGACTTCCGGTGTGCTCCTTGAGAAACAATGTCGCTAGGTGCTAGTGCCATAAAACGGAGTTTAGTATAGGCCCCTAGATGTTATGTATTACCCGAGAGAGAGAAAAATATCATCACCCGAGAATTTGGTGTCTGCACTTCGTCAAGAGGAAGCTTTAACTATACACCATTTTACGGAAGCGTTTAGGTGACGCCATATTGGGCTGATAACGCATCTGTTTTCTGTCTTGAACAACGAAGTTTACGGTACTACAGTCGATTCGCAAGCATGAAAACAGTTGTATAAATGTGTTCAGCGTTTCATGACCATGTTACGACTTAACTTCTTATAAAGTCACAGTTTCGCCCGAAAGGCGAAGCATCGATTCAAACTAGCGGACAGCTACGAAGTAAGGATAGCAGTTTTGTCGGCCGTATAAGCTTGTAAACATAGGCATAATAATTAAATTAACAAGCATTATGTCACGCGCGCACAAGCAAATATGAATGCATCGCACTCGATGACAGCGGAAACTCTCTGTCAAAACGCTGTAGTGAGTAAGCGCGGCTGCAGCAGCGAGCGAATTGACCTTCCTCGCGCCGCTCGCATCAGCGCGAACAGCCGCGAGAACAGCGCAGGGAGGGAGGACTCTGCCCCCGCCGCAGGCGGCTTTCAAGATGCAGCCGCCCACCCGGGCAGGAGCGCGCGGCGTAGTACGCGGCGTCCCCCTCCCCCCGGAGCCCTTGTTTCCCGGCGGGCACGCGCGGTCGTTCGGGCGGTGCATGAGGTTCCGTATGACGTCAATCTTCATTGACGTCATACGGAACCTCACGGCGACGGCGACGGCGACGCCGACGGCAGAAATCTGCTTTTGAGTGTCCATATAATTGCTATCGCAATAAAAGGAAGGTGCATCTGGGTGATCCTCCCGCGGTGTCGGCATGTTATGTAGCGGGCTCACTATTTACAGCGAAGCTGTATATGCCTAGGCGAAACACTCGTGGTCCGACCACAGAAACTGACCGGCGGAAATAAACCTATCGCAAACTCGCGTCTCGTTCACTTGGTATATACAAAAAAAAAACACCGCATCTCCACGGGGTGAATGATGATGAGTGGGCGAAGCTCCGGAGGGAATCATCGGTCAACCGTGAATCTTCCGTGTAATTCGCCCAGTCTCGCCGCACTAAATCGAACGATTGACTTCCACCAATGACACGCGCCATATGTGACGTCATTCCTATTTTATAACAGCGCCCTTCATTATAATTGCACCATCTCCCGCTTAAGGGGACGCTAGCACAAACGCGTCAGAAACGTGCAGAGGTCTCTAGTAAGGGGGAGAGGCCACAGCGTCTTACGCAGCCGTTTACACATGCCGGAACGTGCACCGCGTTTGCCGACGCCATCACATGACTGCTGAGAGAGTATAACCCCCGTATTCATAAACGCTCCTCGACTTGAACTTGACTTGCCACCGCCTTCAACGCGTTTCGAACGCGCTGCCCAAGGCGGTGGCAAGTCAAGTTCAAGTCGAGGAGCGTTTATGAATACGGGGGTAAGGCGGAGAGGCCACAGCGTCTTACACCAGCTTCTTACACGGGCCGTAACGCGCTAGCACAAACACGTTAGAAACGCGCAGTCTTTCGTTAATGCTGGCTATTTATTGTCATCGTGGTGCGTGTGTCCATGTGCGCTTCGTGGCGTAGTGGCTAGCGCCGCGCGTTCGGAAGCGAGGGGTCCGTGGTTCGATTCCGCGCTGCGGACACAACTTTCGGAATTTTTTTATTTCATAAAAGTAGACGAGGCTACCTACTACGACTACTACTACTACTACTACTACTACTACTACTACAGAGGAGGGACAGACCCACACCCTAAGGAGCTTCGCCCCTAAAATTGGCATGTAAAGGTACGAATGTATGACTAGCATGACATAAATAACATCACATTCTCGCCGGTTACGTCACGATTAACGACAATAAAATCACGTGCGGCGCATACCCGCACTGGATATGTGGGTATGAACCGCCGAGAGCAGAAGCTGGAGAAATCTCGTTGGCGTCGCGCCAACGGCTCGGAAGATCGGGCCCGCGATGCGAAGCGCAAGCGGCAATGTCAGGCCGATCCGCTGGCTCGTACGGCCGAGCTAGACAAAGACGTAACCAATAATTGAGAAAAAACTTTAATGAACCGTCGGGATCAACCCAGTGCTGAACACCGGGGCCGCACATTTCAGCTTCGCTGGTTTACCATCTGTACGCGGTGCATGGGCGGCGTAATTTTTGTTGCTTTAAGAAAGTCTTTTAAAGACGCTAGTCTTTCTTGGGGAACTTAAACGCTGAAAATTTGGTCCGTCCGTCCGTCCGTCCGTCCGTCCGTCCGTCCGTCCGTCCGTCCGTCTGTCTGTCTGTCTGTCTGTCTGTCTGTCTGTCTGTCTGTCTGTCACCCGATTCAGCCACCCGGCCAAAGTTGGACCACTTGCTTACCGCCCACACTACTTAAACTGGTACGGCTGTTCATACTTGTGAACGTTATCGATCACAAAGTAAATATTACGCATATCTAAGGCACGACATTACTAGGTAAGTATTAGCAGGTGTGTTCCTTTAATAGAAAATACATAGATACGTAACTCTAAAGACCCTAGTTTCTTAAGCTGCGCTGAAAATGCCATGCTATGCGCGCCGACGAACGACGTTCCCCGACTGCGCGCCGACGAGCGCCCTCTGCCATGGAGGAAGGAAACCCTCTGCACAAGCTCATGTTTCCCGATGTATTGCCAGATGGCGTCCATGTCTCACGCAGCGCCTCCTCAATTTTATCAATGCCAGCCAGATGCGGCCGATTCAACATAAAGGAAGCGCTGTCTGAGGCAGGGCAAAACATAAATGGCCGCTTGATGAAATAATGCGGTAAAATGAAATCTGTTCAAACAAACCTCCATTGCATTTATCATGCCAGGACGGAAATGGTACGAGAACAGCATCACGGGTGGCCGCGGATCAGACCAGCACTCGTGTAGTACGGCCGGCAGAAGACTATCGTCTTTCGACGACATTTGCAGCGAAGCACGCAGATACGCGGCAATTTTTGTTTCATATGCTTCAATAAGCTTGCGCTGCGGAGTGCATTATTCAAGTGGATGGGTGCTTTCCAAGTATGCTAGTCATGAAGTGGTCGGTGTTCGCATATCTGGCGTTCCCGTAGAGAAGTTCTCGAATGAAGCCCACACGCTGTGAACTCGCGAGAAAACTCGAAGAATTGAAAATTCGTAATCTATTCCACAGTAGTGCGCTCTTCACGATACCGGATATGCAAAACATGTGGTGAAGATAAACGTTCAATGAACTGACTTAATTGGCGTCTGAATAGACTATATCCAGTGCTGGTGGGCCGAACATATCAAAACGCTAATGTGTCCTGACAACTGGACTCCGCCTCATGACGGGAGACCCAGCTGCTTCTATAGCGACGACTCCTACTTCCAGTCATTCCCCCCCCCTCTCTCTCTCTCTCTCTCTCTATTGCTCGCGTTTTTCCCTACACAGAAAAATCAGACACATGAACAAGAAGGCTTGCATAAACACGTATAAAGATATCCGAAAACAAAACACAAACATTCTTCGGCGCGCAGCTATATATATTACAAGTCTAACCCGCGTCACTGAGCGACGACGCGACGCTATGGCAAAAGTGCACGACAGCAGTGTCCGTCCGCTGTCGAGTCTTGAGAATCGAAGGCTTGCGGGACCACTGGGCAAGTTCAGAAGATGCTGAAGATGCTCAGCGAGGACTGCAGCGTGTCGTTCTCGGGGTAGTCCGACGCGAGCACCTTGCAGGCTGCGCGGGAGAGGCAGCGGAAGGTCTCGTGCAGGAGCTCCATGCTGTCGAACACCTTGGTCAGTCTGCACCAACAGCGCAACACGGACGGCGTTTTGAGAACACGGCGAAGGAGAGGAACGCCGGAAAAAGCACATGTTTCAGTTTTGTTTGCGACCAGGGGGGGTCTCGTGTGCAGCAGTTATTGCGCACAGGAGCTCTTGAAAAAAAGAAATCTGGGGTTTTACGTGCCAAAACCATGATTTGATTATGAGGCACGCCGTAGTGGAGGACTTCGGAATAATTTGGATCACCTGGGGTTCTTCAACGTGCACGCAATGCACGGTACACGGGCGTATTTGCATTTCGCCCCATCGAAATGCGGCCGCGGTGGCCCAGATTTGATGCCGCGACCTCGTGCTACTAAGCGTTAACGACAAAGTCACTAAGCAACCACGGTGTCTCCGTACAGGACCTCCTGCGTCTACGAGTGTCTTGCATGTGGGAGTGTTTACATGCAAAAGTTCTTTCATGCAGAAGTCTGAACATGCAGCATTTTTTGCGTACAGGAGTTTTTGCGTGCAGGAGTTTTTGCGTGCAGGAGTTTTTGCGTGCAGGAGTTTTGCGTGCAAGAGTTCTTGCGTGCAACAGTTCTTGCGTGCAACAGCTTTTGCGTGCAACAGTTCTTGCGTGCAACAGTTTTTGCGTGCAACAGTTTTTGCGTGCAACAGTTTTTGCGTGCAACAGTTTTTGCGAGCAAGAGTTTTTGCGTGCAGGACCTTTTGCGTACAGTTTTTGGATGCAGGAGCTTTTCACAACAGAAATTGTTGTGAACACGCGAGAGAGGGACAGGGGGAAAAGCGTGATGGACTGTCAATATCTAAAACTACTTTGTTTCATGGTGCTGTCAACTTTATTGATGGACCATACTGATTGAGGTTGACTCCAAAATAATAGGATGATCGTTCGTGTATTTTCCAATGAGTCGTTGTAATTAGAATAGCTAAATCTCGATGTTGTAAGGAATCCGTGTAGTACGTCGCGCGTTTTCGCAAAAAAAGGGATCACTGGCTTGAAGTACGCGCACGACTTAATCATTGGTTACAGTCACTCTGACGTGGGAAGAGCTATCCATTCACTATTGCTGACGAAGCACGGCACGTCGAAGATTCCTTCAAGCATGGTACTTCATCCCTTGTAGCCGCCTGCAGCAATTAACACTGCGCATTTAAATGAGCTAGGAGTCCGGCCTACGTGAGCAGGGGGTTCAATTTATGCGCAGCTTAATGTTCGCGGTTTTAAAGCGAAGTTTTCTGCAAGCAGACGCTCCCGTGATTTGCTGACCGTAGCTGCTACAGCTGCTTATTAGCAAAAGCTCACACACAGTACATCACTTGTATAACGACCCCGTTTGTATATGTAGCCGCATCTGGTACTACACCTGCAGATGCGTGCCGGTGTACGGAGGTGTTCACAGAACTAAATATCGAAACAATAAATGATACCTGAACATGCTCAGTGCAACAAATATACGCTTTCAAGCACATCATTTCTTTATTACAGCGGATGTTTGCCTTCTGTCACGGGGTGTGGCGCGTCTGCTCGGCCAGCTTTCTGCCGAGTAAAGTGCGTCCAGTCCTGGAGATTGTGTAGTATGCTCGCGGACAACTTTCTGTGGCAATGAAGGGAAAGCTACGGAAGCAAAGCGCGCACAAGTGCGAGCGCCTCTGAAAAGAGTCCCGCGTTTTAATCCACGTTGGTTTAGGTTGGGGAAGAGAAGACATAAACAGCTTATTGGCAACAGTTAAATAAGACAGAGCACGGATGCCGTACATAAGCAGTGGTGGGGCTTTCAGCGCCTTGCGGATTTCCGAGCAGGCGCGTAATAAAAACGCGTTGCAGATGTTTTTAATTATCCGCTTAACAGAGATTTCATCAGTGTGTGTTGGATCTGCACTTTTGTTGTTGTTGCTGTTCGCGTTGCTACAGGATAAAACTTGAAAAAACAGGTTGCATACGGAAAGGTGTATGACGTGACTGCAGGAGGCATCGAAACTCGCGCGGACATTATGTACAGTCGCGTTCGATGTGAGTTGAAACGCGACTTGCCGCGTGGTGGAAGGGGTTCCATGCAAGAGTGCATGGCGGCGCCGGCATGCGAGAAATCGGAGAACTAAGCACCGTTCCAATTACTGGTATTTAATGCCGGCGTTGCTGTGTAGTCCCGAAGCTCCTTCGATCACGGGCGCACTGCTGCAGGCTCATATTGAACGCGACTGTACGTTTACAAATGTTACCGCGTACATAGAGTTTCCGTGTACGAACATTGGTACTATTCGGCACGATTTCGCTAATGAATCACCGCTATGGTTTATTTTAATATATTTAGTTTCAGGGGCACAGGTGCGCTATGTATTCATTGACACCTAGGGACTAAAAATGCAAATACCGCAATAAACAAAAGGGCAATTTGCACACGTGCCTTTTTCGGTTCGGGTAAAAATCGTCTTGCGAGTACCGCTCCAGGGTCGCCCTTCCGTCGGCTGTCTTGGGGCTCGGCCAACGCTCGCAGAATTCCTGTGTGAGGGGCCAGGTGGTATTCGTTCATTAATCCACTGCCTCTTGCATTACGCTCGCAGTCTGCTTTTGAAGTCCACGCCAACTCCCTTGAATTGAAATTGAATTGAAATAGAATTAAAATTGAATTGAGAAATTGAATTGAAAACGTAGTGCCGAGCACGTAACTCAGACAGCGCTGTTTTACGGGCTTCAAATTTCAACCGCCGTGGTGGCCCAGTTGCTATGGCGTTCTCTTGGTGAACTCGAGGTCACGGGTTGGGTCCCCAGCTGCGGCTGCCGTATTTGGATTGCGGCGGGCTGAAAAGCTAGTCCACATGCATTTCGGGGTACTATAGCGATTGTTCAGTAGTCAAAATATAGTCACGATTCCTCCGCAACGGAGATCCCTCCTAACTTTACGAATTCATGAATACTTCGTATTTTCACTTTCACTTAAAGTAAAAACATTTATGTGCCAGGAGGCCTATAAACGCGACCACGCTGCAGGCCCGCATGAGTGCAATACTTGGAAAAATCACATGTTTCTAGCGTTATTTTGTTCCCTTTGCGTTAAAGAAACGGCGTAAAGTATAGGTTCCTGGTATAACCGCCGAGATATTTTCCAGGACATCAATTGAATTGCTTAGTGAATGGGTCGTGTGGGTGTTATGACCTTTATGTATACAAGTTGAAGTACGCACTAGTCGATTTATTTATTTTCCCTGCAGCTATGGCTACACCATCAGATACGCTGTCGCCATCGCCTAGGGAGGCGTCGCCCATGCTGGTAAGTGCTTTTTCTAGATCCTGCGTTCACGTGAGATGGATCCAGCTTGGCGCGTCGCATTCGACAAGATGAACGCTTTCTTTCGTGTATACGTAACTTGAGTTCTGCAATGTATTTCGCCATTCAAAGCGAGCTGCGCTTTTACGAGACATCACGTCCCACGCCGTGAGCGCGGCTCGCCTGTCCTTAAATTGCTGTCGCAATAGTAAGAACCGACTTCAAAAGCCATTGTATCACGTGCCCTTCTTTTGTGTCTCAAGATGGCATATGTATATACAGCGTGTGTCATTCTAGATAACAATAGTTCAGTCAAATTGCTTACGAAATGGGCGCATAGGCTGACTTTAGCTAAACCGCTTTTGAGTGCCACTCTGAGTCTTCCGTTCGTATAGCTCTGGGATGACTTTTACGTAATGTCGAACGTGAAACCTAGCTTAGGCTTTCGGTAAAGGTGATATCAAGTTAAAAGAAATTTGCTTGGTGTTACATTTCGTCATAAATACTGCTTTGTTTTAAGCCTAATACGAATGAGAAAGAAACATAAAGAGAGGTTTCGCCCATGTACCGGGAGTTACTGCGGAAGTTGTGTATGGTGAGGATAGTTTTGTGGAAGAACTTACGGTTGCGCATCTGAAAAACCCTTTCTTCGAAACCGAATCGTTTCCCGATCAGAAGTATGCGTGTCTTGTGTAACCAATGGCACATTTTAATGAACCAGTAATGCCTGCGTCTTGCGAAAACAGTTGCAGATCAGGTGAATGTGTGTCTGTGTGTGTAAGCAGAAATTAAACGCTTTTCTTGTTAACGACGTAAGACCCCCTGTGAAACGGGCAAACATACTCTCACTTTGAGCTAATGTGCTTCGCCGTTAATGTCTGTCCCAGGCTGTAACGGTTTAGTCAGTTTAGTGACATTCTCTATGAACGCACTCGTTCTGCAGTGAGTACGCTCGTCTAACTCACTTTGCTGCCTCGAGCCTCGAAACGTTGCCTCGGTAGCGAAAAAAATCACAGCATATCCACAGGGTGAATGATGATGAGTGGGCAAAGCTCCGGAGGGAATCATCGGATCTCCCGCTTAAGGGGACGCTAGCACAAACGCGTTAGAAACGTGCAGTACTCTCTAGTAAGGGGGAGCGGCCACAGCGTCTTACGCAGCCATTTACACATGCCGGAACGTGCACCGCGTTTGCCGACGCCATCACATGACTGCTGAGAGAGTATACCCCCCCGTATTCATAAACGCTCCTCGACTTGAACTTGACTTGCCACCGCTTTGGGCAGTGCGTTCGAAACGCGTTGAAGGTAAGGCGGAGAGGCCACAGCGTCTTACACCAGCTTCTTACACGGGCCGTAACGTGCTAGCACAAACGCGTTAGAAACGCGCTAGAAACGCGGCCTTTCGTTAATGTTGGGTATTTATTGCCATCGTGGTGCGTGTGTCCATGTCCGCTTCGTGGCGTAGTGGGCTAACGCCGCGCGCTCGGAAGCGAGGGGTCCCTGGTTCGAATTCCGCGCTACGGACACAACTTCGGAATTTTTTTTCTCATTTTTCTCAGGCTGGTTACACACTACTACTACGACGACGGGGACGAACGGGTGCCGCTATAAGGAGCTTCGCCCCTAAAATTGGGCGACAGCGAGGTTTAACGTGGCGCTTTAGCCCTTCGGACGGTGTTCCATCCACCGTATTCTAGAACGTTACTCCAACCAACACTCCACCTCGATTCAATGATGATTATGATTTAATGTCATCCGCTTTGAAAAGGGGCGGTGACATACAGTCACCTATCCTGCTTCATTTAATCATGTATGCTATACATGTTTATTTATGTAGCATGTTTGTATACATTTCATTGACCTTTTTTTTTCCCTCAATATCTCAATGTCCACCTTATACCGCTACCTATGACTGTAAGAGATCAAATCAGGTCGTATCAATCTCTTCCCTGCTTTTTTTTTACCAATGCTCTACAACGTGTCTTGCTTATCTAGAAACAGTAACAGAAACCTGAAACTGATATAATTTTCAATGCTATCGTGTTCCACTCTTAAAGGAACCCTGCAACGATTTCGATTTTGTACAAACCTACTGAGTCGTTAGAGTAGCTCCTTCTCATCATTAATTGACGCATATAAGTGGCTCGCGTAAAGTGGATAATTTATTATAAGGCTTTAAAACGGCACATCGCTACCGATCGCAGCACGCCAATCGGCTGAGTTTTCAGCCGCCCCTGACCAGGTGACGTGATTTGACCATATGACGTCAGTAGCGAGCTATTCGATTGGCTGCCCAGGGCGCGTCATCGATAATTTTTCCAACATCATGGTGAACAAATGTTATTAATAGTTGAGATTTTAGTTAGCTTGCTTCTACAAAAAAAGTCGCAGTTTCGCCCGAAAGGCGAAGCAGCGATTGCGATTGTAAATAAGTAGAGAGCTATACGAAGCAAGGATAGTAGCTTATTGGGCCGTATAAAGTTGTAAACATTCGATTACTAACTAAATAGACAAGCACAATGTCACGGGCGCACAGGTAAACATGATCACATCTCGCTCGATGACCGCGGAAACACGCTATGAAAAAGCCGGAGTGCGAAAGCGTGCCAGCAGCGGCGGGCAAATTGCCCTTCGCGCTGTCTCTCGTCTCGCTTCAACGCGAACTAAACGTCGAAAGCACAGCGCATACGAAGCTACCGGCACTTGGCGCTTTGTCCCCATCGCAGATCGCTTTGAAGATGAGGCCCCCGCGGGCGCGCACTTCGCCCACATCGCAGATCGCTTTCAAGATACGACACCCGGCGCGGCCGCGCTGTGAGCAGCAGCCGACGGAGCAGAACGCACCCTCCCTCTCTATCGCCTCGCCCCGTGCCTCGCGCGCGAAAGAAGACCGCGCGCTTCCGGCCTGCCTTCCTCCCTCGCGCGCGCTACAGTGAGCCGCGATTGCCGGCTCACTCTCGTACGCTTTCACTGGCGCACACAGCGATGGCGCGCGGCGACGATTTTGTCGCCGTTGAACTTTATGTGGAACCTCACGGCGACGGCGGAAATGCGCTTGGAGTGTCGATATAGTTGTAAAAAGAAAGCAACAGAAACAGAATGCACAAGGGCAATGTATCACTACACTAAAAGCACTTCCGGCACACATCAAGTGTCGTCTGCTTGTGCTACAACGTGTTCCGTGTTGACGAGAGCGGCGCGGTCAGCGTTGGTCTCGTTCTTTCTTTTCGCGAGTACCATGGTTCGCCCTTGTTGTCCCTCTGCTAGGCAGTAAACGAGCGGAGTGGCTGCAGCGCATCGGACTCTCGGTATCCAAACGGCGCCAGCATCTACACATTCGCGGCCGTCACTTCACGCCGAAGGATTACTACCACAATAGAGTTTAGCGTGTCTGGTATTCGGGTAAACGCAAGCGCAAGTGTACTGGCCGTTTTACGGGATGAACGGAGGTGCAAACGTGAACTGCTTGCACGGTGCAGCTACCTGGTGGCACAAAGCTCAACCAAACACAGAGCTAATATAACAGTAACCAAGTGTATTCTACTTTTGCTGCTGGCGCAAATTTTCGGCAGGAGCGTAATCTTGAACACGTTTAAAATATTTTACTTTTGGTTACAGCAATATTAGGTCTGTGTTTGGCTGATTAAGCTCTGCGCCACCAGGTAGCTGGACCGTGCATGCCGATCAGGCCGCTCACGCACGTCTACGCTCAAGCTCCTTCATCACAGCGGTAGTTATGGAGGGACCTTAGTTCACGCCTCCGCCCATCCGTCAAACGCCCAGCTCGCCTGTGGTTACCGAAATACCGGACACGCTCAACGCTGCGACAGAACCCTCGCAACGCACGCTGCTTGGATAGCTCTCGTTGGGAATCGACTGCCAGGCGGCTAGCGGGGAGGTTGGAGAGCCTTCGCGCGCTGGCTCCAAGACAACCGGAAGTAGACGGCATCACGTCACATCATGGCGTAGAGCCAGCGAAGGCGGAGCTTAGCCCCGATCGCTCGGCGAGCGAGTTGAGGAGGAAAAGAATGGCTATGGAGGAGGGTAACTTGTAATCGCCGTAGCCCTCTTAATATGAGACGCTTCACTTAAATTGCGACGCGAATGTTTTACTGTAGCTGTACCCGACGTGTCTACAAAATTTCTCCAAACCGTTTCAGGGACACTTTAAAGGCAGTCTCCCATTTTTAATTAAAAAATTTTTATGCTCAAGCAGCCAGCTCGGGCTTCCGCGTTAATTATGATCTAAGGATTCGAAGGCAATGTGCAATGTGACGTAAACGGAGTCTCAGGACGGACGTAGGCGTACGCGACCTCCGTCCATCGCCCCACCCGCAATGTTGCGTACCTCGCCCACAGCGTAGAAGAGCAGCTGCTCTGACGACAGCAGTTTGAAGTCCTGGAGACGGTAGTCGCTTCGAGGGTACGCCTTGCGTCGCACCGTCTCGCGGAAGTACTGCGCAGGACGCAGAAGGGCGCGCGTAAGGAACCGAGGCTGCCGCCACAGAGTACCCTTCATCGAGCAAATCGCCCTTTAAACTTGTAATGCCTAACCCGCGGTGGTTGCTTAATGGCTTTGGTGTTAGACTGATATAGGCACGTTGCACTGCAAATCCTGGCCGCGGTGGCCGCATTTCGAAGGCGGCGAAAGGCAAAGGGCCTCGTGTACCGTGCAATGGTTGTACAAAATTAATCCGGAGTCTCTGATTACGCCGTGCCTCATAATCATATTATGGTTCAGGCTCCTGATTTTCCCTCCCGATTTCTTTCCTGCCGTTTTTGTAAATATCCACGGTCTTTATTTGTTGTCATCCTTTTCATCCGATTGACAGTCTCGCTTTCTCTCAGTTTCGTTTTTATGACTCCTGGTTGTCTCTTTACACATTAAAATACACTGTCCTTGGTTGCCGAACTTTCTTGACCTCTTCCTACATTGCGTGTCCATGCTTCTGAGGTACAAATGTTTGTGCACTTTAGCCAGCCATTTCTTTTCATCCACGTTCTTTAGTCTTTTGTTCAAAAGTATTTGGTCTACGCTTCTCCGACTTCAAAAGAAGCCTTCCCTGCCTATGTCACCTTGCACTGCCTCATTTGTGGTTTTACCGTGGATCCCCAATGCCAATGAAAACCGACTTTCGTTTAATTGCAAACGTTGGCCCTGGCACCATTAAAATTTTCCAAATTCCTCGCATTACCTTGTATTTATTGTAGCCCTAAAGTGATCTACGTTTCATTATTTCTGCATTCTTCTTTCCTTTCATTTTTAGATTATCTTGGTGGACGCCAGAGTAGGTCTTCGTTTATGTATGCACCCAGGTATATTATATTGCTTGACTAGGGGCATGGTATCCTGTTGAATTGGTACCACGTCAGTACTTGTCTCTTCATTAAAGACCATAATTCCCGATATCTCTATGCGAAACTTAAGGCCTAGATTCATTGCTGTATCGCCACTTATATTCCCAAATCTCTGTAAATCCCTTGCATTGTTCCCTAGTAGCTCTACGTCGTCCGCATGAATCAACCCAGGGATCTTCTCTTGCACCTTTTCGCCCATTAGGAATCAAAAGCTAATTCATTGCTTTCCGGTCGTATTTCCATGTCTTTAATTAACGTACAGCGGCAACAACAATAGAAACGGAAGACATTCTTGCTCCTTTCCTAGGTGAATTTCCAAAACTGCATTGCTTTTCGGGCCTTCCCATACGATTTGTACTCGGTTGTCCCTATCTCCCTCCACAGCTCTTATAGCAATTCCCAGTCTTCACTGCCGACTCCGTTGTCATCCTTCTGGCCACGCTGTGCCACCTGGCGACGTCACCGCGTACTCCACTCGTGGCGCGTGTAATGATATACACGCGGACAAGATTGTGTGAGTATACAGGGTGTCCCAACTACTATTCATGCACCAAGATTTAAAAGTATGCAAATGCGACGTAACTGGACAGAACCAAGGTAATGTTGTTTGCCGTCGCTTGGAGATACTCAGAATATTTTAACACGAAAGTGTTTTATGCCGGGGTCCACCAAGACTTCACTGACGTATTTCCGTCACGGAAATACGTCAGCTTACAATGTACACGAACATAATACAAAGAAAGAAACCAGAAGAAAAAGTTCCACAAACATGCAAAATTTGGAAATCGAACCCACGACCTCTCGGTCCGCGACGATAGATCGCCGAGCGTTTAACCCATTGCGCCACAAACGCATTTGCAGAGAGCTACACAGACACGCCTTATATATCTAACACTCCTCCGTGTACCCGCGCTCTTGCTCGGGGCGGTGCCGCCGCCTACGAGCAGAAAAGAGAAGTACTGCATTATGACACTAACGCGCACCGACAGTGAACGCTTCGGTGGTCTCAGCACTACGACGCCTCGATGCCAGCATTCGAAGGGACGCTGGCATCAAGAAGCACTACCAACGCCACCTAGGTGGCGTTCACCGTACTCAGCACAGCGGAGCGTGGCCTCCGCAATTAGCTCTGAAAATGTTTCTGAAGTTGATTGCGGAGGCTGCAATTACGACGCGCTGTACGCGCTGATTTGACTCGGTGACGATTCAGTTACGTGCTTTGTCTTGCGCGTTGTATTAGTGTGACAGTTACGTGCTTCGTCTTTCGCGTTGTGCTAGCGTGTGCAGCGTAGTGCAGCTTCCATATGCACGACGGTTGCTCATGGTCACCGACGTTGGTAGTCGTGATGGAGGAGACGTGCCACCAGGCGTCAGCGTGGGTGCATCAACGCCTAAGGGCGCTTTAGCCACAAAACACCAATAGACATTATATATCAATGTGCAATAAACATTACACTACTTCTGTGAATACACGTTTCACTTTCGTGTTCTATACCGATTCCTATATAAGAGGGATCAACCACATTTTTTTTGGAATTCCCCCTAATTACATAATAATTAAGTCCTAATTATTTAATCAACTTCTCGAATAATATAATTATAAGAAAAGTGTCAATGAGAAAATTGTAGAGCGACCGCCGATACAGCTTTCTGTTGCTCAATCCGTGCTGCATAAAAGTGTTTTTCCAAGCGGGAAAGATGCCCGCGAATACACGCAAATTAATGCCTCGAGCGCACAGTCGCGCGGCAATTTTGCGTGTATTCCCGGGCTTCTTTCACGCTCGGAAAAAACGCTTTTATGCAGCACGTATTGAGCAACAGAAAGCTGTATCGGCAGTCACTCTACAATTTTCACATTGACACTTTTCATATAATTATAATACTCGAGAAGTTGATTATTTAAGACTAATTATGTAATTAGGGGGAATGCCAAAAAAGCAACGGCAAACAACATTACCTTGGTTTTGTCCAGCTTCGTGTCATTTGCATATTTTTAAATCTTGGTGCACGAATAGTCGGGACAGCCTGTATATGACACGGGTTCATTTCGGCCAGCAACAAAAAAATGCCTAGTTTTTTTTTTTGCTTTCTCTTGTTTTCGTCATTCAAGAACAGCAGAAACCCAGTGTCCAATACTCAGTGACCCAAGTTGGTTCAACGGTTGGTTTCCAACTCGATTACATCAGCACATCAGCCCGATGCTAGACTAAATCGACCGTGGACTACCCAGTAGTTTGGCAGGAACACAGATATAAACATTCCTAAGTGTGCGTGGAGTATGCTAAGAAAGCGAATCGCATTAAAATGTTGCTCTTACTAAGTGGCAACCATGCGAAACGAATTGCGTTGAGCGACGGCTCTTCCTCCGGTGTAGCTCGTTTCAACTGTGCTATGCTTTTTAGCTCGTTCCGCAGAGGTTCTACTAAGTGGAACACATTTTCAAGAATGTTTCACATGCCGTGTGGCAAAAGATTAGTAGGAGCGCGTAGCGGGCGCTAGGCTTCTACCGTGCTCACCTTTATCGTGGCCGCCATGCCGATGAAGTCGGCAAAGTTCTCCACAGCCGCGATCGGAGGTCTCTGGTGGAGAGGGTTCTGGAGAGAGACGGGACGTACTTGAGAGTCCGCTCACCTAACACTTATGCGTAAGTATGATATTCGCTTATTTGAAAAAATCAGTTATGCTAAGGCCGCAAGGTGGAGTCTGTCTTGCGTCCTTCCGTAGAACTGATTCTTCAAATTCAGTGTCCCAGTGCTTAGCGTTGTCGAATAATTCGCCCTCGCTCTGTGATTTGCTAGCATACTGGTTAGCTCAGATGGTAGAGCGGCCGCCCCGGAAAGGGTTTATATGGTCCCGGGTTCGAATGCCGGACCAGGTCAAATTTTTCATCGAATGCGAAACTTTCTGAGAAACCCGTAGGGGTTTAGCACCGTTGAAGCTTCGTGCTTCAGTCAAGTGGATGCCAATTCTCCCCACCCTTTCATATTCGTTTATTTATACGAAAAAAAATATAGCGAGTCTTCCTTATGACGAAAGAAATTTTGGAAAAGTAGGCAATTCATACCATGGGTGGACCTACTTACCTCTTTCTTTTTGAGCCTGTACTGCCTCATGATGCAGCGTTCCAGGTCGTTCGTCTTCAGCAGGGCGTAGCCGCTGACCCAGTTCTCGAAGAATGCCTTTTCGTTCATCACCGACCCTGCGCGCAAGACGATTACTGTGCATATAAGATATCATTTGCAAGCTTTCCCTGAAAAAAAAGAAAATACTTCACTTATTGTTTTAGTAATAGCTACATTGACGAAGCTGTTGGAAGTCGTACGCGTAAGTCAGCGCAAGTCACCGAGCGAGTACAACTGGTGCGTGAAAAAGAAAAACGTTTAACTCTTGTAAACCTTATTATCACGAGCGAAAGGTCTGTTTCGCCTGGTTTTGCAAATATTTTGCACACAGTGTTTCATCAATGCACGCTTCCGCGCTTGGTAAGCTTATCTATAACATGCTAATCTGACCTCCCTTTGCTCGGTGTTTCAGACGCCAACTTTGCCTTTGCTTGAGATTTCGCAGCCTGCCGTCTAGCTATATCTACTGGATGATTGGGTTCAGCCAGTCGTTTGCGTTTAAGCGCACGCACAGACGGCCCAGCCGGCGCGCCATCCATGTCGAGACTGAGCGACCAAGCGCCGGCGAAGCAGCCGTTAAACCTTTGCCTAGTCACGTGGTATCGCAGCGGCGAGGCTCCGAGCGAGCGCAGCTGCGACGCCTCTCCGCAGCAGATCACGTGGCGTGACGTCACACCTGCCACACTTGCGCTCCGGAGGCTCAAGGTCATTGCGACGCGATGAATGACATTGCCAGACATGGTGTAGTAGAGCTTTTGTTCTAAAAATAGATCTAGAGAAGCTCGCGTGCACAAGACAATTCTTGCATACAGATGAGCATTTTTCTTTTCTTTGCGAACCCTGCCGGGCGTTCGTGATCGTGGCTCCTGTCTTACCGAATAGTTGGCACTTAAAAAAACACGTGACCGATGGCGCGTGACCTCGGTCTCCTAGCGTAGCATAGCCCCACGCTGTAAATGTTAGGCCCCAGTCGCACGCACGCTTTGATTGTGCCACAGCCAACCAGGTATTCGAGATGATCGCCGCATGTGTCACGTTGCGTAGCAACGTGACATATAGAGCGTCGTTTAAAATATTTTGCGATTTTACAAGAAACGCTGTTCCTCCTGGATAAGTGGATATCATATGCAAAAAACTCCAACATATAGGTTGTGACTCAAGTGTGTGCAGTGTTTCACTCCACGTGTTAGCATCGTCTGCTCACTATCCACCAAACTGAGGTCTCTTAACCGTCGAACGCTATACTCCCGAACAGCTTTCTATGACAAAACTGGCGATGAAGATAAAGCGACAGGGGTGAAGTTTCTGCCGATGTGTCACTGCGCCAACAGTCCGTCAGGGTGTGACCAGCGTACTTGTTTTTTTTTACACACTTAACCTCGTTCCAGATATAGAACCTATGTGGAACGAGGTTGAGTGTGAAAAAAAACAACAAAAAAACGTTGGTAGCTTGCACTAGTGGTGCAGGGCTGGAGTAAACAGCGGAGCTGGTGATCGACCTAGCTTTTCTTCCAGGTCTTACTAGGCTTGGCTAAGTTTTGCTAGGAAATGTTAAGGGCTTCTAGGCATAGTATTCCGAATCGCGGCTCGCCGTCGACGCGCAGATTCTCGCTTGGCCGAGAATCTGCGCGTCGATGCGCGGCTTCTTTTTCGGGTGTCCGGATCTTCTTTGGTCGTCCCATGTCAAGGCTACATGTACGTGTATTCGCCACAAAGTCAACGAGAGTTGTGCCGCCGTCGCGGTGGCTCCAAGCTTTATCGCTCCGGTGACGTCACGGCAAAGCCTGGTCGAAACCTGTCGAGCCGCCGCCAGAGGCGCCTGCTGCAGTCACGGACACCGCGCGCGTTCGGCGCGAACGCGGGGGAACGCGGGCGGCGCCGGCAGCAGCTCTGCGCGTTGCCTCGTTGGTGCTGCTACAATTTCTCTTTCTCGCTCTCATTTTCTTTCTCTCTCTCCGAAACATAGCGCGCGCCGCGCGCATGCTCTCCTTCGCTCTCCTTAACGTCCCATGTCAAGGCAACATGTGCACGGCACTGAGAGGAGGCGAAGCACTCGCCGGCTTCGCGAGGGGGTTGCTAGGCAGCCCAGGCGCATTAACACGTCGGCAGAAGCACCGCCCTTGTAGCTTGCTCTTCATTGCCAGTTTTGCCACAGGAAGTTGCTGGAGAGTATTGCAAAAAGATTTCACTTACTAAGTGGAACATACAGTATAGTGAACAAAAATATGCGACTTCATTTCGGTCTCGTGCGTGAAACGGCTCAGAATTTCGGTGCTGCGTTATGCCAGACCGCTTGGCCAGTGCAATAGTCTCTTGTAAACGCACAGCCATCTTACGTTATTCATGCCGCATAGCCGACCCGCCGTGCCCACAACTTGCGCAATTCAAAGTGTGTCACAAGGAAACCGTATGTATCAACCAGCATGTAGGAAATACGTGCGAGCTGGTGAGGTAAACTTTAATGACAGGTGGAGAGGTTAGCCGAGCAAAAGGTCTGGCACGTTACCACAGGTATAATATGTAACAAGAGACCAAGGATGAGAGAAAACATGGGGGGAAACGCACACGCATCCACTCGCATGAGAACTCAGAAATGGGCAGCAAAGTAGAAATGAACAAAGTAAAAAGTAGGGCCTTATGGCACCGTCACTAAAAAAAAAATGTTGTTCATCCTGCGCTGCAGCCAAAGGGACAGAGACCCGGATGAAAAAGATATCTTTTTGTTCGCTGCTGTATATGGGCAAAGAAATCATTTTAGGTGTCGGCTCTTCCTTTGGTAGAGCTTCGACCTTGTCGCTGCTATACTCTTATCTCCTAATTTCGTTCCACTTAAGTCACTCCAAGTAAGTTGAACATCTTAACCGCTTTGAGCATAAGCTCCGCCAACACAGTAAAACATATTTGCAACAATGTTCAACTTAGTGGAACTTATGTGGTAGCAGATTGAGATGCCAAGTCAACGTAGCTTGCTATATAGTTGCGAATGCTTCGCGTATGCCAAAACGCGTCAGGAGAAAATCCCATCAAAGCAAGTCAAATTTTAAACTCACTATCGGAAAGATATGTGTGTTACAACTGCCGGAAAGATATGTGTGTTACAACTGCTTCTGTCACTTCGATAATGATAGTGTGTATACTTACCAGCGTCGAAACGTGTGTGCGACAGTCCCACACGTCGCTGACGAGTGGCGTCACACATGCGCTACGATTCAAGTTCTTCCGTCTGTTGCGGCAGGATATGTGGGTGTATCTTTCGTATAGTAAAATCAGTTTAATTAAGGACCAGCTGTACCTTCTTCTCTTAGTGTTTCCTTTATCTGCATAAGCGCTACAAATGCATGAAATCTCTAATAATTTGATGTTGTAAAGAACATGTTTATGCCTTCGGTTTCCCAGCTTAATCCAACGCGAATGAGAATAGCTGAGAGTAGCTTTCCCTTCATTGCCGTAAAAAAAAAGGAAAGGTTGTCCGCGAGTGTGTAGCTAGAGCACGCCCTACAAACTTTCCATTATCGCGCGTCGCTCACCGATGACGTCGTAGAGCTTGACCATGGCACGAAGAATGTTGAAGGCGATCTTTACCTTGCGGAACACGCTGCATACGGGCAGAAAATAGGAGGAGGAAACGCGCTGCTTTCGGTGGTAAAGGATGATCAAAATCCGAACGAGGCTGGATTCACAAGTGCGTGCATACAATGGGTGAGCAAGGGAAGCCCGTGCCCGGAGCCGGAGTTTTGGACAACGGGATTCGTTTTCGCCCTGTCGACCATGAAGTTTCATACAATAATATTAGAGATATAGTGTCTACGTGAGCTGCAGCCGGGCCATTCAGCCAGCATGGGGAATTATTGGAAGAACATGAATTTGCCTGAACTTTGTCCCCCTGACTTCAAACGGCTCCGCGACTTTGTGAATTCGTCACTTTTCAACAGAGTACTTTGTAATAAATAATTACATATTATTAAAATTGTCACCCAGTTTGGCCAACGTACACTTTCGCGCACGTTAAAGGAATTTGATAGACTACACCTTCTGCGTATTTAGCAACGTGACTGCGGCACAAAGCACAGGCGGCCTTTTGTTGAACGCGCAGAAGGTGTAGGCTATCAAATTCCTTTAACGTGCGGAAAAGTGTACGTTGACCAAACTGGGAGATGCGTGTTAACGATAGGATAAGGGAGCACGCAAACAACGTAAAAAACACACACGAAGGAAAATATTTTGAAGCTTTTCTGTCAAGTCACTGTCTGACTTGCAAGGACTGTTCGCCCGACCTTGTAGGCACTTCCGTTACCAAGAAGAGTAAAACGTGTGCGACACTGGAAATCGCAGAACTTGAACGGATTTATAGACTTGGGGAGGGATGGGCCAGCATGGGCTCCATCAAGCTTTCAGACAAAGAACTAGCATATTTACGCATGCGCAGATGATAACCCCTAGCTAGCTCAGACATAACGTATGTGTTCGTGAATTATTCACATTAATGGTGGAAGTTTAGCGCTCGACCTTGTCGTCTCGTCTCCGCCCGTCTTTTTTGCACTGCCACCTTCCAAATTCAAATATAAGCATGCATCCACTCTGCTAAAAAAATAAATAAGTAAAAATAAATAAAAATTAACGTAACAAGAAGATCTGGTAACTGCTAACTAGAATAGCAATGCATTGCACGGCCCATTCCGTGTCACTTATTTCACGAAACTATCTTTTTTTTTTGCAAAAAGGTATGTTTTGGGTATTGGTTGACTTCGGTTCTGCAACTACAATGTACTCCTTAAATTCGTTATTCAGGACGGTAATCACTGAATTTTCTTTTTGTGATTGGAAATTGTAGTCGCGATTATCACACCCATTCTGATCTCCTCCACTCCTATGAATCTGGATCAGCAAATAATGGTCCCTTTGTCTCGAATCTCCTCCTTTTGAAAGTCAGGGGCAGTTGTCGCTCAAACACGCGGAACATTGAACTGACGCACTGAAATCGAAGGCGGAATGGGTGCGACTTACTTGACCTCGAGGTCGTCAATGCTGTGGTCGTACATGATGCTGAGAGGGATCACTGAAAGCAAAGTCAAGGGCGGGAGACGTGTTAAAAGATGGAAAAGGCAAAGAAGATGTGGATGATAGAGATGCATAAGGCACACCCGCCAACTCCTCGGAATTTCGGTCACGTTCTACCATTTTGCGAATGTTTCGTGGAGCATTACGAAACGTCCTTTCGCTAAAAAGGTTCGCTCGTCGGTGCCATACCCTTGCATGTCCTCGTGCCTGCTTCGAGCAGGTTTATTCGTACAAGGTTCCGAACCGGGCGAGATCTGCTGCGGCAATGTCGCTGAAAAATCTGAAAACAGTTCATTGCTTGTCAGTTTGTGCTCTTCCACGTTTGTGTCGGTCCAGGTCACTGAGAGGCCGCCACTTTCCCAGTGGTTGGTCAACGTGTATGGGCCATGGTTAGGGTCCCGTCAACTTTCTCTCATCGCACGTCACGCAGAAGCTAAGGAGCGAGCGCGGAGTGGCAGCAACGGCCGGCGAGAATTGTCTATGCTCTGGCAACAACAGGTACAAAATGAGAAGGAAAAAGAAATATAATGAGGGAGTATGACGTCAGGCAGCTAGCCTCAGTAAAACCCCAGCCCAATCTGACGTACTCTTTCCCTCCCTCTAAGCTTCGGGGCCTATCTTGGGAAGTTGGTCCTCCAAGACATCGTTTGGTTCGTGGTAGCTCATAGTGACGCCCTCGCCAACCGCTCTACTCTCCCCCATCCTCTCCTTGGGCTCGGCGGCTAGAAATGAACGTCTGCCTGTGACGTCATGAGGGCCTATTTCCCACGAGCCTTTCATTTGTAGTTTTTTTTTTTATGACTAGGCTGCAGAATGGTCCCTTGAAGGCCCTTGCTACTTAATTCGTTTTTCCTCTGTGGGTCTCGCCGCAGTGAACCATTAACTTCCGTGCTTTGCGGAGGAACTAGATAGGCATTGTAAAAAAAATACAAGGGGGCTATGATCAGGTAGGCTGAATTCCCGGCCTGTATAGGGTAGCCACCTTTGCTGAGAAAAAAAAACTAAAAAAAGCAAATAAGGCAATTAGGGAGAAGGCGGGGATTCTGTCTTTTTTTTCCTTTTGTGTGTGTGTGTGTCAGTATGTGTGCCAAAAGTGCAGTATGCTAAACTGAAACTAAAATGAATAGAAAACAAAATTTTGCCTCATTGAACTTCACTGAAAATCTTTGGTAATGGTACACGGTATAAAAATTGTTTCTTTAAGGGATGATGGAGAATGTAAGTTATTATGGATGATGCGATGTAGATTTTAATGTGACAACTGAGGGAGAACTGTAAAACCAGAAAATGGCGCGCCGGTGTTCGGGTTGAACCAAAGGCTGTCTGTCAAACACAAATATATTACCACCTGCTAGGCCCTCTAGAACAAAGGATTTCCACAAGCTTAACAGCATGCCTTTCTTTACGCGTACTAACACCTTTAAGTATACTTTCTTTCCGCGAACGATTGACGATTGAAATTCATTATCAGGTGACATGCGTTCGTTGCCACTGGACCTGCGTTTAGACCTGATTAGCCATTATAAATACTTTTTTTTGTTTTGCATCAATATTAATTATTCGATATGTTCATTTCAAGCGTGTACGACTGCGGCAATTTATATCCTTTTCTCTGTGTACATCTGTTCCACTCCTGCAATAGCATCAAGAGGGGCTGCAGTATGTGTAAATAAATAAAGAAAGCCGGCATTGCGAGTGATTGACCAGCCGTGTCGATTGAAAATACGGTCAGCGAGGCAACCGTAGCCGGGAGTGCGCTTCCCAGATAGGTGCTCAGAGGAGGTCGTATATTTCTTCAATTTGGTAAGGTTTTTTTTTTTTTTTTTTAACAACCCACGGCCGCAGGGGTGAATTGACTTCCAACTCCCCCTCCCCCCTCGGACTTTGTTCTTATGCTTTAGGTTGCCCATACGTCCGGCAAAATTAGCGGAACTCAGGCTCATTCGCAAAATGGATTGTTTGCTTAGGGTTCACTCAGACTCGCCAAAACTGCTCAACCGGGCTTCACTCGGACTCACCAAATGTCTACTCGCCGAGCGCACTCACTCGTAATTGCGGGTCGGTCTGAGTGTCCGTGAGTCGACCCATCAGTGAATTTGCCAAACTACGACTGGGTGCCTTGATAGCAGCGCACGATAGCAGCGCAAGGCGGCACTTATCGAAGCCGCACTTCTGCTCGCATTACTTCTGCCTCCTAGCGCCACATAATCGAAACACGATGGAGCTGCTTTTTGGCGCGATTCATTGAGGCCGCCACTCTTCGCTAGGAGTCCGGGTTTTCTGCCGGTTCTCTCTTTTGAGGCGCGTCCATTTCTGCAGCCGATCACCCATGACACCGCGTTAAATGGAAGCTTTATATATAGACTTCAGGAGCTCCTGCCTTTATGCATAGGAAAGGTTTTCTCGACGTTCACTACACTGATTTTTATGAGGTTGGTTGCATTTAAAAGAAAGAAAGTTGGAATCTACTGATTGTAGGGTCCACGTTTCCGTAAATGTTTTCCTAGAATTAATAGACAGCACGAAATTTTAAAAAAAGCTAAAGGATGAAGTTTACAAATCTGCCTCTGAGCAACAAGACAAAAATATAACAAATTCGTAAATTGAACATACTAGGACATCTAAGGCTGCCAAAATTTATGTATTATACATCGCTCTGAAACGTACCACTAATTTGTGAGCGGGACGTTTGTAAACATCTTTACTGTAGGAAGTGCACGTATGTTCAAGTTATGACATACTTCTCTTGTTCCTGTAAATTGCAAAATCTCAAACTGAAGCATCCAGTTTACAACTCTGCAATTCCGCAATAATATACGCTATCGTAATTCTATAAGCTTCATCTAAAGCGGACATAACTGATGTATTACGCACCGCTCTGAAATGACTAGTTTGCTAGTATGGATTTTGCAGGACCCTCGTATACATCGTAACAATTTCACCTAAGCTGTAAATTAATATGTCACATGGCCAGGGTCAGCTTGGGATCCTCCAGAAGGTGCAGTTTACAGAACTCTGATACCTGTTTTTTGATGCAGATATGGATTTCGAAACTTAAAGCTTTTCCTTTTTTCAAGCGTTTCGATTTTCGTCGCAGTTTTTTTTTTTTTTTTTGTAAAATATCCGATGTCCTAAATCAATATAAACTGTCTACTGTGCTGAAATGTTCCGTATGCCATATTCCAGTAATCCAGTATTCTTTCCGTATAATAACTAGAGAATCTAAATGGATTCCATATAAATTCCTTGTAATTTCCGTAAGAATCGGTCGGAAAACGTGCAGTTATTGTAGTGGCTGCTGTGCTAACCTCTCAGGTGGGAAAAGTTGGAGGGGACAGTTCCCCTTTCTGGATCCTCCTTTCAGGTCCCTAAATAAGTTTCAATGTAGTGCCATTCTCCCTTTCCCGCTCCTTTCTTCCTCCGATCCTCCTCTTACATTAAGCGCCGCTAGCACCTTCAAAAGGTTTCAAACTTTGCAACGCGCGTTCCAAAACAAAATACCTTCTAGTTTGTTTGGTACTCCATTGTTGTCAATACTCGTTTTGAAACTATATTTCATGCTGCACACCCCATCTATGCGAACGTTGGAGTAAACCATGCTGCGTGAAATCACTTCGGGACCTCTTCCGTGCCACGTGGCCGCATTAAAGCCAATCACGCACAGGCAAGGATGAGGACGACCAGAAGGACGGTGGCTAGTTGAAGGAATGCCTTAAAGCATATCTGGAGACCTTAAAGGCCGACTGCAACGAAATTTCGATTTGGCTAAATTTCTTATGGGTAATATGTACCACTTAAACGATCGTGCCAAAGCCGCAGGGCTCGTAATTGCATAGTTTTCTTATAGGTGGCTTGCGCTGACGTCATTGTAGCCGCCATGTTGGTGCACCGACACGATGATAAGCTGGGTCCGTAACGTCACGTGAAAGCTTTTCAATAGGATGGACTGGACTGAAGTGCTCGTAGTCGCCATGTTGGTGCCCCCAAAACGGTGATAAAGTGGGTGCGTGACGTCACGTGAAAATTATCAATTAGGAGCCTCTATAAACATCACCTAAGCAGACGACTAGTGCACCTAGTGGTTGTCGCTATGACGTAAGACCCAGCACACTGCCTCCGGGAGTTTTCAGCGCGTCGCCGGCAGGACGTGGGTGCCATGTTATCGTATGCCAAAGTCATGCCGAGGAGTCGCATGTTCGCACTTCCAGCGAGCGGTCATTGCAGTGGGGGGTATTTTTTTGTCAGTTTTGGTATCGAAAACGACCATTTTTGCCAGCTTTTCGGGAGCTTGCGCTTGTATTTCAGTCGCCAAAATTTGCGCAGAGGTTCCTTTGCATCAACGCTATCATAAAATAGGCTCTTTACGTGGTCCAAACGTTCCTTGCAGTTGGCTTTCCAATCTGGCTGTGCCTGCAGCGTTGCGGTAGGCCGTTCGGCTGCACGCCACACCCAACCCTTGCACATTTCACGGGGACTTACCGAGCGTGTTGGTGTCGTATACGTACGATGCCTCGGGTTTGAGCAGGAGCGGCGTGTGTCTGCGGAGGTTAGTATAGTCCGTAAGTTTATCGGCACATTGTATGCGTTCCAACTGCAAACTCTTCGCCCCGCAATCAAATGGTTCCACAAATTCGCCGCTTCATATCCCCCGTCCCCCGATCGAATAGGCGATTTTACTTTTCGATTCATGAATGTCATCTAGGCCTGTTACGTGAACAGTTTCTCAATTTTCTTGCCAGTAAGTTAAAGTAACAAGATCGTTAAATATCGAAAGCATTCGTACAATCATTCTCACGCATACGATGCATCGATGGTAGTTCCTTGCATTTGGGGTAAATTGTCTTCTCTTGTCCAACGTTTCCAATATGAATTTTTTGAATCGAATATGAACTCCTGTGGCAAATATTTTATTTTGTATTCGAAGTTTTGTATGTTCACGCACACCTGCTCAGAATGTTGGATGCTCATAGCCAGGTACCTCCAAATGCTTCGCATAACATCGATTCCCACACTGCGAGGGATCTGCACAATTTTTTTATTAAAAAGGCTTGAAACGAGGCGAGACGGGAACCTACCTAGACCGTAGTGCCAGGGTTAAGCGAAGGAATGCTTCGCGTAAAAAAAAAAGTATATTGTGACATCGTAGTGACGGTGAGGAGCAGCAGTGGCACAACTACTAGTCAGGAAACTAACTCTTTATTGGACGAACCCAGAAAAAAAAAAAGGATAAACCAAGCGTCAGCGCTAAAGATTGATGATTAAATGTATACCTCGTGTATCTTTCCGTCGCTTTCATATTCATTATTCATTCACTTTTTAATTCGTATCGTATTCCACGCGCAATTACGTTGAGCTTGTTTTCTTTAGCGTCGACACTTGGTTCAGCCTGTCTCTTTTTTTAACCAAGAGGTCACGTGGATCGATCCCGGAGATATTTCAGTCTATACTGCAATCTGGTTAATTTTTGACTATTTTTGCGCTAATTACGCCCGCACCGTGAATTTCACCTAGTCTACGACTAATTATAGCTTCTTGTTTCGTTGTGAACTACATTTTTACACCTCTTGCGACTCGCTAAGACGCCCTGGAGGCGCGAAACGGCCGTTTTTGCTGTTTCTGGGAGTGGCTACAAGATACGCAGATCCCAGATACGGTAAGCCCGTGTGAATTCTGCTAAGAAGAACGCGTCTTCAGCACGAAACACTCGAGTACAACGATAACGGCGAGCACACTCGTCGGTCGTCGAAAACTTGATCTGCAAGACAGGCGCGTAGGCTATTTGTAGATGACTCATCGTACATTCGAGCTGGTGTTCGCTTACGCTCTAGAATCTACACCCGTACTCGCGTAGCGCATGCAATCTGATTACAGACCAGATTCTTTCTCTATAGAATCCGTGACAACGTTCGCGGAAGTTCCGATATATGAAGGCTCGTCTCGCGCCAAGTGTCAACATTGCAACAGTGATTAGCGGATGAAAAAAAACGGTCGCTCGAGAAAAAAGAAGCAAGTGCGTGTGTTGATATGCTCACACGTAGAGCTGGGAGCTGCTGGCGTTGAATCCGGACATGAACTTCCAGTAGTGTGCGTTTCCAGTTCGGGCGTACGCCAGCAGGTTCTCGACGAATGTGGCGCCCTGGAAGTCGAACTGACCGCAGGCGGAGCGACGAAATGAGTTAATAAAACGCCGGAGTCCTCCTTGCATATCGTTGCGATTCGTGCCAGATATTCTACTAAAACGATGTTGACATCTCAGTACTCATAACTATATCAAGTTTTCGTCAATACATTGCAGGTTATGAAGCGTTGATTATTAAATGTACAGATGGAGCATTAGGAACAAGCAAGAAATTGGCCCGCATGCACACGACTGTTCCTGGAGAGCGAATGTTCGCTGTATGGCCGGTAAAAAGCGACGTAGACTCCTCCACTAAGTAAGTTCTCATGTTCTATTAAAAATATTAGTATTTGCGAATAGCGACTATTCCATTCGAAGCCCTAATCGGTATAAAGCGCTATTCGATTCCTTATTCGAAACGTTTCCATTATTCGCACGCCTCGAGATGTTGCGGTCTGTTGTATCGCAGTAAGAAAGTCTCACCCTTAAAGGTGCTTGTTTGAACCAACGTTAACACCCTTACCCTTATGGTGTAACGTGGAATCGTTGACTAGAACAAATGAAGTTTTTATTTCTCTCGACATTCTGTAGCAAATAAACGTGATGATCCCTGCGACATTTGACACAAAACCTGCATGAAGTAAGGTTTATAGGGACACTTCGTACAAACGCTAAGTCAGTTTTCATTGATAAGGTATTCTCGAAGAACTCTACACTTTCGTTATTTCTGCTGTAGTATATTTAATATTAGAAAAGAAAATGAATGTAAAGTTTTCATTTTTTGAATTTCGCGCCGAACACCCAGGGCCGGTACGTCTGGGTAACGTCACCGATTTCAAATCATATATATGGCATTTGGGCCGTCATGGTTTTCGTTAAGCTCTCGAAAAATTTCCAAGTTCAGCCTTTTGCTCTTTTATAATGCAATGTAGTCGATTTCTACACATAAAAATGATCTAGGCCTTTATAGATACCGTCAAAATCAATGACGTCACGGCGGACTGGTGCGGGAACTTCAAGGTGGTGTCGCCACCTATCGTCTGTCCTTGCCTCTTTTTTGACTTACCAAGCGTCTTGTCATGGCAAGAATCCTTTTTTCTTTATTGTAAAAGTTAGTTTACTAACATAGCTCAAAGAATTGTTTCTCCTTCGTGTCCCTTTAATAGCTGCTAAAGATCTCGTGCCTGATCTTCTGGCACGAGAGCTAGTTGTTTGTGAGCTAGTTGGTATTACCATTTTTTGTTTAATGTAGAGGAGCGGCGCAACTTCCGGATAGACACACAAACGCAGAAACAGTCATAAGTCTTGTGTTTGTTTATTTTCTTGCCCTAAGGTTGTGTATTTCTTTGTCCGTGTGTGTTTAAGTGGGCACGTTCAGCAACAACATCTGTTCTGCAGGCAGAAATAATGGTGTAATGCCGATTGTTGAAATTTCCCGAATCACGGCGCTTCTGCTTAAGATAATGCGAGGTCTAAATCATAAAGAATCTCTAGATCAGCTTTCAGAGTGCATCGGGCAAAGCATTTCTCCGTTGCCATGAGTCGAGTTAGAAGCGCCTGAGGTAAGGATTTCACCTAAAGCAAAACTAAAGGGGACTAATGTGTTGCGCTTACTTATTGAATAACGCGTGTCGAGGAATTTCGGACTTTGCGCCTTCGGCCATCTGTCGAACTTCTGTCGAGTTCTGCGCCATTTGAAACGGGGTGGAGAGAAATAGTCACCTAGAGTGCTTGATTTAATCAGGTTTTACTACATGTATCAGGGAGAAAGTGGTTTGTAACGCTACCCTTCGACATGAGCGGCCATTGAGCTTCTTTCAGATCGCATGGCAATTCTTGAGAAGCGTAGTGTCATTGTCGCCCGCGAGGCGGCATTGTGTTCGATTGGTTGGAGTGGAGGAAGAGTTTGGAGTCGTGGATTGCTTGATAGTACAGGGCTTAGTGGTAACGTCCCTGCTACGTTATAGCAGTCTTTGGGACGGATCTTCGCTGTAAAGAGATTCCGCGCAACACAGACAAGGAGGAGAAGAGAGACAGGGACTAGCGCTAGTTATAGCATTGTTTTGCACGGAACCTAGCTGTAAAGACATACCGCGCAAAACAGACGAGGAGGAGAAGAGAGAGCGACAGGGACTAGAGCTAGGTCCAACTAGCCTAGCACCAAGCTTTCTTGTTACCTGCTAAGCACGAAACTAAGCTAAAGTTGCATCGGTTGTAACAAAGTATGTAGCGGGACTCACGGCGCCTTCGTAGATGAAGCGCAGCACTCGCTCCATGTTCTTCTCCGGTTGGAACACGAACGTTCTCAGCTTCCCAGTCTGAACCGAGGTTAAAGTTCCAGTAGGAGAGAGATGTAAGAATGCGCATTTACTACTCCGTGTAACGCGTGATCACTTCTTAACAACAGCATACTGTTAATGTCGTTGCACGTAGGTTTTAATAAATAAACCTCGTTATAGAGAAACGGCATATAACGAAATAATGAACATAACAAAGTGAAATTTCCATTGAAATCACCGTAGAGATTCGTAGTGCAGTATGTGCAGTAATGGACATAATGAAGTAATGGGTGTAACGAAGCAGTTTTGGCAGTCCCTTCAACTTCGTTATAACGAGGTTTTACTGTAAGTGGAATATATTTGCAATGATGTTCCACTTACCAAGTTGAACCTATGGGGAGAACCTCAGGTGGTCAAAATTAGCCCCAACACTCCAGCGTGCCTCATCATCAGATCGTGGTTTTGACACATAAAACTTCAGAATTTCATTTCAATTTAAACAATGTGGTACGAATGATATTTAGCGTCAACTCTTCCTTTCGTGGACATTCTTCTTTCTGGGGTTTTACGTGCCAAAACCAGTTCTGATTATGAGGCACGCTGTAGTGGAGGGCTCCGGATTAATTTTGACCACCTGGGGTTCTTTAACGTGCACTACAACGCAAGCACACGGGCGTTTTATTGCGATAGCAATTGCGATAGACCGCACGTACCTTCGCCCGCTGCGGCGTATGCTTGCTGCCAGCGTTTTGACAGTCGTTGTCTGCAGTCATTCAGTGTGATCTATTCGTGTTTGTTTGTGCGCGCTCACACCACGCTTGTTCATTCAGTTAGTAATAGTCGGGTCACATTTTCCAACGCACGCTACACATGCAATGCTGCCCGGATCGGCAGTGCAGCGCTACAGGTGTGTCCCTTCGCAAGCGCTGCCCACGGGAAGCGCTTCTCATCAACACCACCGTTTCACACGCGCCTACTCGTGGTCATCGAGTCTCTCTTCATGTCGGTCTACTTACGCCGCAGCACACCTGCTTACTTAATCAGCTCATGTTTACTACAATTCATATTGCTACCAAAGCCGCTCACCTTACTTCGTATGACATTGCTGTGTTGCTATCGCATTCATTGCTTCGCCCTCAGGGCGAAACTGTGACATTTTTTTGCATTTCGCCTTCATCGAAATGCGGCCGCCGGGGCCGGGATTCGATCCCACGATCTCGTGCTCAGCAGCGCAACGCCTTATCTGACTGAGCCACCCCGGCGGGTCCTTTCGTGGACATTCTGGACACTGTCACTGTACATCACTACAGTAAATGACTTCCGTATATTACTGTCTTTCCATATGAGTTTCACTGAGTAAGTCAAACATCTTAATTGAATTTCACACAGGAACGTACCTAGAGCGTGATGAGTGCAGATACGAAGATAAATCACTTGTTTTTGAATCAGCCACTTCGTCATTGTCAATTTTTGCTTTCACATCACGCGAAAATAAACGCGAAGCGATTCATTTCGCGTCGAGTAACATATTGGTATAGGCGTGTCGCCGGGAGGCACTAGCATTACGTGCAACCATTAATGCAAATAAATAAATAAATAAACCATGATCTCCGAGATTGGTGGCGCGCACTACAACACACCGAGTGCACTGTCAATCTCTGAGGCAATGGTACAACCTCAAGGTTTCATACTACGAATACTAGCGAAAAATACGGCGCTGTGGTCGTTTAAGCTGACACGAAAAGCCTGGGTAACACGTGGATATTCTCACGATTTAGGTTGGATTACTTGAGAAACCTTATTGCAGCTTCTTTTATTGTTATTATGATTTCATTTTGGTTAGCTCGTTTTCCGCGCTTTAGCACCGCACTTAAGTTGAGCAGCAGACTGCATTTATTCCATCGCGCAAGCTAAAGCGGCAGAATCAATTAGAACAACATATCCTCCGAGATCAGCGCGCGCTGCTTCATCTAAGAGGCCACGAGCACACTTGCGTGTCGCCAAGTCGACGCGCAGATGGGATTACGAAGGGAGAATGGAAGAGGGAGGGGACAGCGTTGTAGAACGGTGGCTTGCCGAGGCTAACAACGTGTCGTCATGCCTCCTTCTAAATTTAGTTTTTTTTTTCTTGACGTCATGGTCTCCCTCATAGAGTTTCTTACAATATTACCGATAGCGAAATCTAGTGTCACTGTCTGTGCGAAGTTCCGGACGTTTGTTGTGACGCCTTTGGAACGCTGGCATGTCGGCGGGTGATGGCTTTGCCTCGAACGTGGGCTCAAACATGGTCGTGCACGGCGGGGCCCCCAGATTATGATTCGGTGAAATAAACGTTTATAAAAAAGTTTCGATTCGCCCATACTGCATGTTTTGGTACAGTTTATTCAGGAGGCAAACAAAAATTGAGTGAGGCACGTCCCACAGTGAGCGAAGACATCAGTCGTCATTTGTCCTCCAACTCAGACGGCTCGCCAGCACACTTTACGTTTCAACGCTTTACGTTTAAGCGTAATGTTTCGTTTAGTCAGTGCTGGCATCAAACGTAAACCTTGTGAGTAACATGCAGAATTGCATGATAGAATAAAAGGGATTTTGTGTAACTTAGAAGAAAAAAAAACTGCGTTTTACACGCTGTTTTTGGAGATGATAAACCATTGCGCAGACGCAAAGATGTAGCCAGGCGCCCCGTGAAGGGGTCCTGGATTGTCGAGAACGACGGTAATCCGAAGCCACCACATCCCGGAATCGCCATGCTCGCAACAGCGCCAGGTTTTCCTCTTGCCAACTTTAATCAAATCTATGACCTCTCCACTTCATTCTAGTCTATTTTCAACGATCGACACGCGTAGGAGCGGCATTCTAATTGACGATATGCAAAGCCTGCAAGTGCGCTTCGCCACACACAGCGTTTCACCTAACCAGGATAACGAACCTCGGTTTAGAATCGCAATTAATGCCTCAACATGCGGGCTGGTGTCGTCATTCCTGCCCCGCCCAAGCAGTCAACATGCGCGCCTCAGCACTAACAGTGCTACTAGCGAGAACGGCGGCCATGTTGGTCGGGGCAAGTTAGAAGCGTGCACGTGTTTGCACCCGTGCGTGCCGTTCGGCGTGCCTATACCTTTCTGTAGGAGAGCAGCCGCGAACGGGCATTGGTGTGCGAACTGAACGAGAACTTCTTGTCTGCTGCTGTGGTCAGGTTCTGGCGGATCAGGGCGCGGAATATGTCCTGCATCTGTTTGGAGAAGGGGGGGGATTATTAGTGCGATAGCATTACATAGCTCATGAGGCGGAAGAGCGTGACCACACGATGGTCGAAGAAGGCTACGAACTCTCGACATTTGGTGGGATTCGAACCCACGACCTTTGGTTTTAATTAAGGCGAAGTTACTTAAGGCACACTTAATCAATGCACCCCGAACCCACGACCTTTGGCGGGAGTTGAACCCAAGACCTTGCGTTGTGCGCACTTTGCGACGAACACCGTTGGTCACGTGACATTGCGGCGCTTCTGCTGACGTGGGCGCATAGCTTTCGCTTTCATCCACGTAGGGATAACTAAGTGCCCCTTGAATTTTTTATTATTATCCGTATTTTTGTTTTGAGCACGTAGTATGAAAGAAAATGAATGAATTCATAGACGACCATTCCTCCTTGACAATCTTCCAGCACGCGGGTTCAGAAAAGGCCACCCAACAATCACTCAGTTAATCACACTAGTCCCTACACTAGCGTCATCCCTTGACAACAATGACCAGATAAATGTGATGTTTATTGATTTTAGCAAAGCATTCGACCCTTGTACCTCACAACCGCCTAATATTTAAACTCAGAAATTTCGGGTTGTCAGAAATATTAATATGCGTGATTGCTGAATGTTTAATTAACCGAAAGCAGTTTGTGGGAATAGATCTGGCAACACTCGGACTATCGTGCAGTAACATTCGGGGTACCCCAGGAAAGAATCCGGGGTCCCCTACTGTTCCTGTTGTAAATTAATGACATTGTAACCGCTGTACATTGTCCTACTAACATTTTCTTTTCTTTTTTCTTTGCTAGCCATTGTCTTTTGTACCACGAGATAAGTACTAGTAACGATCAAGTTTACCTTAAACTTGCCTTAACAGAACACTCGTTTGGTGCCATACATGGGCAGTGACCATTAAAGCAGTAAATATGCTTTCTTTCTTCGTGTCACGCTTAAGAAAGTACCATGTCTTAACACTTCAACTATTGGCTCTTCATATTTACAGAATGTTTCAAGCCACAAACACCTGGCAGTTACTATCGATAATAATTAACCTATACTGGCTCTTGCACATTGATAAAATCTGCACGTCGGCCTTTCGGAAACTATGGTTACAAAGACAATTAAGCTACACAACGCCCCATTCAAGCACTAAACTTATAAGTTATACTACTACTATCAGACCCACGCTTGAATACGCATGCGTTGCATGGGACCCGAATACTGACGACAGCAATAACGAGATTGAAGGAATACAGAGAAAAGCCGTCAGATTAATTTACTCCAAGTATTGCCGGCGTGATTATTCTTCCCAAGTAATGAAAGATAACGCTATCTATAGCCACTCTACTTACGCAGAAAATCTCAGCGGATTCATTTCCTATCCGTGCTCCTGACTAACAAGCTTGCTGTCGACCCCAACGAGTACCCGTCACCACTAGCAGCTAGACCAGCACGACATGAGAAGTCACATTCTTTTACATCGTACTACGCCAGAACCGACACGTTTAAGAGCGCCTTCTGTCCTAGAACAACAACAGAATAGAACAGACTAAAACTTGCACCAATCACTCACACTGAGTCTGAAACTTGTCTGAAATATTATCTATGCGTTCATAAAGTTTTGCCTACCGTGCCGCAATGTTGTGCATATTCTTTTGTTTTTGTACCTGCTCTTCTCGTGCACGTCTAGGGCCTGCAATAAGTAAATAAATAAATAAATAAATAAATAAATAAATAAATAAATAAATAAATAAATAAATAAATAAATTTCAATTATATTCTAATTCTTCTAATTATGTATGTATGTCAGTTTTTCCATCTGTGTGCGTATCTGTCCGTCCGTTAGTCTATACTGTGTCTTCCCATGCAAACGCTGCAAGATCGCTTAGTATGTACAGTCAACCACAAAATATTACGGACCATGCAATCTAAGAAGAAGCTGAATATCTACGCAGCCTCACAACGCAACCTGCTATTTGCATGTCGGGCCTCGACTAGAATATGCTAGCAACATAGTCGTATACAGTTTTACTGGCTGCTTCTACAGGCTGCCCGGGAATTCTTTAATTGCGTTAGTTTGCCTTACAGCACCACAAGGAAGTGTTACACGTGATTGTGAAGCTTTGTCTCATGCATTAAGTCCAATAACGAGCGATGATGAGGGCCAAAGATCCACTTGTGTAAGTCTGGCGGCCGATTCGGGTGGAGACCCACACGGCTCAGATGACTTCGACGAGCTGATTGCAGACCAGGGCATGTCCATAGCAAGTGCTGTAGGTCTGCCTCCCGTACTAGCGCAAGACAGTACGAGCATCTAGAAGAGGCGTCGATATATCCCCACTGCGCGCTCGGGAATCGAACGTTTTCCCGAGATCCCGTGGTCCGTAAACTTTTGTGGTTGACTGCACGCTTCCGAAAGAGGCCGCGACGCAGCACAGCGCTGACACCACGGCGCAGGCGTGCGTATATGCATACTTGCGAGGCGGTGTGCTTCTTGTCTTCGACGACCTTCTCGAAGGCGACGGTCAGCGCGTGCGTCATGAACCGGTCGAGCACGCGCAGGCAGGCGTGGTAACGCCGCTGCCGGTGCGCAGGGTTCGCCGGGTACCGGAGGCCAACCTCGTACAGCGTGTAGAACTCGGTCAGGCTCTGCGGCTCGCCGTCGACCGTGGTCAGCGCCGGCGCCAGCCACAGAAGCAGTCGCAGCGCCAGGAAGTGCACCGTCACGATGCTGCGACCAGCGCGTCAGTGGCCGCGCGCCAATTTAAGCAGCGCTTGCAGTTTGAATTGGGGGGAACGGACGGTCTCGTGAAACCTACCACGGAGGAAGGAAATAACTAGGAGGGAGCATGCGTGACGCCACTGAAGCCATACGAGTCGGCCCAATTACCACGTGATCGCCACGTCAGAGCGCGCGGTAGGTTTTAGTGTCCCCGCGCTGGCAGGCAGAGCAACCGAAGTGCGCAACAATTGAAAACTACCGGGAACAAAACATTCTCGACCAATACGCCGAGTCTGGGATGTCACGTGATGGGCCGACTCTGCGAGCGAGAAAGCGAAGGGAATAGTTTCACGGTGAGTCGGCTTGCCAAGGCTGTATTCGTGACGTAATGTTCCTTCCTATACTTCATTACCTTCCTCCAGGCAACCTAGTCTGACGCCGCCCCTCCCTCTATCCGGGGCCCGTCTGCGCGCCAGCTCTTGGGAAGTAAGCCCTCCATGGTTGCCAGATCATTACTCAACATTGTTTGGTTCCTGGTAGTTATTAGTGATGCGTTTGTCACGATCGCTCCTTAAGCAGCAGTGTGGGCTGTTGGTATTCATGACAGAGAACTATAGTTGTAGCGCGAAAAGGTACAGGTACAGAAGCCCTCACCACCGTGGGCTTGGCGGCTACACTCTTAGCACGGTAACGTTTACTAAAGGGGTATATTCTCACAAATTTGTGCACCTATAAAAAAAAGTTACATAGTAACCTTTATTTAAGTAACCTTTAATGAAGGGTACACTCTCACCAACGTGTAACCTATAAAATAAAAGGCTACGTGTACCTATACTAAAAGTTACTATATAGTAACCTTTAGTATAGGTACGCGTAGCCTTTTTGTATGTAACCTTTCGTATAGGCATAGTCTTGCAAGGCTTCGCACGTGCGTCCTTCTGCGCATGTACATGAATTTAGGACATTGATTCTTCGGCCAACCACCAAACTTCAACGCAATGCACTAGTGTAACTCACTGAACAGAACTTCATAAAAATTCTCCTTCAAATGATCGGCCGAATTTCTACAACTTTCGGTTACCAACGTCAGGAGGATGCACTCTTCTGAAAATATAGGCATTTAAGGCACTTAGTCATAACTTCTATGCTGCGTTATATTTGCGCTTTGGTCAAGGTTAAATCACTGCTATAACTCAGCAGGCAATTTACGATTAAGCGCCGTAAAAGCTTATGTTATCGGAAAAAGGTATCCTTTCGACGTAGCCAACGGAAAGTTGTTGAAATTCGGCTGATCTTCCGAAATACACTTTTTCTGAAAACGCTGCTCAGTGAGTTACGCTAGTGCCCTGCAGTGAAGTTCAATGGATGGCTGAAGGAGCAATGCACAAAATTCATGTGCGTGCGCAGAAGGACGTGCGGGTGAAAACGTGCAAGACTGGATGCCTATACGAAAGATTACAGAAAAAAAGGTTCCTAAATATGGCCGCAGGGGTTATGCCCTAATTTCTTAGACATGACTCATTGTCTAAAACCAAAAAGATATTCAGGTTTTAAGACAAAATGACATTTTATTGCTGTGAAAACTTCATAGTGGCGACAGACAGCATTTGCGCGATACTCAATACATTTGGGAAGAAAATTTTACTAATTAGCTTTTTCATTTCTTTGGGAACATGTAATTGCACATTGAAGGCAGCTAGTACTGAAAGCATACCGATTTGCCATAATTGTGCCTGGCACCAAGTTCGAGAAATTGAATCTGCAATGAAGTGCGTTGCTGTTTCAGTTATTCTTTCTGCACAACCTGCAGCAAAATTCTGTAAATATCTCAGTTGGAACAGCAATGAATTTTATGGCATGTTTGCTGCAAAATTCTGTAAATATCTCAACTGGAACAGCAATGCATTTTATGGCATGTTCACAGTATGTGTTTTTGAGACTATCCTGTGGCAGAATGCTTCCAGCAACCGGATATGGCGTGCTGATTGGCCAGCTCTGCCGTTAACCACGATTGTTTATTTACATGCTAATCAGTCAAACATTGGCGCCATTCGTACTAATGATTATTATTGAAATTATGTTGCGATTATAAAACTTGTTCAGCAGAAATCATAACCTCGCTACACCAAATAATATCCCAGGCAATGCCTGATAATTCCTCAAATGGCCCTGCTAAGCTAGCCTCAACATTTCGTCTCAAATTATCTTTTTTTTAATATTCATGGACAGACTGGTTAACAACGTATAAACCTTTGCCACCTTGCTATTTTACAGCGCAGCTCATTTACACAAGGCAGCTTGCAGGAATTAGTATAGAATGCACAATGCATCAAGAGTTGTACCTTTTGAAATAAGCTGGCACATAATTGGTAATTTTGGGTTAAATGTGCAAAACACAAAATAATTTATGAAATGCACGGTATGTTGCTTTTGTATACTGGTGAATGCATTGTATAAAGGTTCGTCCCGCAACATTTTTCTTTGCTGCGGACCATGTTAAAAGTTTTTTGCAAAAAGTATCATGTCGTCATCACATGATAATGAGATTTCTAATAATTATATTTTGCACAAGTGGAAAGCACATCTGAAAAGGCGGCACAATTCAGAATGAATACGCATTTCTGCATGCAACATTTCTTGTATCGAAAAATATATATATATAGGTATGAGACGGCAGCACCCACATTCTGGAAATGATGTGAGTAGCAGCTGTGAGAAGGCAAGCTGACACAAAACATTTAGTGAAAATGTCATGTTTATTTGCATATACAAAACAAGGTAACTCAAAGTTCTCCCTTCACAAGCAAAATTACATTTTTCCTTGGTCTGTTTTCTTCTCCACGGCCATGAAGCAGTAATGAAAAAACCTCTGAGTACAGCGCTGCCTGGCATCACAAATTTCTACAGCATCACGAGGAATAGGGCAAAAAAAAAGAGAAATGTTGAAGGTTCGTGTACAATATGTTCAAATACAAATACATATAAGTTTTAGACTTCCACGTGGAGGCCGATCTCATCCCTGTTTCGAGCACAATCATGTCTCTTTGCTGTTAGTATGTCAGTTGCTAATTTTCAGATCTCCTTGCTGTGTAGTGGAGCCTACAACGACAGAAAAGTAATCTTACAATCTCATAGTTATGTGTTAGCGTCGCCCTGCAAACAACAGCTATTAACATGTAATGAAAGAGACATAAATAAACCACAAACAGATGAAAAACTACCACAGAACAAATAATTAAACACGCCTAAGGCGAATATACTCTTCTGTCTAGGAAATGTCGGTAAGAATAAAAATTAAAGATTAAAAAAACTGAACGAAAATGAATTCTCAAGTCAGTTCGTACTCCCCTCCAGTACAAGTACAAAAAACAACACCGCAATAATGTGACAGTTTAACAGTCAAAATGCAATATCAAGTGATTACAAAATGAATATCAGCACAAAACATCAGTTCCGCGCATGAGGTCAATGTGCGTCCGCACAAAAGTGCAACATAAACTTCAGATTTAAGAATAACCAACACGGTGACTGATAGTGATAAAAAATATTTAAACAACAGTGTTTATGAAGCAAGCAAGTAGTTCACTTAAATAAAACTGAACAGTGCGAGCATGAGCAAGAATTGACGGTGAAATATACGACAAACACACACCAGCAAATAGATAGTTGAACAGGAAGCATTGCTTACCTAGGTCACATTTATTGCTGTCTTCGGCATTCATTACAGCAGTCACAACACAAACGATGCTCACCACTCTCAGGTAAGCGAAGAACCTTTACCATTGGCCATCGGCAATGAGTCTCGTCGCAGCGGCCACGCAGCACGCCAAACATGTCCGTGCTCCACGTCCGGCGTCACGGCTTCTTTTCAGCGGCGCGCGAGCCTTTAGGAGTCCTTTTGGTAACTGTACCACCCGTCACGAGTGACTCAGACACACAATACGCTTGGTAAGCGCACGCCACCAAATCGGAGAGCGTAAAAACGTGGGTAAAGGGATGAAACAAAGCGCGACACGACCGTTTTAAAACGACACCACCGGCCATACTCTTCCCAGCATGCATCGCGAGAACTGCGCAATGCAGAGGAGATATGACGGCGCTCATGTGTGGCTGAAGCTGAAGCGCGTTTGATTACGCCCCGCATCTAGCGCAACTAAATATAATAATCAAACTACGGTTCCGTCAAAGTATCACAGGACCATATATATCAAGATGCTAATATTTTAATGTTTCAGGATGTTGCTTTTCGTTTGTATTTGTATGTTTTCTCCCTGCTCATTTGGCCGGCCGCCATTGTGGCCTCCCACCGTGAGCGCACGTTCATCTCTCTACGAGACCTCACTGGAGCGGCTGTCGCCTGCTGTCATGTGAATGTAGGGGCGTCTTTCTCGCGTGTTAGTGAGCGGGCAAAATTGGTGCGTGTCTGGCGTTCTCTAATGAACCCAACATTTGCTGTAATTTAGGAACCACTCCCTCTTATACATCGAAATACAAAAAAAGAAAGAAAAGAAGGAAAAGAAAGCGCGGTGGCAAAACATTCAGTTGCAGTGTACAAGTAAGTCTGATTACGAAGCATCTTTCTCGCCCTGCAGATTAGTTATTCGGCCTGCTCGACGCTTTGATTCTGTCGGTCGTCGAGCTTTTACACTACTCTAGCGTGCGCCCACGTGCGGCCTTCAGTGTGCGCCCGCTGTTAGTGGGTGTCGCGTTTCAGGAGAATATAAAACAAACGCGAATATAAGGTGCATTGATACACAAGGGAAAAAAAAGAATATTGGGTACAAATATATATTCAATCACCATAATGCATCTGCTTTTAGGTTTTGTGCAGGCCCACAAGTCTGTGTTTTATACCACAGCCTAAAATGTCTGTATCGGTAGCGGGGGGCTTTCCATCACATTGAAACGCGTAGTGATAATTCATGCCACAACATCGTTTGCCACAATATTCTCCGGTGTATGTTCACTGTTTCTGTGGCTTCCTTTTAGATTATAATGGCACATGTGCAGTAGAGATCAGTGACGAATGAATTGCTGCTGTCTCTCTTGAGCATACGCTCGTGCAAGATTTAATTTTTTTTTACATTGCGAAACCGAAGAACCCTACTGGTATCAATAAAATATTAATCTAGTCCAACCAGCCTCATTCCCTCGGGCGCACAACATATCGTATAGGTTAGTCCCGGCTAAAAACACCACATCAGGATAGCAATACGACACAATAATAAGTAAACTTCCAATCCATACAGTAGGTCCCCTAAGCCACGAATGGCAACTCCTTTAGAAGTTACAATCTAAAGGTTACAAGACATTTGGCGTTGCAGTAACCTTTAAAATATACGCTTCGGCACATGTAACCTCTAGCCGCGACGGAAATTCACGAAAACATAAAGATCAAGTTTTTTTAGTCACCGAGTAACCTTTATGTTATACGTTACTTGCAGTTATAGGTTAAAATAAACGTTACCGTGCTAAGAGTGTAGAAATGGTCGCTTGCCCAACACGTGGGTAAGGCCTATTTCCCCACGATCTGTCGCCTTATGATTTTTACGACTACGACATATTTTTATGGACCAAATCTGCTTCCACCTTGGTCATCTTCGGAGAAACTCGGTTGAGTTAATACTCACGGCTTCGCGCTTAGCACGTCGTCGATGTTTACTTCGAAGTTCTGGAAGTAAGGCAGGTACTCGTAGCGCACCAACATCTCGTCGGGAACGGTGGTGCCGTAGAAAGGCTCGAGGAATTCGTTCCACTTCCAAACTCGTGACGGGATCCACTTCAGCAGCTGAACACCGCGCGTCGCCAGGTTGGGCTTGTCCAGCGAGCTGCGACGCGCCGTCTTGTATGCCTGCGTCGTCCGCATAGCGTGGATATAGATTGGTGAATCCGTAGATGGGTTCGTTGGTAGATTGGTTGGGTGACTGATCTGTCGACTGGCTTCCCGATTTGTACGCTGAAAACAACGGATTGCTGATTTGTTTAATTGTTTTACCTTGAATCAGCACTGACAGGTCGCTTACAATTTCTCGTCTTCCTCTTTTTGCGTCAGGTAAAGGCCCTGAAGGCCAAAAGCCGAGAAAAAATAGTGACAAGCCGTGGAGCTTCCTAGATTATTTATTCTTATTGCTTATCTACGAACCAGTTTCGGTTTCGTTTCCCAGGAGTCGTGTGTGTCGGAAGGTCATACACTATGATCTACAAGGGGTCTGAGGAGGCTGTGCATTGACATTCTCCAACGTGACGCGCACCGGCACTTACCGACGCTATGGCGGTGTCGATTTCGTAGATGTTAGTGCTGAGGGTAGCGTTGAGGCCGTAGTCCGAGAGTATCTGGGCAATCTTGCCCGGAATGTCCTCGTTGTCGATGAAGAAGACGCCCTCTCCCGAAGTGTCGGGGTCCTGGTAGAAGCGCGGCAGCATCGTCGTGTCCGGAATGCTCAGCTGCGCGGGGCGGGGAGACACGTGATGCTCAGAACCGTGGCATTGGAGAGCTTTGGCTTGTACGCATATATATAGACGTATCGTACACTACAGTAGGCGCATTAGTGTTTGCGGAACCATAGGTGACCGGAGAGGTGGACTGTAGATTATGATTTACTGGCGTCACCTGTGAAACGGGGTTGTGCCAAATATTCACCTAGCCTGCTTGAGCTCATCAGATAAGCTATACATGCTTATCGATCCTTCTAGCATTTTGCCTTCAGCAACAACGCAGAGCTGAACTGGAGAGGACACAACGCTATTTTTGCACAGAGCCACCACATTCTACTTACCTGCTGGTGCAAAGCATCGGTAGCAGCATAATTGTTCATGGGCAGTCATTTTACGATGTCCTTTCGGCGAGAACGCACTCGCACCACAAGCACAATTCAAGCAAGTTGCAGTTGGACAAAACGCCACAAGCTGTTGCTGCCAGCGCTGATATACCGTTCACAGCTCCGTTAACCAGGTTTTTCGTTGAATGTCATTTTAGCATGTCGGGTATTCCGGTATGCACAGGATGATTGTGAGTGGACAGCCGGGTGAGCGGAGGCGTAAGTGGCAAGACTGGTGGCGCCACCAAGTGGTGCAGAGCTCAACCAGCCGAACACACAGCTAATATGGCCGTAACCAAGCGTAAACCTTTTAAACATTTAAAAAGGCAACGCGTTCGCGATTACGCCTCTGCCGAAAACATGAAGCAGCAGCGAAGTAGAATACAACTGGTTACTGCGATATTAGCTCTGTTTCACTGGTTCAGCCCTGCGCCAGAAGTTGACGCCACCAATCCTGCTGCTCACGTTTACGCCTCCGCCCACCCGGCAGTCCGCCCAATCAGCCTGCGTATACCAGAATACCGGACACGCTAAAGCTCTGTATGTTACAGTTAATTTATTAGCTAGCTTGTACGCAAACGCATCCATTTACGGACAAGTTAGGACTCTGTTGACGCACTAACTCCATAAGACAGAGCAGCAGCTTATTAAGCAAGGTCATATTAGGGTATATGTCCTGCTTTGTGCCAACTGGCTCCATGCTATGCCTCCAATTTCCGCATTTAGCCTCCAAGATTCTGTTCATTAGGTTAGTGCAGATTTAGCGATCGTACACTTTTCAACGATGACGTCAAGCTACTGGTCTAACTATGTCAAAGCAATTGCATCAACACCCACTAGCCCGACTCTCTTCGTTTGCTACTGGTGTTGGTTGTAATTCACATTGCGGTTATAATGCGACTCCATTAATTCGGGACACGACTGCCCATCTGGCACCTACTGTGGGACTGCTCATAGTTTCGACCGAATTCGAGTTAAACGTAATAGAGCCAGGGTCGCCACATTTGAAGGTTGAATGCCACCACATTGAAATTGTGGATGATGCGCTGACTAGAGGAGGTTGATTTCGCGTTTACACAAGAAACTTTGAGGCCAGAATAACCAGGATTTCTGCAGAAGTCATCGACTGCACATTATACTCTCCGGTTGGCTTGCCTACTCTGTCTATGAAAGCACGGGAGATGGCACTGCAGGCAGCCGTGCCGTAGAGCCACTGGAATACCTCGCCACGGCTCTATTTCCTTGCGAGCAATCTACTCATTTTTTGAAATTGCGCTTAGAACCAGGCGCATGGCAAAGAAGGTAGACAGCACGCATGCGTGTTCTTTGCCTTGTCGCTCGTTGTAAGCGTCTTTTAAAAAATGAGCCAATTCCAACTCGCCAATTTCATTACCACTGTTGTCGTGTCCTCATAACTCATGTCCAAGACACTGCAGCAAAAAAGGCAAAATTCCAGAGCAATACTGGGCTACCAACAGGAATCGCAGGTCCCGTGTGATTCCTGTTCTTTGTTTTTTGTTCTCGCGTCATCTTTGGCGCTTTCGACATAACAATGGCATGCTTTACGAACTAAGCCGAACAGTACGTCTAATGAGAATTCCAGGAAGCTCGGCTAAAATCTCGTACACTTATTCGTTCGCGACACTCGCCAGCCTTGCGCGCGAACTGACCATGAGGATGGCGCCCCTCTGTCCTGGAAATCGCTGTCGGACCATCACTCGGGCTATGGGGAACAGGCCATACCTGAAAAATAGAGCAAAATAAAAAAAGGGGGAAGGGGGGGGGGGCGAGTACAATTCTCTTGGGCGTATCCCCATAGTTCATTGACTCAAGAACTTGAACCCACATTCACGAAGCATTCCGTACGATTCGTAAGAAGTTCTTACGAACTTCAGAATATTTAACTCGGTTATTGATTCATGGCTAAGACGAGTTTTAACAGCTCAAAAAACAAGACTGTAAGGAAGCCAGAAAAGGACGTCTGTCTTTTGCAGTCGTTAGTAGAGCGACGTTCTTGTCTGTCTCCCTTAGTCCTTTATCTCTCAATTCATTTGTTTAAACACGTCTTCTTACAAACCGCTCCGAAGTAGGTTTGTTCTTACGAACTTAATGCTAACCTGCATCAGTGCGGAACACATGCAATTAAATGTATACAAAATTGCGCGCTGGAAAATCTGAATCGCTTTACAGTCTATCCTAGACAGAGGCGCTCGTACTGATATTTTGTATAGTCTCGTTTACTGCGTCGCGCTTTACGAGCTATAAGTACTTGCAATAACAACAACAAAACGATTTCGCTGTTTGAACGCGTCTACCAGGCAAATTGTTTTCTTCCGGACGACTGTAACGAGGACACTTACGTCACGATGACGACGCTGACGACATTCTCAATCGGCACGCCTTCCGCCCACATGCGGACGTACACTGTGAAGCAATTTACACCTTTATGCAATTTTAAGGGCGTAAGCTATTTTACGGTGTAGGAATAACGGCTGATGTCGCACACAGGTTCACATACCGTATAGACTCGTGTAAGGGTCGCACTTTTTTTTTTTTTTTTTACAATTTTGACGAGGTGCGGCTCTTACACGGGACCGAACCTTTTGGTCAAGATGATGCCGGCGCAGCCTTGACTTGTGCACAGCTCGGATCCCCGGATGTATCATTGCATCAGAGGTCAACGTGCAGGTCTCGCCATCTATTAGCGGCACGTGGAAGTACGCAGCGCGCGAAAATTCGCCGATGAGCGCGCGCAGCATCGGGGCACCGAACGCTATTGCTTCTCCAATGGAATATTTTTTCTCAAAATTTTCGACTGCCAAATTAGAGGTCCGGTCTTGACACGGGTGCGGCCCTTACACGAGTCTATACGGTATTTAAATTTACACCGCGTCCGCACGAGCAGTTTAGACCAAAGAACGTCACGCTTGACGTCATAGCGAGTATTGAGTGTGCGCGCATGCGGTCAAGTGAATATGATTTCCGTACTTGAGACCCAGCTGCGCTGCGTGCCTTTCGATGATGTCGCTGTGGTTCTTGGGGAAGTCCGAGCCGAACTCGGAGTGCATCAGCTTCGTGGCGCTCGCCACCAACGACGCGGTGTCTCCGTTGTCTGCGCGTGGAGACCGAGAACATTCGAGACGTTATTCACTCGCCGTGTGTCCATATAGAGATTCCCACACAAAAAATATCTTTCAGCTATACAGGGTGTTTCATTTTAGCTGCACCAAATTTTTTAGAAATTGCCTGTGGCAGATAGCACAATTATAATCCTTGATCTAAACTACTCGATGAGGCGGCCATTACTCCCACGAGAAATCAAAACGCCTAATTGATTAATGAACATAATTACGCTAGTTAACTTTTTAATTAATGATTTTACGGCACATCTTTCAATCTACGAATTATAGCCGCTGAGTTCGCAAGGCGTATCCACTTGGAACGAATTCTCAGGACTGAACCAGTTTCGAGATATTAATTTTTAACGTGTCCGACGAAATGTATGGGCGTTGCAGTTAACTTTTTGAGGAAAACGCTGTTTTATGCATTGAAGCACAAAGTTAACTGGAACGCCCATGCATTTCGTCGGACAGTTTGAAAATTATTTTTGCGGGAGGCTGTGGGTTCGATTCCCACCGCCGCCGGGCACCCACTGGTTCAAAAGGGTACAAGCATACCCCGGCCTGGCGTTCGGCTTCCTTCAGGGGTGATACGCTTGGGAAAGGAGCCTGCGCCCTGAATTTCCGTCGAAACCAACGTGAGCACGGAAAAACCAACGTGAGCACCAACGTGAGCACGCCAGCCCCGCTCCATGGCTCTGAATTGCCGCTCCACGGCAATTCAGAGCCAAGGAGCGGGGCTGGCGTTACCAAGGCCGGCGCCCTGACTTCAAAATGTTCTTCCCACATTCTCCGCTGTTTTTGTTCTGGTTAGCTGCAAGAACCAAAGCTTGCTGTACGCCTATGAGGTCATTTGTTTGACGATGTCTCGCGACGGTGCACACTCAAATCGGCACGGACCTCCTATTCTTCGAATACAATCGTCATAGTCCCAGACATGCAAATTTAACGATGCCACGTGCAGAAAACGGCCGAATGGTTCCAATGCTCTTTCTTCTGACCACGTACCTACTTCATTTTTCTCGTCCAGGGCTAAACATGCAGCTGGTTAGGTTACATCATAGGGTTCCCTACAAAAATGAATGGATGGAAACTCTGTTGCTATGATCGTTCAGCTATATAGCACGATAACAATGCTAAAGTGTAGCTAGAATAGGGGAGTGGGTCCAGGGGACGCCGTATAGTATACCTAAGCGCTGAGAATGATGCAAACAAAAAAATTGAGATCGCTTAAGCTTCGCCTTTAAGAGTGGAACCCGATAGCGTTCAATGATTCCTGGCTACTAATCAGGCTTCCCGGCAACTGCAGCTTTTCTGGGCCAACTTCCCCCCCCCCCCCCCCCTCCCCGCGCAGCTGCCGTAGGGTGCCTCGATGCAACACGTCTCCGTACAGGGTGGTAACACGTCTGGTTGCGCCGCCATATTGGGTCGGAACACGCATAGGCGCGCTATGACGGACAGCGGGAATTTAGGCTCTGCGGTCGTTCACAGTGTAAAAATTTCTAATTTTCGCACTTTGTACGATTACGTGCATTGTAGTATTTAGATCTCACCTTAAAAAATAAGGGAGGTTGAATGTTTACAGTAAAGCAATGCTAGAGTAAGTTTCGAGCCCAGCAGACAACTAGTCTTTTTTGACGCGCTTTCGCTTACGCCAACAAATTTGTTTCAAACTCAGAGTTGACGCATATGGTGTGCACTAAAGGTATTAGAGGTTGTCCTTCAAAAAGACTGACGCAACTTTTGACCGTAATGCTTTAGCTGCGTCATGCCGTAAAAAGATATAGGACAATACAAGGTGGTGTATGTGAAGGCACTTTAGTCATCGAGATACAAATTGTGCGTGTGAAAGGTAAGAATGATAAAGAATAAGTGGTCGGAAATAGTCTTACATTAGCAGAGACAGACTATGCGAGTATCAAAAAGCAAGCTCGAGGTGGCGGTTTCGATTACGGCCGTGGCTGCCGAATTTCAAACGGGGCAAAACGCGAAAACACTCGTGTACTTAGTTGTGCACGTTAAAGAACCCCTGGTGTCCAAAACTATGTCGAAGTCACTCACTATGCATAATAATCAGATCGTGGTTTTGGCTCATAAAACCACAGAATTTATTCTTTTTAATAAGGTAAAAGCAAAAGCACTATAAATATAGTGCCTGAATATTGTTCGGAGAAACACATTTGCCCTAGTTGAGTTATGTAACAACCTCTCATGAGCACAGCAACTTGAGAAAGCAATTTGAGATTGTAATCGCACGAAACCAGCTGGGAACTTGTTGAATGTGGCTGGCCCAAGTCGTACGCCGTGTTGGAGGCCATATCGCGCTGTGCGTCTCCTGCGCTACGTTTGGCTGCGATGCGGTGTCATGTCCATTTGGTTGGAAAAGAGCCGCCGAGTTCAGATTGAAGGTCGCTTCATATAAATCAGCGGCAATGTACGAGTAGTTCAAAATTGTTGGTATGGAATGCATCGGCTTCGAAGCAATTGCCGTGCACGTGTCGGCACGCGACCGCGGCCTTGATGCCAAAAAGCAATTTACGTGACTGTGTAATCGTGTCGAAAAGGGGCGCCACTATGCAATAGTTTTCTTTATTTTGCTGCCTTAGGAACAACATATGATAAAGGAGGAACGGAACGCAGGTTGTCAATCACGTGATGTTAGAATGTTACATGTATGCCGACTTCATTCTCTCGGAATAAAATTAACTAGACAAATACAATATTCAACACAGCTGTGACTTACTTTAATTTAATATCAGCCGCGCCAGTATACTGGAATTTTTAGCCGAATATTTTTTGGTTTTCCGTTATGCTATAAATAATGAAGTTGTCTAATACAGGTTTCCCGCTTGTGCGTAGAGAAAGAGGACGAGGTTTGAAGAACGGCCCATCTCTGTTCGTGTTGCCTTATGTGTTACGCTTTCAAAAAGGGTTTGGATCAGCGAGGCAGCTACAAAACACTTCGGTCGCACGTGTTGCTGTCTTGCTGGTTGAATGTCGGCATGAAAGTGTAGCGTCACCGCGTGTACAATGTATTTTGTGGATCTGACGTCAATGAGTACACTAAAGCAGCAACCAGACAAAAGGCCAATAAGAAGTTTGCGCAGATCCGCTTAATGCTCACTTTGCGCTCAAACGCTCAAGGAAAAAAAAGAAAAAAAAAAGTTCGCCGACGATTGCCCTAGTCTTAATGCGAAATTTGAGCACAGCTCTGCACGCGTTTTCATTTCGGGATATATTGGCTGGCGTGCACAATCTGTCTCGTGCGGCACGTTCCAAACGGAGCGAAGTGGTGGCGGACTGTCTCGCTAATCGGGAGATCGCGAGAGGCAGCGCGTGGGTGACGCGTGGGCGCGATCCACAGCAGCCGCCGCAGACAGAGCTCCACTCATATAGCGCTTTGGTGAACAGACGCGGCGCGCTACTCTGGCGCCATCTCGTAGCCATCGTCGCCGCAGAGTCCGTCTTGCGCGACACTACGTTTTTCTTCTCACGCTTTCGCCATACCCTCCTCCGATTTCCGCCTCATGGCTCCGCTGCACCCTCCTCCTCTGCTTTCCTCCCGCGTTCTCTTCGCTGTCGCAGTCTTTCATCCCCCGCTGCGCTCAGCGTTCGCTCTCATCCTCCGCTGTGCTCGTTCGCTCGGTTACGAGGTACGACGCTCGCGGCAGGAGCTGGCGTCAAAGCGCTGCGCTCTAAAAGTTAACCACGGCATCAAAACCGCTGAGCTGTAAGTTCTTTTCCCTTGTCATTATAATAGAAACTGGAGCTGGGACTCGAAATGTTTCATTGTTTAGCGCTCGTGTGACTGTACGTGTGCATGAGCACGGATGACATTGCGCACGTTGAGTATTTGTGGCTCCTTAGCTAATAAACGAGAACTAACGAGGTAACCGTGGTGAGAGTGTAACCAAACGTCTTTTCGTAATACCCTACGCTAAGTTGGGCGTTTTGACAGTTATTTGCTTGAGCTTCTCATCAGAAGTTACAGAAATGTTTCTGCGGAGTCCACCAAATTTTGTTTTCTCCACTTCGAGGGTCGCATCCACCACGGAGTACTCCGAGAAACCTCGCGTACAGCTATAATGAAGGTTACCATTATATGTGGGCGTAGTACTTGATGATGCAGGAAAGCTTGCACTTACCAGTGGTGCAGGTGTGAAACATCGACGCCAGTTTCTCAACGTCCGTGGTTGGAGTTGCGACAGATTGCGCGATCTCTGCAAAGCACAATAAGAACATTTTGCGGTGTGATTTTGTTGTCAAAATAGGCCGCCTTACGGGACGGGCCAGCATGCTTTGAGACTGCAGTGTTAGGCTTTAGTCTTTTATCTGTGGTATATTTTAAGAGATAACTATAGTTATCGCAGATGGATAGCGTAAGTCACGCTTCTTGGTTAAATTTGCTTAAACTTAGCTGTAAGTGTCCACCTATATAGTGGACTGTCCATTTCGGCCACCGCTGATTGGCTGGAATTGAACCAGCTGGAAGGAAACTGATTGTGGGCGCCTGTTTCCTTCTCGCTGGTGCCCCAGCCCAGCCAATCGGCACTTCAGCAGCAGCTGAAGTGGACATATCAACAAAGTGGACACTTGTAGAATACCTCCCCTGCTGTCCACGTCCCCGGTAACCGTGTGTTTCGTAAACTATGATATGTTTACGAACAAGCTAAAGCTCAAGCTCTCTATAATGACTCACGGTTGAGCCGGTTCCTGAGGCTGACCGCGATGCGTTCCTGGCGCTGCAGGGCGACCGAGTAGATGTACCGGTACTTGGGTATCTTGTGCGTGTACTCCCAGTCGCTGCAAATGAGCTCGTAGAACTCCTCGCACGGGTCTCCGTTCGCGTACGCCGTGGCGTACGTGGCCGCTGGGGAAGAGACATCGCGTGCGCGACAAATTGTAGTCTGTCGTTTAGGTGCTCACCAGAAAAACTCTGTATGTGGAGGGAGGCAGAAGGTGGCGGCCGGGGTGCAATTGATTGCACACTTTAACATAAAATGACGCGCACGCTGGACTTGGACGACAGGATATGGGCAACATTTACATAAAACTAGGCTATAACAATCATCAATGATAGCTCCAGCCTTACAGGTCCCTAAAACAAAATGGGAAAACTGAAGTAAACGCGCGAGACGTTTTCGTTTATTCTAAAAGGAAGGCGCTCCTTGCCTCTTTGCCCCACTTTGCGGACGCTCACTGTAACATAATTTACACCCCTAAATTTGAAAAAAGGTTGTAAATGTGTCTCTAACTCACACGCTAACACCCAAACAGTGTTAGAGGGGGAGGGGGGTTTGAGTAATAGACAGATTTACACGATGTCTCGCTTTTAGGGGTGTAAAGTATATTACAGTGCTGACTGATGTCTGGCCAGGTTCACAACTTGGGCCCATTCCATGCGTATGTGCCCATCCCATGCCGGGATGGGTCTGGTTTTTTTTTATTGCGATAGCAATTATATGGACACTCAAAAGCAGATTTCTGCCGTCGGCGTCGCCGTCGCCGTCGGCGTCGCCGTCGCCGTCGCCGTCGCCGTGAGGTTCCGTATGACGTCAATGGAGATGAAATCGTGAACGCGCGCTGCCGAACGCTGTATGTGCGAGTGAAAGGGCGCGAAGGACGCGCTCTTTCACGGGGAGTGAACGCACGGCGGAGAACAAACGCGCGTTCTGCGCCGTGCTTCCTTAAGGGCTGCAGAAGTAGGCGTCTCTTTCCTCCTTTACAATCACCATATATGTAGAGCAAACGCGCCTTCTTCCGATGCGCGAGACGCCGTGGGGGAGGGGGGGAAGGGGGAGGGAAGGGAGGCGACGTTTAGCTGCGGCACCAAGTGCCTATTTATATCACAGGCTCCGGCAACAGTCACCAACGCCGCACGCATTTTGAGCGATATTGTTTTTTCTCGCGCTGCGAAATGGTGACCTACCAACACAGAGGAGCATGTGTACGCAAAAAGTTTTTTTTTTTTTTTTCAAGATACCCGTTTCGTCGAAATACCCGTAAAATCTACGAAGCCGCGCGAAACTCTCCCATACTGGTGGTTATACTCAACTGATCGCTTAAGATCTCCGTAAATTGTGTCAAGTAGACTTATTATTTGTATTCATCCATGTTTTGTGGTCTTTCTTACCGCTATTCGCAGCTATACATTCTGTTTTTCCGGGTGGAAAAAGTTGATGTGTACCCGCCGTGGTGGCGTAGTGGCTTTGTCGTTGTGTTGCTAAGGCCGATGATGCGGGATCGAAACCTGGCCAGGGCGGCGGCATTTAGATGGGGGCGAAATGCAAAAACGCCCGTGTACCGAGCATGGGGTGTACGTTAAAGAACCGCGAGCGGTGAAAATTAGTGTGGAGTTCCCCACTACGGCGTGCCTCATAATCATATCTTGGTTTTGGCACGAAAAAGACCAGAATATAAAGATTCATGTGCAATAACGATCTAAATGGCAAAAAACCCTGTAGATATTATCATAAGCATTCGCTTACCGTCAGCCTTGCACGAGTCCGAGTAGCAGTAACTGACGGTGGAGCTATCTGCGAGAAGGAAAAGGTGAAGATTTCTTTGAGAAACGAGCAGTCGAGCCGGCTTGTTCTTCTTTTCTTTCGTTTACCGACAGTATTTTGGGAGCAAGCTTTGTAAGCTTCGAGTTCGAACACCTGCGAAACGTGGAAATACTGTCGCTACGCAACCGCTCCACATACCCGAATGAAATTTGTTGCATTTGAGAGAGAACGCGGAATTGTAGCAACTAAAGGAAGCGCAATTTAGATTTAGCGTCTCATTTTTTAAATTTATTTATCGTTAAAGAAGTTCACGACCTAGATCTAAAATTAACTCGCCACAGTCGGTTTATTTTAACCTTATTTAATATTGCTACAAACGTTGTTGAAATCGATGCATTGAATTTCGAGCAAAAACGATTTCTTTCCTTCCCACGTATTATTTGAACTCCTACAGTAAACCTTCATTTTAAAGCTTGCAAGTGGGCTTCCCTGGTTGCTTTTTTCCCCGCTGCGCCGTTAGTACGTCTGTCATGCCACCTACAGATCCTTCTGATACACCCTCTCTATAGCCTCGTGGGACCATTTGTGCATTTATTGCGCATTGCTTTTGTTATAACTGCAGTGTTATTCTTATCATTTCTCAGATGAAGTCGACAGCTATACGTGTCATTATGGTTGTCTATCTTATGCTTTCTTACTTTGTTTCCCTTCCCCTCCTTCCTTAACCTGTCTTTGTATTTCGACGTGCACTGCAAATAAACGTCCATTCTTCCAGCTTGTCAGCTTGCGTCTGCCTCGCCTGCGTCAAGCGCAGTGTCCGACCTACAATGTAACAGCTTTCAATTTTTTAAAACGAATAACTTTTTTTTCGGCTCTTTCGGTCGTTCTCATGGATGGTCGATGGTCGGTCGATGGTCGGACTCGACCAAGGAGGTTATAAAAAGAAACTTGGACTCGACAAAGGAAACGCTCTCTCTCTCTCGTTTAGTCGTTCGTTCGTTCTGACTAATCGCTTATACTGACAATCATCATCGATGGCTTCTGCACGACTTTTTTGCAACATCGGACACGAATGCGTAAAGTATTCGTCCAGGATGTATATACTCTAGTCGGGTGCGTGCTGAACTGAATGAATGTGGTTTAACCATATTCCTGCCACAGGCTATCGTGAAAATTGACTCTATAGTGTCATATAGACCATTGTGTCGTCACGAACGACGAAATGCACTCGTAAAGTGCGTTGAGAATGCCACGTGTTGACATGAAAGTACAAGCCGTAACATCACCATTCGGACCTAAATCGCGATGTCGCGCCTTCCTCTTTGTTTATTAGGCCAAGAAAGTTTTACTTTTTCTGTGTACATGCAGGTGCTGCCCTCAGCATTTAATCGAGGTATTTAAACAAATAACAACAAGAGAATGCGGTTTCTCTCGTTCGCAACGTAACAGTAGACTATAAGAACCGACTAGACGAGCGATTAGCTGCCTGACCTGCCTCCTAGTCTGAGGAGAATATTGGGAAAGGACGATCGAAATTGGTCGCCTACTTTCACTGTCGGATTCGAACTCAAGTCCCTTCGGATGTGTGCAGTTGGAAGCCGAACGCGATGTCGACTCTGCCGTCGCACAACATTGGAACTTGGAAATTCGTTCGGGTCTTTGTGCGCCACGCATACTCTCGAATAGAGCGTCCGAGCCAGTATTTTGGGTGCCGGGGGGCAACAGGCCATACAGTTATTGGGACCATTAGCGCTTAAGCGACGCGTACAAGAGTGACAAGCACGGTTGAAAGTTAGTGCACCGTCCTTGTATTTCGTTTCCGCGACGCTTAAGTGCTGTGGTTCCACTAACTGTATCAATCCAGCGAGCCCTAACTTCTGCACTAATAAAACTGTAGCGGGCGAAGACGACGTTGTCCGCATTTTTTTGTTCCCTTCTTTCTTTCTCTTTCTTTCTTTCTTTTTTTTTCCAGAGAAGACGCTGTGAGAGCCGGCTACGTCGTAGCAAATAAGAATAGACCAGGAGGAATCGCTGAAGGCCGCTGATTTAATTTTTTTTTTAGTTTAGTTTAGTTTCCGTTACTGAGCGCTGTTGAACTAACTGAGTAACTTACAAAGGACTGAGACAGATGTGCACGGTGCGACAAGATGACACATGGAAGCGTGCAGCACACGGTGCTGGCGCCGCAGACACACACGGATTATTATTGACCACTTGGCGTTGCCCAAGCTGTGCCTGTACATAATTGTACGTTCGGCTGCACCTTTTTCGAGTGCTCGAAAAACATTCGCCTGGTTCTCAGAGCGCCGAGCTCTCTAGCTTGCAGCGCTTGAAGGCGCTCTCGTCTCCGGTGTGACGCGAACGCTAGTTAAGTACCTTACGACGGGAGAGCGAGACCAAAATTCGGCCAAGTTTCGGTCAAGTGGCCACCCAAACTTCCCGTTGTTGGCGTACGTGGCGTGTTTGCTGCGTCGCGGTAATGGTAGCGGCCGGCCAGCGGCGATGTACTAGGCCACTCACTCTAGCGGCGGCAGTTTGTCCGCCAGGTTTGCTTAGAAGAGAAGCAGAGCTGACGTGTCTCCGCTTCCGGTCTCCGACTGCATTGACGAGCGACTGATCGTTTGCTCCACGGGCACGCTTTCTCCGGCAACAATGGAGAGTGAGCTCCGCATCGTTGCGATTCGAGTTTAAGCGCGTTACAGGAACCAACCGAACGTGCCACTGAATGCACCGAATCCGGTAATTCGTGATTGGTAGACTACTTTAAAGCCTGTGGGTCATTGTGGCAGGAACGGAGAAGTTTAAAATTTGCCAACTTTGGAGGCCGTGTCTCTGTGTGCGGGGAAAGCTAGTGGACGTCGTATGCTCACAGAGGAAGAGTCCCAGGTAGACGCCTGCTGGCACAACGATGAAGAAGAGCAGGATGCAGGGGATCAGCGCCACCAGAAACAGACAGCACCAGGCCAGCGCACCGTACTGCGGCTCCTCGCTGTCGGGTGGAATAAATAGAGACGGAAGTTAACATGGCTCCGTAAAGATAACTATCACTGTGCGAGTACGTGTCTGTTGCTTTAATTTTACGTTGGACCAAGACTTCAGGTTTTTTTCATCCCCATAAAGCATTGCTTGTGCAGCTTTATGACAATGACTCATACCTGCCAAATTTTACGATTGTATTGTAATATGCCCGACTTTTAACAGCGGAGCTGTTTTAGCCGACCGTTAGTCCGCGAGTCGTGTTCAGAAAATGTGGGCCGATCCTGGCGGTAGTGCAGAAAGGGCCCAAGCGCAATGGCACATACCCCTGTGAACTAGCGAAGCTGAATCTGGCTAAGTCTAACTAAGCATGATTGGGACTACTTAAGTTTACTCAGTCATCGATAGACAATCAATAGCTAATCGATAATCGATCAATAATCAATAAATTCCGGAAAATGCTGGGGATGGCTTTGTAGTGCTTAGCCTAGCGCAAATACGTGGCCAATACCTTGCGATAGCCAATCAATAGCTAATTGATAATAGACAAATAATGAATTCCGGAAAATGCTGGGGATGGCTTGGTAGTGCTTAGCCTAGCGCAAATACGTGACCAATACCTTGCGATAGCCAATCAATAGCTAATCGATAATCGACAAATAATTAATAAATACCGGAAAATGCTGGGGATGACTTGGTAGTGCTTAGCCTAGTGCAAATACGTGGCCAATACCTTGCGATAGCCAATCAATAGCTAATCTATAATCGATCAACAATCAATAAATTCCGGAAAATGCCGGGGATGACATTGTAGTGCTTAGCCTAGCCCAAAAGCCAGGATTAGCTAGGTGCCCATCAGCTCCGCTGTCTCTTTAGCATTACGCTTCCAGTGCATGCTACGCTATTTTTTGTAACTCATTTACGAATGCCGTATCGACACCGATACAATGACTTTCTGAAGGCCTACTTTGCGCATACTTAACTTATCAGGTTTTACGTGCCAAAACCACAATCTAATATGAGGCACGCCGAGTGGGGGGACTCCGGAATAATTTGGACCACCTGGGGTTCTTTAATTTGCACCTGAATCTAAGTACACGGGTGTTTTCGTATTTCGCCCCCATCGAAATGCGGCCACCGTGGCCGGGATTCGATCCCGCAACCTCGTGCTCAGCAGCCCACCACCATATCCACTAAACAACCACGGCGGGTTAGTTGACATAATTAATGAGCGCTTCGAGTACCGTGGACACGGGACAAGCGCTTGTCCCGTGTCCACCTCATTTTCTTTCGGGCTGTGTATGCTTTTTTGCGCTCATTGAAAATATGTCGATACCAATAACCTTATTATTCTTTTATTGGCGTCTCTAGACTAGAGCAAGAGGGATTTCAATATAATGCAAATTCAGGGGTTGAACGATTATTCATGACCTGACTTTTCGGACCCGTCGAATATACGAACCTACCAGCGCAGCAGCGACGCCATTATATATATAGCGGTAACCCGAAATGTTGGGTGTCGTTGCAAAAATATTTTGGGGATAAACTTCATAGATATTTGCATGTGGCGTATATCACTGTTTTTGCGGCGACCGAGCAGCATGCCTGTTCACAATGCCCTCAACTGCATTAAGCCGGCGAATCTTTACTAAATGTTCAACATATTAGTAAACAAACAATGTTGAGTATTTCTTCGCCAAATTTTACATCCTTTTTTTGCATGAAACATGTTATGGGCCAATAAATCTTCAAGGCAGGCCGAATCATCGCCGTTATTACGGTTTCCACCGTGGCACGGCGGCCCGTTTGGAAATTCTACATAGATTTGTGTGGTGTATAGTAAGTTACTCTGTGCCACGCACATACTCCAAAAAGAAAAAAGAAGAAGAAAAACGAAAAAAAAGTCGCAGTCTTGCCGGAAAGGCGAAGCATGGGTTGCGATATTAACAGATAATAGATTACAGATAACAGGATAACAGATTTATTGGCCGTGTATTCTTGTAAACATTCGCTCACTAACTAAATTAACAAGCATAGTGTCACACGCGCACAAGCAAACATAAACGCATCGAACTCGATGACCCCAGAAACTCGCTATCAAAACGCTGGAGTGAGGAAGAGTGGCTGCCGGAGTACAACACCCCCTTCCCCTCCCCCCGGTGCCTTGCGCGTGACGGAAGACGGCGCGCTTCCTCCCCGCTTTCCTCCCTTGCGTGCCTGAGATTGAGCCACCGTCGTCGCCTCACCCTCGCATGCTTTCACCCGCACATACAGCATTCGGCGCGCGGCAACGATATTACCGCCCTTGGACTTTATACGGAACATCACGGCGACGCGGACGGCAACAATGCGCCTGGAATATCCAAATAATTGATATTGCAATGAAACGATAGGGAAGCGTGCGGCCGCGCTCACAAGAAGGGGAATATCTCGGGCGGCTCCTCTGGAAGCGGTTCTCCGGGCATCTCGATCTCCTTCTCCGGTTCCTTCTCGATTTCCGGGGGCTTCCACTCTTCGAGCACCGTGGTCTTCTCGGCGACCGGCTCGGAAGGCTCCGAGGGCACCTCGGGGGGCACGAACGTCGGCATCGGCGGAAGTGGCGGCAGCGGCTCCTCCTCGCTCAGCTCACTCGAGCTCTCCACAGACGACGACGGCGTCGACGGCTCTCTGCCAGGCAAGAGAAGGGCGAAGAAAGATAGATAGATAGATAGATAGATAGATAGATAGATAGATAGATAGATAGATAGATAGATAGATAGATAGATAGATAGATAGATAGATAGATAGATAGATAGATAGATAGATAATCACAGACTGGACCTCGGAATGTTTCTAAATGCGAAGATCTTCGGAACGTGCTTCAACCCGTCGCGGGCACGAAATAGCACTCAGCGTACGTCGGCACTTCCTTGAAGTGTACCAGGCCGAGTGATCTGTATAATGACCTTTTTCTATTTTTCATCATATGCTTTCGCGCAGTGTTCACTATCTTCCCCTTCTCCTCGACCTATTCCTTTTGGGCAGGCAAACCCTGCCTTCACCTAGCTGATGTCAACTTTTCCTCGTCTTGCCTTCTACTTTCCACCGTGATGACGCCTACACACGCATTATTCGAATGTTACTCCGTACTATGCGTCAGTGTCGAAATCCTGTTTCTTCACACTCACTGTCCATCTTTTGCCTCGGTCACGTGGACACTTCGAAAACCGCTGGAAACGACCTTTGACCAATGAAGTCCGCGAGCCCCATTCACTTCCTTCTGCGTGCTTACGTAGAGAAGCCGACATCGGTTTCGCCGATTTCGGTGGTCTGTAAAGGTGCGTGTTACTGGGGTGCAAGTCTCGCCCAGCTTGCTCAAGGACAACGATTGTTGGGTTAGTTAGGTTAGGTCAATAGCTACGCTCGACGAGCGTTGAGTGTCAAAACTATTATCGCGCTATCAGGAAAAAAAAATATTCTATTGAGAACATCAAATGCGAATGTGGTGAGCGTTAGCAGCTGAATCTACCTACTACGTAGCAATTATATTTATGTCTATCAAGTATCAGCTGATAGTCGGCGTCGCTCCGTGTGTATCCGTCTCTATGTTTTTATTTGTTTACCGCGCGCTGGGTAATTGAAGATTGTTACACAGGTGGACCGTTTTTACAAGCATGTTCCACCTAGTGGAACCAATATGTAGAACGAGATAATAATGTTCCACTTGGTGAATCTTATGGCGAACTATGACTTCGGAATTAAACTGATGGAAGAGCCGGCGGCCAAGGAAATTTGTTTCACATAGGTTCCCTCGTGTAACACTTCGGCAAGTATGTTCCACGTAGTTCAAACCTATGTGGGACACGAATAACAGCGCAGTGGCGCGTGTTACTGCGACTGCGACGTACATGACTTTCCTGCGCTTGCGGACAGGCTCGCCTCCCCGGTCGTAGAAGCCCTCCATCATGGGGAGCAACGCGCCGAGCCCCGGCCCGGCCGGTGCCGCTGGAGCCACCGGGGGAGGCGGCGGCGGTGGCGGGGGCGGCGGGGGAGGTGGAGGGGGTGGCGGGGGAGGCGGTGGAGGAGGCGCCGGCGGAATGATGATGATGGGCGCCGGTGGCGCAGGAGGCTGAGGGTAAGGAGGCATCTGCGGCATCACTGGCTGTGGCATGGGGAAGGGTATTGGTATGAAGGTCGGAGGGGGAGGCGGAGGCGGCGCCGGAGGAGGGTGGTGGTGGCAGCAGGGGGCGCTGCCGCCGCCGCCGCCGCCGCCCGTGATGATGATGGAAGGCGCCGGCTGCGGAGGGTAGGGAGGCGCCGGAGGGTAAGGCGCGGCTGGCGCCGCCGGAGCGGGGGCCGCCGGCGGTATGATGATGGTAGAGGGGCCTTGCGTGGGTTGAGGCGGCAGACCTGCGCGCGGCGCGTGAAACCGCTTTGCGATTTGCCACGAAGCATGATAGGAGAAACTTGTGAACGTAAATGCGGCCAACCTACGGCAACTGCATGGATAGAATCTGAGCTTATTTTCGCTGCAGCCGCAACAGCAGTCTGAGTGATAAACATCTACTACAAAAGTCGTACCTCCCACGCAAGCCATCAAAGTGTGTTAAATACAAGGTTTCCTTTTCATTTTTTTTGCCCCTACAGATTCTATTTATTGCCCTTGACAGACAGCACTGCCTCGCATTTTCAGATGCGCTTCTGCACAACGCTGAAATTAGCCTGCATAAGAAATCGCCATGTCTATGTACCATATTAAATATATTTAATCATTGCCTTTGTCAGTATTCATAATAGGGCACCTATTTCTTGTTCAAAAATTGTTAAAATTGGCACCGCTTTCAAACATCCGGCCTTGAATTGTGTTCCTAAACACAATGGCGTTTCAGTTAGCAGTTTCAGAAAGCGTGCGTCCAGCAGTAAAGGTCGACTTTAACTGGAACGCCAATGTATTTTTCAGCAGCACTTGGGGACGGATGCTGTGGAAGTGGTTTGAGGCTTGGGATTTATGCTAAATATTGCTAGAATTTCAGATTCGCTTTTGTAGCACGTCCTAAGTTCATAATTAAGTTACATAATCAATGTTTTAATTAGCCACTTGCACATTGCAATTTGTCATGCAAGTACTGTCCGCCTCTTCAGGTAAATCCGCCTGAACACTTACTGCTTTATGGGCTCCATGCGATTGAAAAAAAAAAAAGAAAAAAAATCGGAATAAAAAATTACCTGTATAGAACACGAAACAACAAGTCACTTCAAAATGCACTAGACAGGCAGTGCGCACCGCGAAGCTTATACAACGTCGAAAGCTACATATTGTGTCGATCGCATTATCGCGATCTCCGTCAATTACACAGATAGGCAGTTATAACTTCGATGCTTCTGTGTTTTTCGTCCTCCTTAATTTGTTACTTCCCGCTCAATTCTTTTTTCTCAAGCGTTGGGCGGCCTAAGTGCATCAAATCCCCCCCCCCCCCCCCTCCAAATCGTTTGAATGGATGCCGATATCGACACAACTGGGCCCGAAATTCACGAAAGAAGCGCTTGCGTTAGAATTGTTAATGAGAGCAAATTCCAGCCAAGTCTGATGGTGAGAATATTAGCAACGGCCGCCGACCGATGGCAAAGAAGACTTGCGAACGAGATGTTTTGTACGCACAGCTCGTCTAAGTTATCTCAAGAAACACGAGCATCTCGTGGCACAGTTTTACATACCCATTAGCCGCGCGTGTTCCGGATTCCACACTGGATAGGGGAACACCAGTTGCTGCACCCTGGGTTCGCTCATCGATGTTGCTCGCAGGCGTCCACGAGTGAGAGCGGTCCTGCGTGCGATGCCCGTGAAACTGCAGGGTTATCCGCTTTGCGGTGTGATATGATACTATGCATTCTCTGTGATATATATATAGTTTGATATGACGCATTCTTTGTGATCTGAGGGATATTATATTTTTTGTGGTCTGTGTGATGTGGTAGTGTGCATTAAATTTACATTGCTAGAATCCTTGTGCAAGTTCTACGCACTCCCGTTAGATTTATTAGTATTTAGTTTATACATCTTTTATTACTTCTGGCAATTGGTTCCCTAGCGAGTGTTTAAAGTGACTATTAACTGTTTGTTTGCACGTTTCTTGTAAACTTCTTAGTATTAACGTCTCTAATTTTGACAAATGGTTGCCTGCAATTCATATATCTTTCTCCATTGGACTCGTTACTATCCGCTGGCAATGGGTCCAAGCGATGTTTTGCGTACATTACGTAGTGCAACAAAGAACAACAAAGAAAGAAAGCAAGAAATCCATAACCAGTGTCAGTCAGAAGACAGATACCACAAGCCAACCTGACTTCTGTTTCAGCATGCTAACGTGAAGTCAAGGCGTTAAGTATGGCCACCACTGTCGACTTTCACTCGGTGGTTAATGTGTAATGCGCGCACGTACACGTAAGAGACAGGTTAACTACTTCAGGGCTTTATGTCATCCGCAATGTAGAAAACGAAATTTAAAAAAAATTAAAAAGAAAGATTCAGTATTTTCAGGTTTCCATAGAAAGTGGACAAAGTTATATGTGTACACGAAGTAAGCCCTTCACTATAGTCCGATCGGTCAAGAATAGCGATGTATCCACCTCAAATGTTAGAAGTGTGTGTCACAGGCAATGTTTAAAAATTATGTACAATCAAAAAATAAAACTCTTTGTATTCTGTTCAGCCTGAAGACATGTCAGGATCACAATTGCTTTTCAAGTCTGTTCCGATTACTGATGTGTGACGTACGTGGAAAAGTTTTTTTTTCTCTCTTTAAATGACATTGTTAGATGCCAGAAACAGCAACTGCACTTGCGTGGACACTGTAACCGTCCCTTAATGTTTGACATGGTAAAAACTGCTTTTCTTTTGCATAAAAGCAGACGTGAACAACATCGTCTGGTGGGTGACCACGTTGATGCTTCGTCCATGATTTTCATGTTATTTAGTGCTATTCGAAACTCACTTATGGTGGCTTTGCGTCATCTGTTACGATAGAAAGGCTTATGTCAAATTATTATCAATTTTCTCGAAAGCTGGTTGCAAGAATATAATTAAACCACTTTCATGCAGTTCCCTACGCTTCTGGCATCATATCATGGTTGAATATGTTATGTAATCGCTTCTATCGTGAGAGAGACACTAAACAAAAACACTAAATTGGTGTATTCTGCTATAGTATTCTGTAAAAACTATATTTCATTACCTTTGCGACAATAGGTTTATTATAATAATAAAAGAAAATCAGGGTCAAAGTTCCGCTTTAATTTCGCGCCGAAACCTCAGCGCGGTTACGTCATTGTGACGTCACGGAGTTCACAAAGTATTTTTTTCTTTTTCGTGTTCAGACCACGTTGGGAGTTCCGTGAAAGTTCGCGAAACTTGCCCAGTTCAGTTTTTATCTCCTTTGGAATACAATGTAGTCCATTTTTGCCGATAATCAATGAGCCCTGCCTTAGCAGACGCCGTAAAAAATCCATGACGTCACAGTGTGCTGGTGCGGAAACTTCAAGGCGGCGTCACCACCTGTCTTTTCTGTTCTCGTTTTTTTTTTTTCTGGGGCTTATCTGGCCTCTTCTCGTGGCACGAGTGGTGTGTAATTGTAGCAGTGTAATTTACTAATACGGTTGAAAACATTCAAGGGGCACTTAGTTATTCCTCCATGGATGAATGCGAAAGCATTGCGCCCACCAAATGTCGACGGCTCGACTCCCACCAAAGTTCGTGGGTTTGAATGTTTAGTTTTAATTTAACTATCTTAATTAACTGTGCCTTCATTAACTTTGCATTAATTGACACCAAAGGTCGTTGGTGCGACTCCCACCAATGGTCGGGGATTGGAGTGCCGTAATGAACTATAACTTACTTAAGCATGTGCATTGATTGACTCTACAAAGCAAAATATGCAATATAGCGTACAAAAGGTATCGGGAGGACACGTATTATCCTGAGCATTAGCAGACATAGAAGCGGGCGGGAACGCCGACTTACGTGGCCGTCCTGCGGTGCAGACACGTTTGGAACGGGTCCTGGGTCGGCGCCCAGGCTTCTCCGGCATCCTGTTCCTGGGTCATGGCCCTCGAGCGCGTCATGCTGGTGGACGCGATGCCCCTGGTGACCGGCGGTCGCTCGGCGTACGTGATGTCCGGCGCCGACGCGGGATCGCCCTGGTCCATCGTGGCCGGCTGCTGCGTCTGCATGCTGAACGTCGTCGAGGCCGAGATCGGGACCACCTGGACGGGAGCCTGCTGCTGCTGCGGCGGTGCGGGCTGGTTCGCGGGCGTGTAGTAGAAGAACATCTCCTCCCGGTCCACGAAGTCCTGTGAAGTCACGTACGGTACGCGAAATGAACCAATACGACAAATTGATCTATCTACCGTTAATTGACGAATTTCAAAACCGGCGAGTTAAGCTTTTTCATGCTCTGCAAGATTTCACTGACAATGGCGGCGCAGGCCGTTCTCGCTGCAAATGGCTAAAGTATTGCAGAATAGAAGTCACTTCGCGAGATAACTGCGAATTTAAGGCATCACTACTCGTGCTTATGTCAAAGCCTGCAAATATAATACTGTTGAGCTTAGGTAAGTAGTGCAGTAGCATATGGGTTTCATAGTTTGTACGTGGAGTGGTAATCCAAAAGTATCTTATACGGCGTAAAGGGTACTACGGTATAAGAAAGACGAGTGCATCTAAAGTGTTTGTGTTGTTTGTTTGTTTGTTTGTTTGTTTGTTTGTTTGTTTGTTTGTTTGTTTGTTGTGTGTGCCCAATGTGAATTTAGCGCTAAGTAATGCTTGCGCTTGTCTCACGGACTTTGTGTAATGCAGCGTCTTAGGGTACGTGTCCGGTTTCTGGAAATGCCTGCACATCGAGGCCCCATCCTTTGTATAGTCCCTCTGTTGACGCGCCCGCCGCGGTGGTCCAGTGGCTGTCGCGTTGCGCTGCTGAGCTCCAGGGTCGCGGGTTCAACCCCGGCCGCATTTCGATGGGAGCCGCGTATGCAAAAACTTTCGTGCACTCTGCATTGGGTGCACGTTAAAGAATCCCAGCTGCTCAAAATCGATAAATCCGGAGCCCCCCATCACGGCCGGCGTGCCTCATAATCAAGGCTTGGTTCTGGTACGTAAGAGCTCAGACTTCAATTGTTGTTTTCCTCTCTTGACGATTTCGCGCCCTTCATATTCCAGTATTTCCTCCTTGAATGGCGCTGTCGCGAGCTGCTTCTGGTGAGCAGCACAAGCTTTGACAGAGGCCGAGCACGCGAGACGCATACGCTGCACCCTACAGTTTCAACGAGGACGGGCCGCGCGCGGTGCCATTGAGCATGAAATTTCTCATTGGAGGAAAGCTGCTCAGTGTTTTCATAAGTTTTGCAACTAGGTTTTACACAGTACAAAATGAAAAGGACTAGAACAACAAAGTGAGAAACTAGTTCACTTGATAAAGTTTCTACCCCGTCGAACACAGCAAAGCCATGGTAAGGGGATTTTCTAATGGTCGACACTTATGAGACAGGCAATATTCCGCACTCATACTCTTTACATACACTTATGAGGCAATATTTCATACTAGGTGAAGAACCCGAAGTCATTCTGCAAGCAGTTATTGAAAGAGTATAAGACGTATTCGTGAAGCACCTCGGCACTTTTACAACACGAAAAAAAAAAAAAGAACACATTGGCATGGTCAATCAGTTGCTATTGTTTCAAAGGCAGTTAGTGTTACTACCGGTCACTGTGCCGAGTTCTGAACGTTTACAACAAAGACAGACAGACAGAATAAAATAGAATGTATGGTCACCGAAGGAATGACTGTGAATTGCGTCAACGAGAAGCGGACGGTAAAGTCCACAAACTAGCAAAGGAGAAAATCGGGAGGCGCCCATAAAACGTTTGTAGCAATGGATGTGGAATTTGCGCTTCGCTAAAGAGTTTGTATTACAGATGCTGCGTATGCGCGATTACTTATGTGTCACCTATTTGTCGGATACTTCTCGTCAGATACTTGATATACATTGTCACATTGTGGTATAGTCGCATACCATAGCGGAGGATAACTGTTTATTGGAGCCAGCAGTTCGGATAACTGCGCCTCGGGGCGCATTTTTCGGCACGGGAATCTGTGAGCAAGTCTACCGGCGAATGAGACTTGGCATCGCACCACACAGCGCGGATGCCGGCGTTGGTGCATGAATGCGGGGGCCGTAGGAGTTTCCAAGCATTCCGTAATAGTTTAAAATTGGGCGGTTCCGTTGTCTACGCAACATGTGATATCAATTGACCGTGCTTGCCAAAAAAAAAGAAAAACGTGTACGAAGTAATAATAAAGCAAAAAATAAACGTCAATAGAAATAATTAGGCACAGGGGCCACTATCCGTGACTAACAACTCAGCATACTTATTGCCATAAACTGCTCATATAGCTATACTCATGTATGCAATACTTTTAACACAGCGGCGGGTCTTGAATTCATTGTTCAATGACTTTTTTTTGAAATCAGGCTTTCCCGAAACCTTTAGCCACAGTTCACTTCGCGATGTAGAAAGGCCTGAATTTTTCATTTTCACCATCGTCTCCCTGTACATCTCATTACCAGATTTGCTCGCATAATATATTGTCCCTTTTTCCCACTCTCCACTGGTATCTTTCAATCCACTCCCCCCCCCCCCCCCCCTCCCTATGCAGAGTAGCGTCAGAACTCTCTGCCTTTTAAGGAAGAGCCTCTCTCTTACGTGCGAAAGTAACAGACACCACTCCCTCCTTCAATTCCGACCTTATTTGCATTGCCTATAAACACATATGACATCATTACTTCTACTTGGCATTTTTCAGCGACATACCTACACCCTAAAAAGCATCTTGCGGTAACTTTTCCCTCAAGTGACATCCAATTGGGGTTTGGAAACTCCTGCTTGGTGAGTAGGGGGTGTTTTGTTACTTTTGAGCGATCCTGAACATTAATTACAAACGGGAAACACCAATAAAAGATCAAACACAAGCACCATTGCGATGACTAGCTGTCACTCATTGAAACTCGTGTGGCCTGTAAATCGTCATGTTCTTTTCTTTCGGTTCCTTGCTTCGGCTCACATCTTCGGCTCACGTTTACGCCCACGTCTGTTTTTGTTCGCCGCCATTGCCAAGAGCATCGCACCAAATAGCTGAGCAGCATCCATGGTGCACGTCATCGAGGTGTGCAAGTAGACACCGGTGGCGTTTTCGGTGACTTCGGTGACCCAATAGCGTCAGAAGGATAAGTACATCACTTCCTTCTGCTTCCTCAACCGCACCGACTGAGGTTAACCAGCCGCGAATTCTCAAACCCTTCCGTGGGGACGCTTTCGAGGATGCTGAAGTACTGACTCGGTCAATCTGAGCGTGCCGCCGAATTCAACGGCTGGACTGTGGAGCCCATGCTACGCAATGCCTATACTTTGCCCCCGAGGACTATGCGCGGACGCCTTTTTGTTTCTTTTCTTTGTTTGAGAAACATGGGGCTGGCCCTATCGTCACCGGGACCTATTCCGATAATCTCGTACCGGTACACGAAGTTCAGTCCTTACACGGCGCGCTGAAAAAAGCACCCCGAACGAAAGAAAACCGAGAGAGGCAATCGACCTCCAAAACCCGCGGTGGCATCATAAATGCGAACCTTGGCGGTCGGCGTCGGGCAGGACGCGAAGCTGATAATCATCCGCTTCCGCATCATTATGATCGGCGAAACAAACGAAGGCATTGCGCGTTCCCACCTGACGCGTGCAACTTCCTTCGGAACGATGACGCCGCCGAGCGCTTTGCTTTCGCCGACGCTATCAGGGTTCTTACGCTTTTCGCTTGCATCCGGCGGGAGGCCGCACATTAATGCGCGTAATTATATCCGTCGTCTCTGTACCTCCAGGGTCTCGCAATCCATTGAGCCCCCCCCCCCCCTCCCCCTCCTGTTGCGTGAGATACAGGTGCTCCTTGGACGGTTGCGAGGATGTGTTGTTTGCGAAAAGGTGTTGACCGTGAGCGAACTGCGGCCCCCTGAAGTTGCATACTTCCCAACAGGTTGAGGGGTGGGTAGGGGGAACGATAGAGCAAAGAAATAAAAACACCTACAGTAACCGCACGCCGATCTTTGTACGTCGGAAGTGTTGTGCAGCCAAGGCAGTAATAATTAATGTTGTGAGATTACGGTGAACCAGTACGCCACTCCTGGGATTGCTTCCGCTAACGATGGGCGTTGAACTTGTGAAATCCATGTAAACGCAACTTCATCGTGCGGAAATAACCACTTGTTTTCGAAAGGCACGCAGCGCTCTCCTACCTAGTGCGTTGAAACTCTGTGCCCAGTCGGAGAAGTACTTTCTAAAGTACAGACAAGCGCTGGTGCCTGCGAAAGAAGTTGGCAGCACTTGCTCTGTTCCCGTAGACTGTGCTCTAACGGTGACGAATCGCCCTGTTAAGCACAGCAGCCCGCTTCCGTCACGTGGTCCGCTGTCCCACGCACACCTCACTGTCTGCTGCGATTGGACGTTGCGCGCGCAGATCCGCGTGTCTGTCACACTCCCAACAGCGCCTGGTGCTACCTTGTAAATCACATGGTCCACCGCTTTGCACATAAACACGCACACCATGTGGTTCAAGACATCTATCACACTTCTAAACGGCACGTGGTCTGTCTTGTCTCTCAATTCACGTGGTCAATTGCATTTTTGCGCGCATTACCTGGCCCGGAGCGCCTGTTACTCACAACGGCTTTTAGAATGCGAAGCATTATACCCGGAGCCAAGGTCAAACGCCAGGTCGTCGAAGGTCACAGGATTACAGACTTTTGGGCTAGTTCGTTTGATACAGTCATTGGGACAATAGCGCTTTGATGACGCGCACAAGGGAGAATCGGTTGAAAGTAGCGCCCGTCCTTATTGTTCTTCCTTGCCCGCGTCACCTAAGCGCTATGGTCCCAATAATGTAGTTACGTTTCCTTCCGTGGTGGTGGGGGTGCCGCTGTTCGAGTTCAGGCCGTTGCTCGTCCGTCGCTCCTGATGGCACCCTTGTTGATCCGGGCTCCTAGCCCTCAATCTTCCGTTCGTTGTCAGGCTACACGTTGCATACAAGGCTCGCAACAACTCCTCCGTATGTACACGTTTATTTACATATGTACATTTCGCCAACAGCTCGCGGAGTCATCGACTCCAGCTCTCTCATTGCTATCCCATCGCTCTCCCCCAAAACATGGCCGAATTCCCCCTTTTAAGCAATTCGGTTCCCACAAAAATTTCATTCCTCCGCCCCTCGGCAGCGTAGGGCGGAGCACTCTCACAATCACAAACAGTTTTACAAGCATACACTGTCACGATCCAATGGTTAGCTCAAATCAGCCCAACAGTTTTCTTTCAGTCACCCCTATTGGTCATTTCGCTCTTTCCCGTTTCCCCCTGGCCAATCCTTACATTGTAGCTTCACTTCAAAGCAAACACGAGCAAACCAAAAATAAACAAACTAGTAACACAAAACAGCACCAATAAAGTACACAAGCAAAAGCCAGGAAAAGAATTTCCCTTCCACTTTTAATCCCCTTGTTACCCGGCCCATGCACTCGAGCAAGCCGCAAACTAGAGGATGCGCCGCGCAATTGCTTGAACACAGGTGGCGGCCTGCTCTATGCGACGAAGACCACCTGAGCAACGCGACTCCCACCTGCCCATTAGCCTCACAAGGAGCGCTGCCGGCGCGTGCCCTTTTATCCTTTGTCCAGCTCCCCCGACACCGTGGGTGGGGGAGCGAAAACAGTGACGATCGGCAAGTGACGCGTTTGTCGGCATCAGTTTGCCGTGGTTGACGGTTCAAAACATCGTGCACATGTGGTCCATGACCATCGGCTCAGCGGCGCCCGCCACCCCGCTCTAAACGGCCTATCTTGCTAGCCGATAGCGCGCGGCACTCCCCGGGCCTACACACATATGGAAACGTTTCTGTAACGTCCTCCTAGTTAGTTTTCATGCATACCTACACACATATGGAAACGTTTCTGTAATACCCCCCCTAGTTAGTCTCCATGTATACAAATAAAATATCCAAGTAAGGGTCGTCGAACTTAACAAATGTCGCCACCATGCTCCCGCTCGCTGGCCGCTATTGACTCGGCCCCTCCTTGCTCCACGCCCATGCGCGAGCTCTCCCACGCTTCCACGCGCACGCCCCTACTCGCTTTGCACCAACTCGTCTTGCTCCACTCGCCGGTACGGGTGTGCGCGCCACAAACAGACGTGGCTCGGTTGCGCTAGCTGCGCTATATGTTGCGCGTAGGCCTCTACTTGCAGATACAGCAATGAACCCTCGAAAGTATCAAGCGGAGGAGGAGCGTAACAGTGCAAAGGCTTTACAGAGACTACATAGACATGCGATGCCTACCGAAGTGGTGAGGCAGGAAGCGATTCGCGACGTGCCGACGAGATACGCGCGGCCGAACAGTTGGCACGCCAAGCGAACGGCCGCTGAACAGGCCGGAGAGACCAAGCCACTTGAGGGTCGCCCACGCGTAATTTCAAAAGCACTTAGTCGAATACGAATTTGGTGCGGCGTGTAGCGTTCGAGACTGTGTCTGGTTTCGATCGTACGTCGTCAGGGTGTCTCGGCCCGCGCATGTGGCTGTCCTCGAGCGAACGTTTCCCCTGGAGGACGCGAGTTCGTTCGGGCTTTGCGCCACGTGCAGGGGAGAAATGCTTCGCATTCATTTAAATAATCACCGGGCATGGTTTCTGCCGTAATTTCCCCGCACTCTTTTTCGTACGGCAGAGTTCTATAGACCAGGAGCACTATCCTTTAACGGTTCGCTTTCTGAACCGTTATAAGATCGCACACCAGAATGCTACAAACCAAAGTTTGCAACGCTTCTAGGGGCCAGCCATTTTTTGCCGGAGACTGCCGGACCTGCTGGAAAGAACAACGGTGGTAACGCTCAAGCTGTTCCTGTCGCATGTTTGCTGCCAGTGGGCGATCATCATGGATTTGTCGTCAGCTTCTAAGTCACCAAATCAGCAGCCCTGCGCGGTCCAGCTGCGCCGACAGCTGGGGACTTGGGTCGAGAGTAAGGGCGCTTGCACTGAACGGTTTTGCTAGAGTAACATTTTCTGGTCTGTAAGTCCATGTCCTTGCAAAACGCAAGGCAACAAAAAGTCAGCATAACACTGCAAGACGTCTTTTGTGAGCACCGCTTTGCCAGTGCCCGAATCAAGCGCGTTTTTTTTTTCTTTTTTCTTTTTTTTTTTTACAGCGAAGCTGGTATTGGCTAGGTTCCAGGAGATCGCGTCCGGCAACGGAAGTAGATAGATAGACCGGAAGTAGTTCAACAATTTGAGACGCGTTGCGCCACCTTGTGGCGTCGTATGAAATCGTCGGAATGGAGGCGCTTACTTCGGAATCGTAAAAAACTTCTGCACCGCACCGCGCTTTTCGCAGGAACGTATGTTTGCTTCTTCATTACGTGACGTAGCTCACCCTGACGGCCACGTGAGCGCGTCAGCGCTAGTACACGCGCTGTGATTGGTGTATTCGTCTTTAAGAAAAACGTCATTGTCTCTCCTAGATTGTGTGTAGGTTCTTTGTGCGTTAGCGCACATCGCGACGGCGAAAGGAGACCACCGACGATGACCGGGCCGCGGACGCCAAGCGCAAGCGTTCTGCGCGCCAGGACCGCGTGGTGAAAAAAAAAAAAATGTGAACCGTCCATGTGGCCCCGATCCCGGAAACTTGGAACGTTTCACCGGAGCAACGGTCAATCACCACATACACAGCTTCGCTGGTTATCTGCCTTCACAGAGTGGAATGGCACTGATTTTTTTTTCGTGTAGCGGCTGCACCACCTATGTTCGCGTAACCTGTTTGAGTCCGCAGGCAAGCATTTATTTGTGGTGTGCGAATACCCGAAATTTCCGAATATCAGTCAAGTAGCCTTCGCTCTTCTATTCGTATTCGATTTCAGAATTGATTGTTCGAAGTTGTCGAATAATCGTTCTGTTCGACTACTATTAGGAACAACTTTCCTTTGTTTCTAGTCTACAAGCTTCCCAGTTGGGCTGAAATCCAGTTGATATCGGCATTAGCGGTATCAAATAATCTAAATAAACCTTTTATTGCCAAACAGGCTGCACGGAATCTTTATGTTGACACGTGTACTTATTTTATCCTTTTCTCGGGGACTGCATTTCACCCGATTAACAACTTAAAGTTATCGCTCAGCGCGAGACGCTTTTGCATGATTGGAACTTACTGGAAGCTAGGTTATCGTCGATTCTATAGGTTATGTTTTCACTGAACCTTGTGTAATCAGATTATATGCACGGCACGAATTGTGTAGTACTTTCTCGAAGGCACGCAGGCACCAGCGATTACACTGGCACCTTAGACAAGTCATGTATAAAAGCCGACGCGCTTGACCGGCAGAATCACATTTTCGACGATCACTGCCAAGTGGCATCTGCGAGAGGTACGGGGATCGATACCCTGCACTTCTACGAAATGGTGACAATATTTCGCTTTTAGAAGTTGGAAATATTAGGTATACGATTTGATATTCCAAGGTCGTTTATCGCGAATATTGGATTCTATAGTCGAAAGCAGCGCTACTCGAAGACTCCAAGCATTTGCATACCTAGGACAGCGAAGGAAGGATTTGTAAACTACAAAGGGTTGATTGACGCCTAGAGCGTGCACTGCGAAAAAAAAATTAACAATCCTGCTCGTTCTAGACTAATGAAAGCCTTGCGTTGACCCACTTTTCTATCCGGCTTTCGAGGTAGCAGCGATAGATTCAGCCGTCGAACTAAATTACGCATGAGGTATTTGCAGGTAGTCTCGTAGTATTGGGGTCAAATCTTGACAATCATTCGACTGCTGCCCCCACCGACAGCTTCACGCATACATGTGCGTGTCACTGTCGTCCATCTCGTGGAATTTTATTAGCGAGTATTTACAAGTGCAGCAATGAACGGAACGGTGCATTGCGTTGCTCGCTTTTGCGACATCTCGCTGAGGATTCGGCAGCGTTGTTTGAGGACGATTTCCGAATGAGACCGCGCAACTTTCCCAGACGCTAAAAATAAATATCCATCGCAGATATATGGCATCTGACACATCAATGACAGCGACGCACATTTATTTATTTTATATTGTTAGCTCGAAGGCCCATACATAGTGGAAAAACAAATCTAACCTCAGTTTTCACATGACATCACAGTATAGAACGCACATTTAACATTAGATTCTTAGAGCCATGACGCTATGACAAGGAAGTCTAGCACGGCTGTGGACGACACGAAGGACGCCGACAGGAAGACACAGCAGCGTAGGTTTAGCCAGGCGCACCAGGAACAGCGTCGAGCCCGAGCCCCACTTCAGTAGCGCTGGCGATCCGGCTGCGGAGCTCTACACGACGCACTTCTTCTTCCTTACATCTTCCCCCCTCGCTGAAGACGGAGCCGCACAGGAGGCATACGGCGTCGTGAGGAAGAAGGGATCGTGATACGGCTTGAGCCGATCGACGTGGACAGTTTCGCGGCCTCGGCGACGCAGGTCCGTAGGGGGCGTCAGAGGTTCAATGACGTAGTTCACCGGAGAAGTTTGCTGCAGAGCCCGGTAGGGTCCATGGTATCGGGATACAAACTTGGAGGAAACACCTGATGTCGAAGTAGGCGGCACCCACAACCAAACGAGAGCGTCAGGCGAAAATTGTGGGGGCTCCCGTCGTCATGACGAAATTTCTGTAGCGCTTGTTCTTGCGTTGTAAGGGAGCGAGCTAGTTGCCGACATTCTTCTGCATACCGATTGGCTTCGAAAACCGGTGTACCCTCTGATAAGTCGGGACGGTAAGGAAGAATAGTGTCAATGGGAAATGATGGTTCTCGGCCATATAGAAGAGAGGAGAAAAGCCCGTCGTTGGCTGGGGTGCCGTATTGTAGGCGTACGTGACATAGGGAAGGATGAGGTCCCAGTTGGTGTGGTTGGAGGCGACATACATCGAAAGCATGTCGCCAAGAGTTCGGTTAAAGCGTTCTGTCAATCCATTTGTTTGCGGGTGATATGCGGTGGCACAGCGATGAATAATGCGGCATTCAGCGAGAAGTTCTTGAAGGACATCGGCGAGAAAGACGCGGCCGCGGTCGCTCAGTAGTTCGCGGGGAGCGCCGTGACGTATAGAACGAAGCGTTGAAGCAAGAAGGAAGCAACGTCACGAGCCGTCGCGGCTGGTATAGAGCGGCCGTTTCGGCATACCTCGTGAGGTGGTCTATAGCTACAATGACCCAGCGATTGCCAGCAGCTGTGTATGGCAGAGGCCCGTATAGGTCTATTTCAACCCGGTCAAAGGGTCGTGAAGGGCACGGCAAAGGTTGCATTGGTCCAGAAGAGCGGCAAGGATCAGGCTTGCGGCGTTGATATTCTGTGCAAGAGCGAATGTACTTTTGGACAAATGTGTACATACCGCACCAATAAAACCTATGACGTAGTCTGGTGTAGGTCTTCAAGAGACCAGCGTGTGCACACTGAGGGTCGGCGTGGAAAGCGGCGCATACATCTGTGCGGAGCTGCCGGGGTATTACAAGCAGCCATTTGCGGCCGTCGGAACTGTAGTTACGGCGATAGACGATGCCGTCGCGGATGGCGAAGTGCGAAGCTTACCGGCGTAGCGCTTGGGATGGTGGGCGTTCAGGTGAATCAGAGATGTAATCTATCAAAGATGAAATCCAGGAGTCCTTGCGCTGCTCCAAAGCCATGTCGACAGAAGCGAATGGGGGAAGTGGGTCGTCTAGGACGGAGACACTGACAATGTCAGGCCCACACAATGGACACTGACAATGTCAGACACACACAATGGACAGGCGAGCGCGAAAGAGCATCGGCATCTGCGTGCTTCTTGCCTGAGCGGTAGACAACCCGGATGTCGTACTCTTGGAGCCTCAGCGCCCACCGGGCTAGGCGGCCGCAGGGACCCTTGAGGGACGACAACCAGCAAAGTGCGTGGTGATCGGTGACAACATCGAAGGACCGGCCGTACAGGTACGGACGAAATTTTGTAATGGCCCAGATGATCGCTAGACATTCTTTTTCCGTGACTGAATAATTCGCTTCAGCTTTTGTAAGAGTGCGGCTCGCGTAAGCAACAACATATTCTTGGCAGCCGGGCTTTCGCTGGGCCAGCACAGCGCCAAGACCAACGCCGCTAGCATCCGTATGCATTTCCGCGGGAGCAGTTGGATCGAAATGGCGCAGTATCGGTGGTGTTGTAAGCAAGCGACGTAGCTTCGCGAAGGCCTCGTCGCAAGCCGGGGACCACGCGGAAAGATTGGGGTCTCCCTTAAGTAGCTCTGTCAGCGGTGCCATAATCGAAGCTAAATTTCGAATGAAGCGGCGGAAGTACGAGCAGAGGCCAATGAAACTACGCAAGTCTTTTAGAGACGTTGGCCTTGGGAATTCTTTAACAGCATGGAGCTTTGCGGCATCGGGGAGAACGCCGTCCTTCGACACGACATGTCCAAGAATTGTCAGCTTGCGTGCCACAAAGTGACATTTTTTCAGGTTGAGTTGGAGGCCAACGTCACTGAGACAGCGTAAAACCTGCTCCAAGCGATCAAGGTGAGTAGGAAAATCTGGTGCAAACACTACGCATTTAACACCAAAATCAAGACTTCTAACCAGCGCCATTGGTAAAAAGTTACAGAAGCACTTAAGTCTCCTTAAATGCATTGAATAATTCTCCTTACGTGGGACACGACATCGTGCTAGCACGACGTCGCGTCCCACGTGAGGAGATCTTTATATTTAGAGGAGCGGGTACCATGCCTCTCGCGTCCGGAATGGGCGTCAAGCCAAAAAACGATGTTGTGCTGAAGATCGAGTGCACGTTAGAGAACCCCAGGTAGTGAGAATTCATCTGGAGCTTCTAACTGTGAGGCGTCTCTCGCACTCATAACCAAACTGTGCCCTTGATACGTAGAACCGCATAATTTATTTTAGTGAAATTTAATATGAGACATAAAACACCCAGTTTCTCTTCAAGAGACGATTACTTGTGAGGAAGTATTCTGCGCAAGGCGGAAGGAGATTGAAGAGGGATGTTTATTCCTGGTTTACTATGTTCAGTTTCCTTTTTCTTAATGGATGTTTACCGCGTACTACACTGAACAAAAATGCACTGGCCAGGGAATATCCGATAAAGCCGATTGTCTTCACCGCCTTTGAATGTAACTTAAAACTGAGGAGGGCAATTCAAACATGGCATTGCGAACTTTCTTGTTCACTCCTAGATTGATTTCAGTTTGCACATTTGTATATATATTATATATATATATATATATAATATATATATATATATATATCATAGCGGCATATTGTGACGCTTTGTCTAACTACAACGCGTCTGTCTTTTCTCTTCTTGCAAGAAAACTGATTTATGCGTCCTGCCAGCTTAAGGTACGAACCACCGGGTGATTCCACCTACCCGGTCTCTCAAGTTTGCGTTTCCTGTAAGGCGATATTCCACGAAGGGCAATGCATTTACGGACAAGCAACCCTCCCTCTCTTGATAGAGACGCAACCGGAACGTTAATGGCGCCTGCACCAGAACCCCCGCGCGATGTCGTTTCCTCATTTTAGCGCGTCCTATCATGCTATTGCCTTTCTTCGCTACGCTGCTTGGCACGGTACTATAGAGCCCCAGCCTTGCGGCTCGGTGACGTCATTGCGCACTAGCTGTAGATGCGCCCGTTCTGCCGCGTTTATTCACGCTCACCGAAGCAGAGTTCTCGCGATCTGTTTCTATGCAGACGCTGCATCAGCGACCCCGGGCTCATATGCAACACTTTCGCGAAAGCTCGGTAGGATATGGTCGGACTCACATCGTCCAGGCACATCTTGCGTCGATGCGAGGGGACAACCAGGGCAGCTTAACTGTCTGTCCTCTTTCTTGAAGCGTGCCACGTTCTGACGTTGGGGAAGATGATGATCGTCAGCTATGGCACGCACCTACTAAGAGGGATAGGCCTAGAATCGGGCGACAGGAGGTATCATAAGAGAAATCATTACTCTACGACCAGAAACGAAAAAGTTCAAAAGGGGGAAAAAAACGAAAGGAAAGAAAAGTGCGAGACTACATGAACAAAATTATGAAACAGGTATTTTGACGTGAGCTGTTCTTTTTACTTGCTTCTTCTTCTTTCACCGAGTGCAGCTAAACCAAATAATAATATACAGTGTTACGTGGTTTTCACCTCAGTTTTCAAATGCTAAATCATGTAGTGCTATTGCTGAAAGCTTGGCGAGTTATTTAATTGTGTAATCAAACATCTTGACAGCGCTGAGGGCACAGCGCACTTCGTGCTTTTTGGCTCGCGTTCTTTAGCGCTCTTTACTTATTTCACAAATAGATGTAAAAATTTAGGTGGGGATTAATAAGATGAAATGATTGGAAGCGTGCGCTTACTGCAACTCAATTTCAATTCTGTACTGTGTATGTGTGTGTGTGTGTGTGTGTGTGTGTGTGTGTGTGTGTGTGTGTGCGTGTATGTATGTATGTATGTATGTATGTATGTATGTATGTATGTATGCCGCTGTATGCACTGATGTCCATCGTACGCACGTGGACCAGGGGCACAACAATAACAGCTATGACCTTCACGCTCAATCTTGAAATAACTTATGGGATCGCCGACGGGATTTAAAGCGATGAGTGATTAACCATTGGAGCCCTTTACAAGGTGCTGGTGTCGTAGTCATGTGCCGGGAAACTTAAGACGGTAATATTCTATTTTTGGCTTAATCATGAAAAGCAACGTCATATGTTTGCATTAGATAACATGTTCGTTGTAAGTTGTTGAAACGCGTATTCAGCAAACATTGGCTAAAGAAGGCACTCGCTTCTATGATGGAGCGTGTACATGATCTTTTTAGTTTATTTTATTTTTTTAGATAATTTTGCTCATCGTATAATGATTGTGCATCTCGCGTGCTTGGCACACTGCTACTAAAAAGACCAGACCCTGTCAATATGTCTTTCGTTCGAGGCCCCTCCTAAACAAAATTGAATCCGTTAGACACTTTTTAAGTTGCTTATATAATTGCGTGATGTAAAGTCCAGTGCGACGTCTTCTTGTAACGACAAATACTATCGCCGGTCGCTTAGTCAAACGACCCGTACACTTATAGTGATATCCTCGAAAGTTTTCTATCGGGAGTAGTTCAACACTTTTGTCGCTAGTGGGCGTGTCTGCTGCTAGCTGATGCGCTGTCGATTGCTGTTTATCGGTAGTCGATATCGTTAACAGTTCCCGCGCCAAGGAAATTTGTCTTGGGTAACGGGTAACAGCACTTCGCAAGAAAGTTTTCAAGCGAAGCTTGTATTGCCTCACAAGTGTGGTACTGGTGTCATGCTAAAGCCCTATCGAAAACCTGTCGAAAACTCGCGTTTCGTTGACTTGGTACATACCAAAATTGGCATTGAAGGCTACGAATGTATGACTAACAAGACTGGTTGGTCATGACAGCAACAACATCACATGCTGGTCAGTTATGTCACGATTAACGATAATAAAAATCACCTGTGGTGCATACCCGTATTGAGTATGCGGGTGTGAGCCGGGGACAAGAAAGAAAAAAAATCACGTGTGGCTTATACCGAGGCCACACATTTCAGCTCCTCTGGTTTACTATCTGTACGGGGTGCATGGTCGGATATCGTGACGCGCGCGACCAGTCAGGGTCGTTTGGTGTGTTGCGGGGAAGGAAAGGGGGTTGGCGCGCGCTCCGCCGCGCTTCCCTCGCCTCAGATCTGTTTCGGCGCCCGGATACAAAGGCCGCGCGGGGTGCGTTCTGCCGAGGAGCAGGCTGCGTTTGAGCAACGGTGCCGCGAACTCGCTCGGGAAAGGGCTCGTATTCGACGTGCCGGTTCTAGCGTGAGGGCTTCCGAAGCCCAGACGAAGCTTCAGCGAAGAGCCGCGAACCCCGAGTTGCGGGAGTGCGATGTTGTGGCCAAACGTCAGCGAAGAGCCGCCGACCCTGAGTTTAGGGCAAACGAAGCGGAACGCCTGCTACAGCGTCGTCTTGGCAGAAGCTTTGCTTACCCCAATTTTCTCGACAGGGGAAGGGCTCTGCATTTTTTTCATTTTCCGTCCATTTTACAGTGAAAGCTGTATATGGCTACGTGAAACGAAATACCATTCGTCCCATGTTTCTCTAAACATCTCCATTGGCTGCGCCGTCAGTTACGTCGTTCTCTACGTCTCACCCAAACACGCGCGCCATTGGCAGCGCCGTTAGGGACGTCGTTCTCTGCGTCCTACCTGCTCTGCCCGCAACGCCGGCTCTTCGGCTCGCCGTTGTCGCATCAGTTCGATATCTCGAGTTAGCACGGCGTCGTGGTTAGCAACGTCCGCCCGCCGTTGGCGCCTGCGTTCCACTTCACGATTCCAACGTGGACGTTTCGTCGCAGCCGAAGCCAAAGTGCCGCTCGAGAAACTCCCGCCGAAAGCAGGCGTTGGCCCCGGCGAACGCGTTCCCGCCATTGCCACGTTGACGCTGCTCTGCCCGCAACGCCGCCTCCTCGGCTCGCCGTTGTCGCACGCGTTCGATATCTCAAGTCAGCTCGACGTCGTGGTTAGCAGCATCCGCCCGCCATTGGCGCTTGCGTTCCACTAGAAACACAAACACGTAACCAATAATTGAGAAACGCTTCAATACAGCGTCGGGATTAGCCCACTGCTAAACAACGGGGCCGCACGTTTCAGCTTCGCTGGTTAACCCTCTGTACGGAGTGCTTGGGCGGTGTTTTTTTATCTTCGCCCCGACAAGCGCATTTGTTGAAGCGCTGGCTCCCGCGACATTCCTTGTTCTCCCACTGGTAATTACTGTCAAGCTTATATATAGACAGTTTTTTTCATGGGCGCCGCCATATTGCGTAGGCAGTGGCGCCATCTCTCTTTTTTTCTACATCTCCTGTGGCGTTGACAAACGCCTGCCCTGCGTCAAAAGGGATCAGGACCACTCACTTATTTACTTACTTACTGCTGGCTTGAGCGGGCGCTCCGTGTTGTATGCCATGGTATGCGCTTGGCGGCAGTTTCTGGTGGTTTCTTCGCGCTGGCGGGGTCGGTTTAGCATAACATGGCGTCTTCTACGCGGGAAACAGTTCTGTAAGATGTACTGAAGGGATTTAAGTCAGCATGGCAGGAGTTTCTGAGGCGTTGAGGCGGATGGAGTACCAATGCGATGTGCGCGCGCGTCTTTAGAGCCTACAATGAGCCTCGGAGATCACTTCTGTATTTCTCAAAATTCGTTTCACGAATGTGACCTTAGTAGAGCATTTTCACTGTAATTATAAGCTGAGGTATAGCAGCAATGAATAGCTACAAAACACATCACTATCCTAACAACGTGGGTACCGTTCTTCTGCGGAGTAAATTGAGCTGTTTGCTTTGACAGGCGCTCAAATCGTTATCTGTAGATACATTGCGCGACTACCTCGTTTGTTGGATGAGGTTTCTGCCCACGCATAATATAGTTTTGGTTGGCAATAACTGCGTACCACACAGCGTGAATCACACTTGTGGAGCCGTCGAGCGACCGGCTGCAGACTACGCGAGTGTCCGAGGCAGTGGTAGATGTATGCGTTACAGATCTCGTCGATCTACATAGCGCATGGTCCCAGCACGAGGCATGACCATGCGAAGCCTTAGTGTGTCGTTAGCCAATGTTTTTTTTTTTCTTCGCGGAAGAAGAGTACGAAAGCCGGTTAATTTTTTTTTCGTCCACTGCGACGCTTTCATTCTAATTGTGTATTGTGTAAATTGTGTATTCACAAATAGCAGCCGGATTCTTTATATGCGATCCCCTTGGATATTATGCCTTATAGTGCAAAATAGCAGTGCCGAAGCGCAAAGCTTATATGCATCATACTGGTCTAGCAACCGCAGTGATCGCCGTGTTGAGCAAGACCGTCGACCTCATACAGGAGGCTAACGTAGACATAGTATAGGGATTTCAAGTCTGCTATAGACTTGAAGGCGTGAGAACGGTGGCGGTGGCTTACGCAAATGTTTTATAACGATTGAAAGGCTCGCCGCACGCCATTTCTCTCCCAATGAAAAGGTATATATATATATATATATATATATATATATATATATATATATATATATATATATATCATGATAAGGTAGGAGATCAATGGGCCAGTCGTTATTCGAAGAAATTATGGCACAATGGAGGCGTTGTGGTAAACGACAACGTAAAGTTTATTTATGAAAACAGTTTCGAGAGTGGAAAGCTCTTCGTCAGGGCAGTTTCCAAGTGTGTGTGTGTGTGTGTGTGTGTGTGTGTTGGCTACAGGCGCGGCCTTGGAAGGCATGCCGGCAACAGCTCCGCCCGAGTGCCCCCTTTCATGCAGGAAAGTTCGCCACAGTTCAGAAGCGCAGCACGAGACGGGCGAACAAGACGACGCGCACAGCGATGCGGAACAGGACACAAGCCCGCAACGTGTGTGAGACCCACCCCGCGCATGGTGCACCCCGCCCCCCCCCCCCCTCCCGACACAACGCCCTGAAATGAGTCCGCCAAGCGTTACCGATGGATTGGCGTAAGTACGCCAATCCATTGGACCGATTGTGTGTGTGTGTGTGTGTGTGTGTGTGTGTGTGTGTGTGTGTGTGTGTGTGTGTGTGTGTGTGTGTGTGTGTGTGTGTGTGTGTGTGTGTGTGTGTGTGTGTGTGTGTGTGTGTGTGTGTGTGTGGCGGAAGATTTAATGCTTTGCTACTGCGCGGCCCCGTTCTTTGTGCCGTTTGTGCTGCACTGGCGTATTCCTCGCACTACGGTGGCGCGGAGCTCGCGCGAGGAGTCTGTTGGATCAAAAAGCAGCTTCGAATAAGGTTCGGTCGCACATTGTTCCGCACAGTTGTTGGCGGTTCCTCTTGGAGATACCGCGTAATACGCGTCCTCAACCTCTGGCTAAGGGAGAGGAGGACGATAAACACTGGGGAAGACAGGAAGGTTAGCAACCCCTGGTTAACAATTTGGTATCAGCGGAGGACTTTCCTTGAAACCCTGCACGATCGGAAGAGCTGATCCCGTGGCTGTATTTAAACGGCTTTCGCGTGACCCGATGCACGGTTTTGTAGAAGAGTCTTTGCACGTTAGAAGTGAAGAAACCTCTGGACGAGTTCACTGTAACTTCGGTTTAGTTGTGCATGTCCTACAGGGTGTGATATTCCTTACACATTCCTGTTCCGCTATCTCGAAAGCGCAAGCGCCTGTTGCCACTCGTAATGGTAGAAGCTGCTTTGTACGGGGAAAAGCATTCTGTTAAAAATAATGAAACTATAGCCCGAGTAACCTTTATCTTGAATGCCGCATTATTACGCATAGAGCCTGCTCGCCTATATTTGTTGACTATTTGAGGGGATATTGAGACACTGTGTCAAAGGTGGTTATCGCTTCGCCAAATCAGCTTTTTGCACGCGCCAACATCTGCGCCGAAACGTGAAACGGCTGTTCCATCGCTGCATACCTTATCTAGCGTTCAACACTGCATTTTATTTCAGTCGAACCTTTACTTCTTATCTCCTTAACCTAAACACTTTCGCGCCGTAGCTCCTTCCTTCCTTCGACACTATATCATTCGCGGTTAACGGGGCCTTGCCCCGGACGTTTTGTTGTTTCTGTGGCAGTGGTGCCGGGCGGCGGCTCCGTTGACTTGGGCAAGGAGGAGGTCATTGGCCCACATCTCGGCATCGGCCACGCTCTCTGCTGGCGTCGCAGAACAAACAGCCTAGCCGAGGAGGCCACGATTGAAAGCAGGAAAGGAGCGTACTGCGCCACGACCTTCTTCCTTTCCCTCCTCCTCCGACCTCCTCTTCCAACCGCTACTCAGTCACCGCGCGGCGTGCGGTAATCGTTGCTGCATTTTGTTTCGTTGCTCTCTCTCTCTCTCTCTCTCGTATTGAATAATCCAAAACGCAATTAGCCTCAACCGCTGCATAGCCCCCACTCACCTTGGCGCCGCTTGCGCATGGAAACTACAGCGAGGCTAGGCGAATTCGTTTCGTAAATCGGTGATAAGAAAGGGAAATGGGGGAGGGATGTACTCGGGTAGGAGAGGGGAGGGACTGAGAGTTGCGGAAGAAACAGTGCTTCGGGTGGCATACGCTTGGAGGTCTTCTCTCGCGTGCGTCAGTTCCAGGATCCAAATTTCCTGCTTTCGAACGTCGAATAAGCGCGGTTTCGCAAAAGCATTCTTTAGCGCAGTTATAGCCGTCGCGCGGAGCAAACAGCCTCACATTCAAAGAGACACGGCACGTTTGCTTTGCGCTAGACCAATCTCCTTGTACTAATTGCATTAACCAATGCACTAACCTTGCACTAACCAGCCTAAGAACAAGCTCTACTTACCCACCTCTATTTCTCTGTCTCTCTCTTTCCTCGTGACCACTGAAGGCCAAACAACTTTTCTTCGTCATTGCTGTGGACGAAAACACAAAGGGGGCGCGGGGGGGGGGGGGGGGGGAGAGAACGTGAGAGAAAAGAAAGATGGCTGTGGCCAGAGAAACCGACCATTCTTGTAACGCGTAATCGCCGTAAGAAGAAGGGGTAACCGAGATGCTCGATGTTTTTTGGTTAGTTACAACCAAGTGACGCAAATAGACAGTGAAACCTGAAAAGCTTGGCGTGAAATTAATTGTTTCACTGAAACGTAGAAATAATAACGAAAGTGGAGATAAACGTGCAGTAAAAGACAACTTGGTGCGCGCAGGTGGGAGTTCAACCCACGTGCCTTCCGCATTACACGTGCGGGACTGCACCCTTAAAGGAACACTAAATGCGAAGCCGAGCTAGGGTGAAAGGTTAAACTCCAGTGTAAGCGAATTCGTCATTCCCAGCGAGAACAGAGCTTTTCTAATCGAGAAAATTACGGAAAATAGGAAAACTCGGAGTGGCGCCACCTATGTTAGACTATGGAACCGGGTTACTTGAACTTGTCCGTTTTGGCGCGGGCGATTCAGATGGAGGAGCGGCAGCGGTACCTCCGGAGGTTAATATTGTGCGCAGCAGAGTCGTATATTGGCGCACAGAGAAAAGATGGTATACTTCTAGACGAATAACCTGTCGAACTAACTCGGCTTAATATTTTCATTTAGTGTCCCTTTAAGCAACCATCGCGGCCGTCCTCTCGTCATTTTTTCCTGCGTATTGTGCGCAAGATTAGCCCTTGGCGTGTTAGACAGCGCCACTTAATACCCTGGCGGCGCATGTGAAACGTTCTTTGAACCGCCTGCATCACGTAACCTTGCGGTGCGTTATTTTCAACTTCGCCTCCTTCCGTTCTGCCCGAGAAAAAAATGTAGCTTGAAAAAGAGACAGACATGAGATAGATGACACGGGTAAGTCTGTGTCCCGTAGCCTTCATTGTGTGTCTGACAATGAAGGCTACGGGACACAAGTTTTCCCGTGTCATTATCTTTTGTAAGCTACGTTTTTTTTTTCGTTTTTTTTTTCTAGCGCTATGAACCGACCAGCCTAACAACAAGTGCTGGTAACTCCTCTTTGTCTAGTGGTTTAGTCTGTTCCCACTGTTCCTGTAATATTGAATAAGCATCTAACGATTGTCCGCCATCGGCACTCTTGTGCCTTACCGCGAATACGTACACCCTCGAGCAAAAGTTTACGGACCAAGGATGCCGCGATAAAGCCAACCTATTTATCACCCAGTGAACGTAACTTGACATTGAAGTCTGTAGTCTAAGCTTCTCATTGGGAACATTTTAGCGCAATCCTCAATTTCAGTTTATCGTTTAGTTCTTTCTGCGAGGGCCGTGGTCCCAATACTTTTGCTAACCGGTGTACATATATGTCTGTCTATCTCGTGAAAGGTAAGCTACCAGACTACTCGAACTGGAACTCGAGCTGAAGGTCCAACTCCTTCGGGAGTCGGAGCTTTACCGTCGTACGCTGGCTCGTATCTCCATTTCCTTCACATCCCGACTCTTTCCTTTTCTTCTCCGCATACTATAAACTTACGTATGGATAAAAAATATAAATAAATAAAGATACATAAGAAAAACAGACATCTCGGACACAGCAGTGGTATAGAGTGGAGTGAAGGAGGCGGCAGTGACGCAACGATAGGCGAGAGAGTTAACCATTCTTGCGGTTACTCGTCACCGCGCGTTATTCCCTCCCTCGTCTCTTTCCTTCTGCCACAACAGTTTTACAACATATGCAAATGGTGCATGTACACAGCTTTCTATCTTTCTCTTTCTCTACCTGCCATCATCGTCGCCAAATATCCATTCATTTCCTTTTTTTTTTTTTGCCAGTCCCGCTTCCCCATACGCTGAGCAGCAGAGCCTGGTTGCCTCCAGCTGTTCCTCTCTCCACTGACCTTTCATTAAAGACCTCTCTCTTTGTCTCTATACGACCTCCTCTCCTGTATCGAAAGAGCAGATAACAAGCTCACTCTCGTCCTCACCTCAAATCTCTCTCTCTCTCCTTCGCTACCTCGACGAAAGCGAAAGGTCAGACCAAGCTCGCCCTCACCCTTCCCACCTAACCCCCTCCCCCTCACTCTCGCTACGCCCGACGAAAGTAAAAGGCCAGACAACTGCGTTTCGTCACAAACTAGTCAGCGGGTGAGCCCGAGATCCAACTCTTGCTGCGGCGAGGCACACTCACTCGGACGGCGGAAGTCCGCGGGCGTCGAACGAGGTCGGCCCTGTACTACGTACCACAACCTGCGATCGATTGCGCGTGCCGCTCTCGAAGCCACCGGCGGTGTGTCCTCCTTTGCTGCGTGCTAGACCGGGTCTCTGGCTGCTCCGTTCCCGCGCCTCCTGCTGCTGCTGCTGCTGCTGCTCCGGTGGAGATCCTAAAGGGTACGAGCCTGTCGGAAGTGTGTTTGCCTATATGATAGACCGATACTACAAGGGCTGTCGCTCGCGATAAGTCTTGCGCGTTCTTTCTACTGCTTATAGTATAGGGTTCGACTCCCGACCCACCATCACGGCCTCATTCCGACGGAGGTGCAATGCGTGAACGCTCGTGGGTTTAGGTATTCCCTGTCCAAGTGGCCAAAATTAGGCCGGGTACGTGTCTGGCTGCTTCATTCTCGCAGTATCTGCTGCCGAGTGTCTTGCTCGTCTTACTTACCTGCCGCCTGAACGGGAGATCCGAAAAGGTACCAGGTCTGTTTCAAGTGGGTTCCCGCCGACTGATGATGCGCTCCTATAACAGACATTGCGCTATCGCGTAATCTAGAGGCGTCTGCGGTTGAACCACGAGGGTCGCGGGTTCGTATCCCGGCTCACTGCGAACTGGTTTTGGCACGTAAAGCCCCAGAAAGAAGAAGATGCGGCCTCATTTCGGTGGAGACAGAATGCGCAAGCGCTCTTGAGTTACGATTTTGTTGCCAAAAAAGTCAATACTATAGGCTAGTAGGTGTTCGCGAATTGAAAGTCCGTCGTGCGTTCCATAATGGGCGCCAAGTGAAGAGCAATTTGCTGTAGTTTCTTGTGGCACTGCCAGGTATAGCGCTGATACCTTTCGTATGTTGCTCGTTTTGTCCAGTTTGGCGGCACTTAAGTTTCAAAACGAATGCTGATATCACGATCCTCACCACCACCACCATCATTCGATCATCATGTCGTAAGTCGCACATAATTGCGTTAATCATATCATCGTGTCGCATCGCACAGCAATCTCACGAACTCAGTAACGCGATCAGAGAACGCGTGCTATTGAATATGCATGGTCGCTTAATGCAAACGTTCGAGGAGTGTGCATAGCCTGCTATGACAGCGGCAAATGGCAATATCGTTATCGTGTCCGGCTTCCTTTAACACTTCTGAGAAGCAGCTTTGATAGCGAGCCCAGCCTAACCACTAGTTGCGCATGAGGAAATAATTTCCCTGCAAAAATTACTACGCAAAAATATGACGCTAAGCGTCTGCGATAGCTGCAAGCATGGGAGTTATCGATGGATTTGCTAGATTACGTCCTTGGCAGCTTCAAACAAACTTGTGACTTTGTAAATTCATCATATATTGAAGAAAATAAAAAGCGGTATCAATGCAGCAACTCGTAATGGCTAAGATATACACAGATACTTATTACTTTCATTCTGAAAGCGCGTTAAACAGAATACTAAAAGGAAAACCTAAATCAGTCTAGACTGATAAACTATGCCTTCAAAACACTAGTCTTCGTTAATTTCGCGGTAAGAATGTGTTTACTAGAACAAAAAATTACGGCCACACTTTCATTTTAAAACGTTCTCGCCCAAACCCCAGCGCCGGCGAATGATCAGTGTGACGTCACGAATTTCAAATCATTTAATTGTATTTGAGGCCTTGTGGCGGCAGTAAAAGTTCTCGAAAATTCCTACGTTCTGTCTTTGGCTCCTTCAGAATGCAATGCAGCTCTTCACCTATAAAAAAATTACAAGGCCAGAAGCAGAGGACGTCAAAATCAGTGACATCACAATGATGGCTGGTTAGTACGGGAACTTGAAGACGGCGGCGCCACCAGTCTTTCGTTTCTGCGTCTTTTCTCATAAATCCTCCTCTCACGGCATGTAGGAGTGGCTTTTTTCTTGGTGTTGTAGAAGCGTAACTTACTAATACAGCTCAAGACAGTTTTTTCTCCTTAGTGTCCCTTTAGATGTTACCGCGAGAAAGTTCGCCGAAGCGTGTGCATTAGACATTGGAGCAGCGCGGCAAAGGCAACAACGTGCTATGAACCTCTTCGCGGCTATAACGCATTGCCGAACTAAATCACCAAGGCCTGTTAAACCCGTGCATGAACACCTGCAGCACGCGTTGCGTGGGTAAGCGGAAATCATTAGTTAAAATGTCTGTTTTCCATAAACGCCTAAAAACCGCCGTGGTCCTTGCATCTCGCATCGTGTTCATCGCGCCGTAACTTTACGGGCAGGCACTTCGTGTCCAGTCGTTGAACCGTGAGTACGTGCACTGCCACAAACGCTTTAGCCATTTGTGTGCTTGAATATTGTATGGTATAATTACACCTAATAGCCGAATTTCCGCCGCATTTCGGAAAACTCTTCTGAAATTGGACACCTGGGCTATAGTTTGTAGATGTTCATGGTATGGAAGCAGGATCGAAGGACGCACGGAGTCCGAGGCAGGACAATCCTGTGTGGGTCTCCGTGAGCCCTTGATTGTGCTTTAGTACCATGAGCTGTTCCGACAACAGCGGTTCACCACTCTAAATACGGTACATAACACTTGCTAAATATGCACATGTTCGGATTTTTCGTGCGCTGATAAATAGAAGCATAGGAAGATATCGAGATCGTTATTGAAATGGCAGATATATAGGTTTGCCGGCGTGTAACTATTCGCTCACGTCTTGTGGGAGAGGGGAGAGAAAATGTTGAGAAACTGGAGAGAAAAGGGGGTGTAACTATTCGCTCACGTCAAGGCAGTGGTAAAAGGGAGAGAAAGGCCCTAGAATGAGCAGGGCTGAAAAATAAGTCGTGTTTAAAATGGAAGTAACATTTTAAGGAATGTACCGAATTCGTCCGTAGTCGTATACATCACTCTTCAATATTATTACTCATGCTTTGCAAGTTACGTTAACCTTCTGGCAATGTTAGCTTTAGTATAGGTGTACAACGTACCTTGAGTTAAACGTCGCTCTCAATGTTGACTGTTTGGCCACAGAGAACCGGCATGGAGCGCAAAATTTTGTATATACCAGAAGAACGCTGATAAAAACGACGGAAATTTCCAGACTTTAACCGTTGCGTACTCTATAGCATCCAGTGTCATCCGTTCTATCGATCAGTGACACAATTGCGCCGACCAGACACTACCAAACGTTGTGGCATTACAGAGAACGATAGTCGGTATTCTTTGAAGGCGTCGCCATATTTCATTTAACCTTTGTGGTCTCTACGGCTTTCTTGAACCTTGGGTCTCGTGGAGGCTAACCTACTCGTATTCGCCATTCTGAAAGCGTAACGCATCGGCATAGCTTGACTAAAAAAACTTCGAGGCCCCTTTCCCATTCCCCCGGTGTAGGGTAGCCAACCGGATGTTATTCTGGTTAACCTCCCTGCCTTCTGCTTTTCTCTTTCCTCCTCCTTGATGCTGATCAGCCGAACCACGCGGTCGGGGGTGGCATTCCGCGGCGGCATTCCGATGGGGGCGCAATGCAAAAAACGCTTGTGTGCGTTGAGTTAACGTTAAACAACCCCAGCCGGTCAAAGTTAATCGAGAGCTCCCACTACAACGTGCCTCATGATCAGATTTCATAATCAGGTGTTTTTGACGCGTAAAAACCCCGGCATTTAAGTTTTCAATAACTTTTTACTCTTTAAGGTCCATTCTAGGATGTCAGGTTCAGAGAGGAGGTCGGTTAAAGTCAGCAGTGCTATGATTGCAGCACTTTGTCTTCCGCCAATGAAATAAATAATAAAACTTAAAAATGAGAAAACAAATTGTTTTTGCACTTCTGCAGAAAACGGTGGAAGTTAACAGGGCGACTGGATAGATTTTCTTCTTTATAATACCGTTAAACACGACATCGTTACAGGATTCTTCTTTTTACTCCCGTTTCATTGTTAATATATTTCGCGGAGTTTCATTATTTCATACACCAAGTAGCCCAACAGCGCGTCTTCCTCACGGTCTTGTCGCTTTGTTTTCACTGCTTCAGTTTTAATACTTATTGGGCTGCTTATAATCATGTTACGAAATTAGTGGCATATGCGTGGCATATGCATAGTTACTGTCAGTGCTATTATGAAGTTGTCTAAGACAGTTTTGAACCTGTATTAAGATAACAACCGATCAAGTACTGTTACTTCTGGCTCCGTTACGGCCAATCGCGGCCATTCACACTCGCAGCAAAGCTTAGTTGATGTCCTACACGACCGTTCAAGTGTTGCGGGAGCCCTCTAAATCGAGCAATAGAACGTGCCATATTGTTTTAGATGCGAAGCAGCTTAGTCGCGGGGGCCTTTGTCCGTCCTGCGTCCCGCGGCGTCCCACACCACCACAGCCCATACGCGTCCCCTACCCCTCTCTCTCTCCTCTTCTACGCAGCCCCCCTTTCTCTCCTCTAGGGAATCCTCTACTGTACGGAGCGGCGCCCGCGTCCCACACCGCCACAGCGCATGCCCGACTCCCTCCCCCTCTTTCTCCTCTCCTACGCTCCCCCTTTCTCTCCTCTAGGATTCCGGAGCGGCGCGCACGACAGGTGGTGCGACAGCTGCATACTCCGCTGGGGGCGCCACGGTAGTTCCGCGGTATGAAAATGACTGAGCGCGCGCGCCTCATTTTCTCTCCTGTGCAGCGCCGCGATGAGCGCTCGGGCCGCTGCCGCGAAACCATCTCCCGCTCAAGCTAACCATCTCCCCGCTGCTTCGCATCCACACATGGTTCCCTTTAGCGGGAGATGGAGTAATAATTTGGTTTTTCTCGCAGTACACGTCACTTTGACGTGGTTAGTTTTCGCGGTTTTGTGAGGTCGCGTGAGAGACAGGCTAAGTGGGCGTAGCCAGAAAACATTGGACCAATAGCAGAGGGCTAATGCTCAGAAGGCGTCGAATCAGGAATAATTGTTTACTTCCCTCGCTGATAACCGAACTTTCCAGCTAAACAATATGCAAACAGGATCTTCAAGGTATACCTTACCCAGGTAAAGTGGTTTGGTGATTTTTTTTCTTCGGTGGCCTTTCCCCATGGGCTAAAGGCAACGAATAGAGCCCGCGACCTCTTAAACCAGCAATAGCGCGTCACAGGCGTTGAGCCAACAATGACGTGTAGGTAAGAGAAACTCTGTGCCAGCTGCGAAATTCAGTTCCGAAAACACACCGACTTTGACACGAAGTCGTCGGATACCGACGCACGACATAATGCCTCCGCGTTAATAACTCGGGCACATTGTACGCGCTTGCATTGTGCAATGCAGTATGACGCGTATGAAGGGAAAGAACAAACGCGGTTTATTAGAGATAGCACTGCGACACGGGCAGATCACTGTCGGACATCACGACCACGTGGCAGAAGAGGGACGCGCAACAAATGCTCGCCACGCAAAGCTTTTCTTTCTTTCTTTTTTCTTTTTTGTAGAACACGACCAGGCTGACCTAATTACATATGTTGTGGAGAAATCTGACTTAATTTTCTTTCTTTTTTTCGCGAGATGTGTCGAAATAACACGCCCGGTATATAAAATCTCCACTGCTCTTCAGGCCCTTGAATACTCAGTGAGCTTTCGCTTTCGATGCGGTAAAGCAAGGCACGGCCTCTGAAGCGAGGAAAGCTGTAGATCTACTCGGGTCTTCTGCCCTTCCTGTAAAGGTAAACAAAATTTTCCGGTTATTGCTCCCTGATATTGGTCCGGTTGGCAAAATTGTGTTGCGGCAGCAGGTAATCAGCTTCCATTTCTTTTCCAGCTTCCAGTTCTCTTTCTCTTTCACTTCCTTTTTTTGCTTATATATTTCTGAATTTCAATTAAAGACGCAGGTAACATATCCTACGGTTTTTCTATTGTTTCTTGGATTCATGTGTTTGTTCATTCTGAAGTGTAAACAGTGTTTCTCAGGTCCGTTTGTTTTCGTGATAAGTTTCTCGCTACCGTAGCTTATAAAACGCATTCCAGAATAGTGTTGATCAGTTTTGTTCTTCGTGATCTATTGCGTGCGCTTGTTGGCCGCGCTGATGGTTTCTAACCAAGAGTGCCAAAACAACGTGACCAATGTTTTCGTCAAGCCTTCAAGTAACGACTTATCAATTTGTCTCCTTTTAAGTTCTGTAACTTTTGTGAAGAACAAATAAAAATGCAAGCTTGGATGAATTAATTTATATTTTCGCAGATTAACCAATTCACTCCTTCACGAATTGCTTTTCCGGGTGCTGTGAAATTCCGCCACATGAATAATTTGAACATGACGTCATGGAAGTGGCTTCTCGCAACACCACCTAGATAGCACAAGGCCTGTTTACTCCGATCCATGACGTCATGCTACCTGGCCCGACTGCCATAGAATCTAATGGGGATGCTCCCGAGTAAGCAACAGTGATTTTGACGTCATCGCTTTCGTCACGCCAGCCTTGGCAATAGAAATTTCGGGCCAGGTAGCGTGACGTCATGGATCTGAGTGGACAGGCCTTCTGCTATCTAGGTGGTGTTGCTTCTCGCCGTGTTGGTACCCAAAGATGGCGGTCATGATGACGTCAGGGCACCATATCATAAAGCGTACTTTTATTGCGATAGCAATTATATGGACACTTCTACCGGATTTCTGCCGTCGCCGTCGCCGTGAGGTTCCCTATAGATAAAATCTTCGCCGCGTGCCGCATGCCCGAGCGGAAGCGTGCGGGGACGCGCGCTATCACGGAGAGCGAACGCACTCAATCACCCACGCGCGAGCAAGGAAGCGGGAAGCCAGCGCCGTAGGGAGCGCGGGGGGGGGGGGGGGGGGGGCGCACTTCTACGCTGCCAACAACCGCGCTCGTCGCTCGTCCGCACCGTCTCTTATCTCCACACGGCTCTGACCTTTATGCGCCGTGCATTCGCCGCTCAGTTTCCGTTGAAGCGATAGACCGCACGTACCTTCGCCCGCTGCTGCGGCGTATATGCTTGCTGCCAGCGTTTTGACAGTCGTTGTCTGCAGTCATTCAGTGTGATCTATTCGTGTTTGTTTGTGCGCGCTCACACCACGCTTGTTCATTCAGTTAGTAATAGTCGGGCCACATTTTCCAACGCACGCTACACATGCAATGCTGCCCGGGTCGGCAGTGCAGCGCTACAGGTGTGTCCCTTCGCACGCGCTGCCCACTGGAAGCGCTTCTCATCAACACCACCGTTTCACATGCGCCTCCTCGTGGTCATCGAGTCTCTCTTCATGTCGGTCTACTTACGCCGCAGCACACCTGCTTACTTAATCGGCTCATGTTTACTACAATTCATATTGCTACCAAAGCCGCTCACCTTACTTCGTATGACATTGCTGTGTTGCTATCGCATTCATTGCTTCGCCCTTAGGGCGAAACTGTGACACTTTTGTAGCGTTAGCTACACTGGCCTAGCCAAGCCCGTTTCGCGCGGCACATCAAGAGCCGTGCTGCGCATGCGCAAGGATCAATGATGTCACACGGCTTGCGCACCGGAGCCACCGGAGACGGCACCTCTCGCGCACTCCGCCGCCGCCGCGCGCGACTCACCGCCGCCGGTCTGCGCATTCCAGAGGAGTGACGTCGTAGCCGTGGTAGACGCACTGGCGCCGGCGCTCGCTCGCTGTGCAGTCGCCGTCTGACACTGCGCTGGAGCCGCTGCGCTTCTGACTGGCGTTTGCCAGTGTGGTATAGCCATGGAGAAGGAGAGCGCAAATGCTGCTCAACAGCGCAGAAGAACGGAGAAGCTTGACTCATCGGATCCCGAAGTAGTTGCCTGGCAATTAGCGGTTGAGCGTAGGAGGAATGAACAGAAGAAGGCTAAACGTGCTGCGGAGACACTGGGGCAAAGGGACGAACGTCTAGCAAAGCCACGTCGCCAGGAGGCTGAGCGACGTGCCCGACCACCCCTGCAGCAACAACAAAACGCCGTCGATGACGTCAAGGCTCGCCGATCGACTGAATATACTGTGAAACTCAGCGAAAGCGCCAGTGCGACTCGGACCTTCCAGACGGACTTCGTAAACAATCCGTTTGGATATGTGTGCGACGTGTGCGAAAGACTATGGCACATGAAAGACTTGACGCCGGTAAGTGGTGCCATGCGTGAAACGTTGAGTTTAGCGGCGGCGCCTCAGTGGGCTGAAACCGTGGGGCGGGTTTGTACAACGTGCAAGAACTTTCTCGTTAAGCAGAAGATTCCACTCTTTAGCGTTACCAATCCTTGACAATCTAGACAACCAGGAAAGCTAAGAATAATCAGCTGAACCTTTGCTAACGCTACGTATATCCTGGCATAGCCGAGCTAAGCCACTGCAACTTTTTTTTTTATGGTGACTGTTTTTCAGCAAATTATCACTGTTATCGATTTGTCGCTCACGGCAGGATGCGTCTGCCATGCTGTCAAGTGTCTTGTTTACGCAGCTTCTCGAAGTGCTAGTACCCTAAGATAGCGGCCTGGATGACGTCAATGCAAATAATTTATTGCCGTATTCACCATCTTTTCGACATATCTCATTGGTTCACCGGGGACCCACGTCCTCCCTGACTGGCTGAAAACGCAAACGGTAAAATTGCAGGAAGCTCGGAATGTGCCGTTTTCTTATATACAGGTTGTCCCAGCTATCATGCACCAAGATTTAAAAATATGCAAACACCACGTAGCTGAACAGAACCAAGGTAATGTTGTTTGCCGTCGCTTAGAGATACTAAGATTATTTTTTTCGCATTCCACCTAATTGCATGATGAGTCTTAGTTAATAATTCAACGTCTCAATATTATAATTAGATGAAAAGTGTCAATGGGAAAATTGTAGAGCGACATGAAAAACTCCCGATACAGCTTTCTGTTTCTCAATACGTGCTACATAAAAGTGTTTAAGAAGCCCGCGAATACACTCAAAGGTGCCTCAAGCGGCCAGTCGCGCGGCAATTTTGCATGTATTCACGGGCTTCTTTCAGTCAGTAGTCAGTCATCAATAAATAAATAAGTCAATCAATCGACCAGTCAATCAAACAATGATCGGGCTTGTCAGTCATCAATTCATTCATTCACTAAGGCAATCAACGAATCAGTCAGGCTGTCAATAAATAAATAAGTCAATCATTCGATCAATCAATCAACCAATGATCGGGCTTAATTATCAGTCATAAATTCATTAATTCACTAAGTCGATCAATGAATCTATTAATTTTTCAATCATTGATCGCACTTGTTCATATGAATGGTATCACTAGGGCCTGGAAAGGAGAGATCTTCTGTAAAATAACAACACTTCACATACCACCTAGCATGTACAGCTGTAATTCTTCCGGGGTAAAAGTACGAATAACAACGAATAAGAGAACGGATCATTACTTAATACATCTAGCGCAGCGCGCGCAGACTCTCGTTCCTGCTCCCAAAAGGGTTCATTCCCCGCAGGTTCGTGCCATGCTGGTCCCCCTTTGTCGACTGGCGCAATGCACTACCAGCGTACACATGGTGCAACACCCCGTCCACCTTCCGAGCTTCACGTTTTGTTGCTCCTCTTATCGACGCTCCTTCCGCAACGCACCTTGTATATATCTGCATTCGAATGCACCAGCTCGTGTGCGCAGCTGCGTCGGACAGCACTGTAATGGCGGACCAGGCGCAGATGGAGGTTAATGGTTTGGACACAATGCGGCAACTGCCTACTGTCGCGCAACCCGACTCCTGGCCTTCAAGCAAGTTGTGCCGCGTGCGAACGGGCGACCAATGGTTGTTACGTACATCGCGTTGCCAAATTGCCTAGCGTAGCGCAGGAAAAATGCAATCATGTGTTACATTCGACTGTGGTTGCTAAGGCGCTACGACAAGTTTAATTTTTTGCATCGATGCGGAGGCCTCTCGACATTGGAGCCGAAGAACGTTGTGCCCTAGGCGAACGTTCAGCTCCTCTCGAGGCAGTTGAAGAAGGCACGTGATAGAGATTTTTGTCGGATCTCGGTTGCGCTCCGAGCTGGAAGGTGAGAGCAGCTCCGAGCTGAATGAACCAGGCGAATGTGTGTGGAGGGCTCGATTTGGACCAGCCGAGTGTAAACCTTCTTCTTACTGGGATTTTACGTGCCAAAACCAAGTACTGGTTATGAGGCACGCCGTAGTGGAGGGCTCCGCATTAATTTGGTCACCTGGGGTTCTTTAACGTGCACTACAACGCAAGCACAAGGCCTTTTTTGCATTTCGCCTCCATCGAAATACGGCCGCCGCGGCCGGGATTCGATCCCCCGAGCTCGTGCTCAGCAGCGCAACGCCTTAGCTGACTCAGCCACCCCGGTGGGTCGAATGTAAACCACACCGCGCTGCAGAGTGCTCTAAATGCACCGTTAGTTCACGTCACCGGGTACGCGCCCTTCCAGAGAATCCTGCAGAGCATATACCGTAACATCCGGTTTAAAATACTTTTCTTTTTTTTTTCTGTTTTTCGTGCGTATGTACTGCACGCAACTACGCACGCAGAGGGGCTAAGGCAACGGAGACTCAAGGCTGAGAAACAAATTACTTAAGATGGGACGTAGCTGGGGGGTGGGGGTTAAAGGGTCAGAGAAAAGACCGGTAAAATTGAAAGCAGAACGTTATCTCACAGAACGAAGCAGGCGGTACGTCGCTCCTTACCAAAACAGAGGGAGAGAGGCGACGTTCATTGGCGTCCAACTGAACTGTACGCTGAAACAAGTAGAGTGCAGGCGACCTCGATTTGCACTTATTCGTTTGTCTTCTCTTCTTTTACATTGCTTTCTTTTCCCTTTTCGTTTTTTCGTGCGTGTTCATGTGGAGCGGTCTTGAGAGAAGGAAACTGAGAAGGAAAATAATTGAGGAGCCAGTCCACTTTGCGAATGTGGACGACCAGCGAAGCTGTAGCACATCACACAGGTCAAGTGTGGTGTGCTACATCACACGCGTTAGACAGGGGTACATGTGTTTGTTTTCATCAGTTGGTAATGGCAGTGACGATAGCGTTGTGATTACTGTGATATACACTGATTGGTTCGGTTACAGCCTTAGACAGAATCTTGGCCATTGTTAAATCTATACACGACCGTTGTTGAGTACTTGAGTGACTTGTATTGGTGTGGCACTTCAAGCCCAACTCTTTTAGCACAAACTGAGTCAACCATTTGTTGTCTGGTTTTGAAATGTCCACATTGAAGTCTCCAACGACGGTCACAGGGGTAGTGTCATCATGGCTAACTCATGCAATGTGCGTGGTCATGAACTTCTCGATATCACACTTGGCTGTGCCTGGAGATATATATGCACAGTGAATATATCACTATGACGTCTTTCGTTCGTACGGCACAGGCATCCCCACAGCCGGTGGCATTGTTCTCTGGCGAGCCAGGGGTGTATGGTTGTACATACATGTTGTCCTCTGCGTATATGGCAATACCTCCTGCTCGTGAGTCCATGCGCTGTTCACAAACGATTCTAGTATGCCCATCGACTTGAATCAATGCATCTAGATTGATTTATCTCATTTATTATTATTTATTTTTATGGGCGGAGTGCCTGAATCATGCTTCACCTCCGCCGCTGGTCGACCCGGTATTGCACTATTTGACCACATATTTGAATGCAGTCCCATATTATGTTTCACATACTTGGGGCATTTTTATGTGCTGGCTTAGCTTTGGTAGCATCACCAAGCTTAGCTTCGGTCTCATCACAAACGCATCGGCTTTGGTGATGCACTGGCGACGCGGAACGCTCTAGAAGCCCATACCATCTAACACGGTACGCGATGACGTTTTGTTAAACATTGATCATTCGACGTGACCTGTCGAGGTGGCGTAGTGGCTACGGCGCTCCGCTGCAACGGCCGAGGGCGCGGGACCAAATCCCGGCCATGGCGGCCGCATTTCGATGGGGGCGAAATGCATAAAACGCGCCCGTGCACCGTGTATTGGGTGCACACACGTTAAAGAACCCGGGGTAGTCGGAAATTAATCCGGAGTCCCCCACTCCGGTGCGTCTCATAATCATAACGTGGTTTTGGCACGTAAAAGCTCAGAATTTTATTTAATGACTTAACGTGTTCGCCGCGGTTCCGTGGAAAGGCAAAGCGCTTGCGCAGAGTTAGGACTTGACGTACCACAATGTCGTGGTAATTAAATGGAAAATGAGACAGCCACCCTATCGTAGCAATTGCTACGAAGGAAACCCGTACGGGTTCCTCGAAAGAAAAGCCTCGCAGTTGAAGAAAAAATTCGTCCTGGTCCGGGACTCGAACCCGGGATCACCGCCTTTCCGGGACAGCCCCGCTCTACCATCTGAGCTAACCAGGCGGCCAGCAGATGGCAGGGCGAAGTCGAATTTATCAACAACTCGAAGCAAAGGCAAGCGCTCCACAAAATAGCTCAGTGGAAACCCGCAAGTTCACGCAAAGGTAAAACTCTATTGTCGAGAGCCCAACGATGATGCCGTCTGGTCCGCTTAAGACGCTCTTTCAAATTCCCTTTGCGAAGTGGCAGATAGAAGGTGCAGTGTCGAAACCTATAACGCCACTTTCTCCAGTGACCGCCTTGGCCCGCCCGCCATCGAGAAGTCTGCGTTGTAACAGCGGGACAGAAGCACGGACTACCCGGTGAGATGGCACCGATGCATGTCTGATTACGCCCCCCGACGAGCCAGTCCGGAGATGCAGCCATCTGCCGGAACACGTATACAACGTGTTCCTTCGTCTGTATCACCCTTTACTTCGCAGCGGTGCGTCTGCTTGGGGCGCCATGATGAAGCGATGGGGTCACGAACCCGGCGTAGCTTAGATGCAGACGACGTCGCCGTGACCCCAATGTTCTAGACGAGCGGTATAATATCACGTCTGCTTCGGTCCATCGTTCCCGTCGTCTGCTATCAGTCATCCGAACGATCGCTTAGAACACTCTCGGCTTTAGGTGATGTTCGAAATAAACGATGGGTCTCCATTCATCGGGTTCCGTTCTTTCAGCCGAAAGGAATTTCGATCACAAGTGAGGGATGGCGTGTCTAGGAGGTTGTGGCTGGTTTCGCACCGCAGCACTAGTAATGTTATGAAAAGCGTGAACGTCACTGAACGGCTTCTTATCGAATTGGACGTACTCCTAATGAACCGAGCGGATAATAACATATGCGTACTCTAACCGGGCGTCCTCGCGCTGATCCGGCGTGATGCAGGACACTTGAATCATTAGGAAGCGTTCGTGTTGAGGTGCGGTACATGACCAGAGACGCAAGAACAAGAAGGAACGCTCGTTAAGAAGGTTTGAATAGTAATTAAGGATGTCGAGGTTATTCGTAAATTAAGTCGGTACCCGTGACCAAAGTGTTCGTATGAGAGTCTAACGAGCTGTTTCATGGTTAGCAGCATTTCTGAGTACGCAGCCTTAGCTCTCTCTAATTAACGGAGTGCACCAATAAAACAGTGGTAAGAGTGGCCCGCTACATTCAGTGCTGGTATCGTTCAGCAGCAAGGTGCGTAGGAAGAGCAGTTGCATCGTGCCCGTCGCATGATCGCTTTGATGGTATTTGTCTGAAAGCGACGCGAATGAAGCGGTGTGAATATACCATCAGCGCTGAGACCTTTAGACACAATTTGGAGCATCAAGTGTATGTACAGACGCTTCTGAGGTCGTGCATGGGGTGTTAAGGCAGCGGTATAATTATTTTCAGGCCTAGAAGTGGAGTCCGCTGGTGCATAACAGGCGCAATAGAGAGCACATGGATGGCTTCATTTGTTGGTCAGACAATAGGTTATGCAAAATCAGCCAAAAATGTTGTATTGTTATTTTCAGGCATGTCTAGAGCATGCCAGTATATGAAGGCCTGTTGCCAGTATGTTTTGCATGCCAGTATGTCCTGGCCGCTTTAATGAAGCACTGCGGTAAATTGATTGGTCTGTCCGTATTTATGGACTGACCAAATTTATATACTGATAATTTATTGAAGTGGTTGGTTAGGCTGTAGCTTTTATGAGGGTTAGGTCTGCCAAGAATGTTGTCGCAGTTGTTTTCAGTGGTACCTCGAATAAGCCACTATGAAGGCCACAGAATTGTCCTGGCCGTACTAACAAACAACCATGGTTGATTGATTGACTGATTGATTGATTGATTTGTATTTACTGACTCATTAAATGATCGATAATCTAATTTGTTGATTTGCTATTGGTTTGGCTAGATTAAATCGGCGCCAAGAACGTTATAGCTGATGTTTTAAATCGCGTCTCCAGCTTGCCAGTATGAAGCCCTTCGGGGTTGCCCTGGGCCCTCCTGTTATCAACCACCACTGGTAGATTGATCTATATATATATATATATATATATATATATATATATATATTCATTGACTGTCACTAATGTATTTTTATATGTATATTGACTTTTTTTATTCATTTTTTGACTTTTCTGTACACCCCACTCCATCTACTTCCCGCAGAGTTCTTTCTGAACTAACGACCAAGAGAGGATTGTGGCGATGCGGTCCCTGTCTGTTGTCGTGTCTTGCCTCGTGGCGGTTGCCTGCCTGCTGCCCGCCGCCCTGTGGGCCTACCCCTCGGGCGCGCCCGTCGGAGTGTGCAACAGCGAACTGCCCAAGCACGGCGGAGCCGAGCCCCAGGCCTCGCAGTCCCCGTACGCCATCCAGGCCACTCCCACGAGTATCAACCAGGGAGGACGCGTGACCGGTAAGCGTGGTCGTAATTGTGTGTGTGTGTGTGCGTGCGTGCGTGCGTGCGTGCGTTTGTATGTATGTATGTATGTATGTATGTATGTATGTATGTATGTATGTATATATATATATATATATATATATATATATATATATATATATATATATATATATATTGTCGAGACGTCGGAAACCCGAGGCAAACTAAACGCACTTGTCATCAGAGACAGTAACAAGAACGGACGGCTTTTTAATACCGCGCGCTATAGTCACTGCTACTTCTTCTTCGTCTTCTTCTTCTTCTTGCTCTCTATTTTTAACAAGTGCCGATATGTCTTGCGACGTCGTCGTCGAGGGGCCCCAACGAGACGGGCTCCTCGGCTCCCTTTCTTCTCGTTCATTACATAACGAGGGTCTCGAATGCGGCAACATTGATGCCTTCAGGTAGCCTATGTAGGTTTATGACCAGTTGCCTTCACCCAGAAAGATCACGTACTCGTGACGCCTGTGATAGAAAGGATGTTCCACATCCGCCGCCAAGGTTTGTGAGTGGTGGCGCTGGCTAACACTCCCAGGGTTAGTTCTAGTAGAAAAACACAAATACCCCTGAAAAAGGATGGGAAGACGGCGCCGCGGTAGCTCAATGTTAAGAGCATCGCACGCCTAATGCGAAGACGTGGGATCGTTCCCCACCTGCGGCAAGTTGTTTTTTCATCCTCTTTAATTGCCATAATTTATGATTTCTTCAATTTAATAGTTAGTACAAGTAATTTCCTCTATGGTGTCCTTGGTGTGTATGTTTGTTGGCTTCGTGTGATATGATTAATAAAAGCGCGGGCCCCTGGGTTCCCTTTCTTCTCGTTCATATATATATATATATATATATATATATATATATAAGTGTTAACTTGTTCTTATACGTACAATCCTTCAAGATTTAATTAAATTCCGGGGTTTTACGTGCGAAAACCGCGATCTGAATGTGAGGCACGCTGCAGTGCGGACCTCAGGATTGATTTTGACCACCTGGTGGGGTTCTTTGACGTGCACCAAATTAATGCTAGTGGTTTTGCATTAGTAAAGTTTTGCATCCTACACGAGTGTTCGAACTCGCGACCTTGTGTTCTGCCGCAGAACGCGCCGTATTCGCTGGGCCACTGGTGCGGGTGCTACCGTTCCCGAAATACTGGCTTCACCGGAGACGTTGACGACAGCAACGACGCCGGTAGTGAGATCTTGCGACTGTTTAACAACGCCTTAGGTATATTCTGTTGCGATGCCAGCGTGGGCACTCGAAGCGCATTCACGCCGCCGTCGCCGTGATGTCCCGGCATCCGCGGTGCATGCGCTGGCCACGCACCGAGAGTTGGCGGTCACGTGTTCTTCAGCGGCTGCGAGAAGTTAAGGAGGAAGGACAGGTTCCTTAAGCAGAGTAGACGCCTTGGAACGTTCAGCTCAATCGGTGTACACTGGTGTACACTGGACAAATGTACAGCGGCAGAGCCAGGGCAGCACATTCTCGCAAGACAGTGTTCTGCAGGCAAAGAAATGTTTGTTTTAAAGATACAGCTGAACCCACATATATATAGGATATATTGAACCCGTATATAACGAATTATTGCGTGTAATGAACAGCAGTAAGATCCCCTTGAAAATGTTTGTGTCAAATGTTTATTTTATATAGCAAGTTATCTATATATCAAACTTTTTTGGGGATCCCCTTTACATTTGATATATTGTGATGTGGAAGAACGGCACCGTGTCTCGGCTGCTTGGGCGAAGTGGAGGAAGAGGAGGTGGGCAGATAATAGAACAGCTGGCCCAGGAACGGGTGCTGTGTCTGCGTCTCTCATTCCGTTACAATGGCGCAGTCGACAGGCGATACAATATGTCCGTTACAATGTAAACATACGTTGTTTGTCCTAATGTTTCTGTTTGTAGACGCCTATGGACAATGAACGGCATGGTCGATATCCTCACATCCCACTTTACCTGCTTATTCCAATCACCTGCGCGCGGATTTCTGTCGGGAAGAAGCAACGTTCTCTCTCTCTCTCTCTCTCTCCTCAGTGCAAGTGTACGGCAGCACTCCGTTCAAGGGCGTCATTCTGACGGCCCGTGACGTACACACCAGCCAGCTCCTGCAGGGAACCTTCACCCCCGACGCCCAGACAAAGACTCTAGACTGCCCCGGAGGAAACGCGGTGAGCCCTGTTCATAGTTCTACCTTATCAATTCACCCTTCAGGCAAATAATACCCCTGTCACACGGCAAATGTAAGGTCATTTACAACGAATGACATTCGCTCATAGTGTCATTTGCTTGCGGTCACACGGTAAAACGTAATGACAAATGAGTTCGCCAAACTCATTAGCATTCGATTTGAAACAGAATGTGTATCCTCGGCACCAGGTGCTTAACGGTCAGCTTCACAAGTAGTACATTTTTTTTGCTCTTGTTTAACAAAAACAGCTCTTGTTATTTGCTCTAATTATTTTTAAAATTGTGCCGTTTTACGTGCCAAAACCACGATCTGATTATGAGGCGCGCCGTAGTGGGGGACTCCGCAAATTTAGACCGCCTGGGGTTCTTTAAGTGCACCTAAATCTAAGTATACACGGATGTTTTCGCATTTCGCCCCCATCGAAATGCGGCCGCCATTGCTATAATTATTACGTAATGATGTTTAAGTGCATCACAGTGCATAATTACAGAAAGCTACTCTCAATCCAGTGACTGTACGGCCGTATTTTCATTTGGCTGTTGCAGTCGTGTTTGTTTGCACTGGAGCATCGGCCGCGGCCACTTCGATTGACTTGACGTAAATGTACGCGCGTGTTTTGCTATGGCAAACGCCAACGATGTGGATATTAGAAGCCCACATGCACATCCGAACGGCGATAACACGCCACTGCCGTTCTCGTTCCTCTTCAGCAGAGGCAGCGGACGCGCATGGAGGAAGGAAAAAGTTAGGAGGGAGCGTCGCTCAACGCGATTGAAGCCAGACCTGTCAGCCCAACACGTCATCGCACGTCAAAGTGCGCGGTTGGTTTTAGTATTCCCGCTCTGCAGGCAGAGCCACGGTACCCGAGCAAGCGCGCACCGAATAAAAACTACCGCCATAGCGACTTGGAACCAAACACCTCAGCAAATCTCGATTCTTGCTCCGTGATCTCGACGCAAGAAGTCGCGTGTTGGGCCACCACTTTGCAAAGGGATGGAGCGTTCACTTGCCGGAGCGTTCGCGTGCCAAGGCTGGCTACGCGACGTAATGCTCTCCCCTATCTTTTTCCCTTCCTCCATGCCGACGCTCCCTGTCGTGCTTTCCGCCATCTTTTGCCTTATATTCGCTTCGCTTGACTCGACTTGGTGGACAATGTCGACAAGTTGTGATCCAAAAGCACGGTGTAAGACGGAGGATCACACATTCCGAGGGAATTGTCATCATTTTCAAATGACATCAGTTTATGCCCTGTTCATATGTTTACCACCTTATCAATTCACCCTTCAAGCAAATGAGTTACCCGGTGCGAATTTTCATTCAGAGGTTAAAACTACTCTATATGTTGCACACAAGAAACCACTGCCCTGAATTTCTGCGAGAAAACAATGCGAATTGAGCAAACTATGGTTTGGTTATATTGCCGTCATCGTGGACAGCCATTCTCGGTTACTAGAACTTCTAGAAGCCGCGTAATCAAGAAACGTAACAGAGTGACAGCGCGACAGGCGCGTCTCGCACCGATCGACAAATTGATAATGGTAATAATCCGGTGAAAAATGGTCACAGTCAAAAAAGCAAAGTGATGTACCCTTGACAATACGGTGCATGACGTCATTGTCGCCACCATGACTGGCCATTGTTTCACTAATCAAACTACCGATTACTTATGCGGTTTCTCAGAATGGTCACTTGTGCTATTGTCGATGCGCTGTTGTAATTGTGGAACATGTGCGACGTCACGAAAAAAAAAAAAAGCCTTGATGCGACGCGATTGCGGGTGCCACTCCTTTCGTCATACCGACATACTCTGGGTTTAGTCGATCCAGACCTCCGAGATCAGGTTGCGCACGGTGCTGATCTCTAAGGCCAGGCTGAAACTCGTTGGTGGTGGTGGATACGCCCCTTGGAGGTGTCGTAGGCCGCGGCCGTGTCGGGGAGGCCTGGCTGAAATTATCACGGATGATTCTCGGCATACGTGAGCACTATACGGAATGGCAAACATTTCAAGTCATATCATTAACTCGCTGTGGTGGTGCTGTCATCGTTGTCACGATCTTTGTAGGGCGAGCTACGCTAGTTCTGTAAGCATGCATTACATGTTTTTGTTCGAGTGGCACGCTGCAATTTGCTTTGTTTCTTGCAGAACGCCATCACTCACAACAGCAGGGACGATAAGACGCAGGTCGTGGTGACCTGGACTGCTCCGGCAGGCTACACTGGGCAGGTGTACTTCAGGTGAGAGCACCGAATCATGCCTGCTCTTGTTTTAATTAAAATCTTAGGTCATTAGTAAAAAGTCCAGAAGGGTCTCGGAGTGCGTAAATACTTAAAGCGACTTTTAAAACCATGCCACATCCTTCATACACAGACATTTTGTTTTTTCCTGCTGCACAGTTCTGTCCGCTTTTGTGGGGAGCGTGCATCTAGCATTCAAGCCAGCATAACTGCGGCAATTCGTCTACTTCATGACGCAGAGAGAGATAAATGTTTCATCATAAGAAAGGCAGGAAACTTCGCCTGAGATACAGTCGTGTTCAATATTAGCTGCAACGCGGTGCCCGTAGTCGAAAGGGCCCCAAGTTTTCGTGGTGGCGCCGACGCACGGAAATACAAATTACTGCCATGTATCAAGCTAATTTTCGTTAACAAAATTGCTCTTTATGCTGTAAAGTGAAAGTTTTGTTATGCATGCTGAGAGGAATGAATTTTGGTCGTTTCCTCACTACGCTCAGCTAATATCAACCATGTCAGTTTAGACAGATAGATCTCATATGCACGAGTTAATTAGTCAATTTGTTAAGAATCGTCGGCCCTTCGATTCCCTGCCGCAAAATGGGGGTAAGCGAAGCTTGTCCTGGGTACACCTTGTGTTTGACGGTTATGTTTCGTGTGAGTAATTCGACGTGACCAAGGGAAGGTCAGGTGATCTGCTCGGCTGCCGCAGCTTCAGCGACTCGCACCGTAGGATCGGCCCGGCGACGACGCGCCCTTTCACGGGCGATATCCCGTCGGCACTCAGCGAGGGCTGCGTGTTGTTCGGGGGTACGCACAGTGCGCGGCCGTCCCATCGGTTTTCCGAGACTGAACTGAACGGAAACGAAGCGGGCGCAGAGCGCGCGAAACCCTTTCCTGCCCTTTCCCTCCCCGGCGGAAGCGAAACGGTTCTGATTGGCTGCGCACGTGGCGTGAGCGCGCGCCTACGCAGCTGGCACCGTGCCCAATCACTCACGCTCCGGCGCCGCTGGAGCCGGAGTTTTAGCGTTACATCGCCGGCGCAGGCTAGCGTATACAAGCTTCGCTTGAAAAGACAAGAGCTACTCACCGAGCCCGTTATGCCACTCAGAACATAGCATACAGGTAGACTAGATTTTTGGATGTGTGTTGTAGTGTTTGGTGTCTTGTTGCTTCTCGTATGTTCTGTATATCTGTACTTGTGTGATCTGTTGCAACCGCATCGTGGTATTTGACTCTTTTCGTATTCTCTGAAAGCTCCAGTCATAAGCGGAGGAAAAGTGACTCCCATAAAGGAGTGCACTGTACAATGAATTTTCTGTAATATGGCGAAAAAAAGCCAAGAAAAAAATTGTATTGAATTTGTAGACAGAAAAAGAATGACAATACGTGTGTCGCTAAAATTGTTACTCTTATCTTTCACAAAAGAATTTGCATGGCGCATTTATTCGCCAAACGGCCCAAATACCTTACCACCTAGAAGATACATAAAATGTTGAAGACATGGTGCTGGACTTGGCTTTATCTTTGACACAACTTCATATCTGAAAATCGTTGTCTTCAATCGACCGAATGGCGCATACTCAACGGTACAGTCAATGGTCATTCCAGATCAGTAAGCACGACGTCACAGATATCCGAGCAGATAAACTGTTTCCTTCAAAGGAGCTGGGACGGCGCGTTCCCACAAATATCAGAGGGCATATTTTTTTTTTTTTTTTTGCTATCCCCTGCCCCCTCTGGTCAAGCTGCCAACCAACTTTCACAGCAAGCTAACCTCATGAACTAATATTAAACTATGTTTTATTTTTTTCAACAAACTTTTTTGCAGTGCCACCGTGGTGCAGTCTTCTTACGTCTTCTGGAAGGGTATCACCTCCGACGCTGTGTTCGTCCAGTGATCAAAAATAAAAAAAAGAAACAGCGCGAGATGACCCAGAGTAAAGCGTTCCTTACAGAAATGAACTATGCAAACACATAGAATTAACAGTTAAAGGAAGTTTTAGCTCGGACCCAACTCCGATGTCGGCTATTCAAATACATGTAAAACGCAGAAACGCTTTTCTGAGATAACCACTGGGCTGGTTTTAATGAAATTTGTTGCTTTTGAGAGAGAAAGTCAAATTGTAGTGACTGTTGGAAGGGGAATTTCTATATAGGGCCTGACTGTCATTAACGGGATTTTTGAAAATAGGTAAGCTTGAAAAAAAAAAGAGAGAGAGAAGAGCGAAATTTACATATTTGTAGATCTGCACCTACAACAGATATTGCAGTTCTGTCAACTGCATCCAGTAGAGCATCCTAAGCGGACAAATTGGATATGCCAATTTATATCTGACGTGAATTTTTTGCATTGCTTACGTGGATTTTGCAGAAGTTCCACTCACAAGTCTGGTTTGTTTGAGAGCCGTGTATAATATATCAATTTTGTCCGCTTTAGATTTAATATTAGGTGCAATTTACAGAATGGTGATATAATTTGTAAATTTTTATAAAAAATTTATGATCTAAATCGAAAATTCACAACCAATAGTAACTAAATTATAACTTTTTCTCTTAAATGCAACAAACCTCATCAAATTTGGTGCAGGGGTTGCCGAGAAAAACGATTTCTCCTTTCTCGTGTATTTAGATAGGAAGCCCCGAGCTAAAGGTTCCTCTTAAGTGGACTGCTGCAAGAATTGGTACATAATCTGTAGCTGAAATCTTGGAGGAAAACAAAGCATGACACAAGAGACAACTGGACAAGTGCTCACGCTATCTTTAAGAGGGATAAGAGAAACAAATATTGTGAGCAAGAGACAAGGGCACGTCTCCAGTTGTTTCTATTGTCCTGTTTTGCTTTCGTGCTCGATTTTACCTCAGACGTTACACTAACTGCAATAAATGAAGTTACATTCAATAAAGAAACTGCAAGGCTGAAAAAAGAAACGCCGAAAATAAAACGTTCCAAACTTCTCTAGCTCCTTTGAACATCATCTTCAAGGTGCGCAACCTCCAGAAGCAAGCTAAGGTGTTATATAACGCAGCTTTGTTTCCTTGGCGTGAAGCATTACTTCCGTCTTACCAGACACTTTAAGGTAATATCATCATCATAAGTATTTTTTACGTCCACTGCAAGACGAAGGCTTCTTCCATCTATCGCCAATTGCCCCTCTCTTGTTCCAGCTGACACCCCCATCTTATGCGTGCAAATTTTTCAATTTCATATCACCAGCTAGTTCTCCGCCGTCCACCATTGCGCTGTCGTTGCATTGACATCCATTCAGTAACTCTAATTTAGACCACCGGTTGGGTACGAGCGACAGTGGGCAGTGGGCACGAGCTGCAGATGTCCGCTGGGCATCAACAACATGGGACGGTGTGAATTAGGCTCAAAAAGGACGCCGCCAGCGGAGCCGCCTGCTCACCAACAATGATCGCCCAATGATACAGCCTTAAATTTGTGTGTGTGTGTGTGTGTGTGTGTGTGTGTGTGTGTGTGTGTGTGTGTGTGTGTGTGTGTGTGTGTGTGTGTGTGTGTGTGTGTGTGTGTGTGTGTGTGTGTGTGTGTGTGTGTGTGTGAGTGAGCAGCGATAAGCGTTTCAAATAAAATGACATTTTTTCTCCACGCAGAACTGTATTCTGCTGATACGTACGTAATTGTATTTTGTATGCTTGTCTTTTTATGTCTTCCTACTTCCATGTATATTAAGGTGGGTCCCGGTGTACTTAAATCTTGGTCTGTCGCAAAAACAAAAGCAAGAAAACGAATGAGTTGTCAGTCAGTGCAACGTGTTGCTTTTTCTTAGTGTCGGTAATCTCTTTTCCTGCACTTGGCGGTGTTACCGCTTGAATATGAATAACCAATTAGCCGAGGATGCTCTCGCGTTAAAGGCGTGCAGACACCAAATTATAGGGTGACGATACTTTGCTCTCGGGTAACACAAAGCATCTAGTAGACCATATTAACTACCGGCATACGCGCGATCGTGTCCGCAGTAATTAAGTATCCCGCAATTTCTACCGCACAGTTTCTCATTTCAAAATTTGCGCCAGCAGGGGTGAATAAACTGAATGACGTAAATGTCGAGCATACCCGACGTCACGGGCGTCACGTGAACCACCAAAGCGTTGACGACAGCTTACTCGCACGTGGTCTGCTCAATTCCGCACGTGCGTCCACGTTCGTCGACAGCCGGAGTTAGGCGGGAGACGCGCACTTGAGTCGCCCAGCCACATTTCGGAAAACGCACATGCAGCCGCTTTGAGAATTCCAGCTACGTCATGCCACTCTCGTCATGCCTGTCACCGTCACGCCGTCGTCTGCAGCCGTCATCCAATCGTCATGCCAACGTCATCACACTGTCGTCCTGCCATAGCCATCATTTCAGAAACGTCATGCAATTGTAGGAGCAATAGAAATCTCGACATGGCCACTACATATATTTAATAAACGTATATCCAGCAATGCGGTGCGTCGCTAGATTGATTGAATGTTAATCGCATTGACGTCGACAGTTATCGTGAGATGGTTTCTGCCTGAATGTTTGTCATTCGCGATTGGAAGTCTGGAAACTGAAGTGTCTGTAAATGTATAACAAGTGCTTTTCATTTATATGGGGCGCAACAACACTGGCAGTAATTAAGCAAAGTAACAGCACGTTGCCATATCTGCGTATTAGTGTTTTGTTCGTTGGAGGAAACAATGTTGCTGAATACAAATTGAAAACAAATTGAAAACAACTTTGTACATGGGCTTGCAAAAGCAAGGGAATCTTATTGTGTATCTGGAAATTTTTCTGAAGCTGTCGGCCCCGTGGGTATACCACTCAGGAACTGGTGTGTCTGTCTCTTGAGAGGAACTGCCGGCTCGCCTACGTCGAAATTATTCCGAACGATCGCATGCTGCCATTGTTTTCTCTCCCTCGACACTCCAACTATTCGAAAAGAGGTCGACATTCGAATGGCGAATTTTCGAATCGAATACGAATTCAGTAACAGAGGTGTGGGCGAATACTTGGTCACAAATTGAAAAATGCCGAACATTCTTGCACACCTACTTTAAAGAAAGCTTCAGTTGACAATCGAACGGAAATTTCGTGCAGAAACCATCCAAGATTATCGAAGTCAGCAATAGCTTTCTTGTGCGAGCTGCGGCATATCCCTATGCCATCCCTGAATCTCGATACCTTATTGACTTAACAGCGCAACGGTAACACGTACACGGGGACAAAGCGCGAGACACGCCCCTTGTCTAGTGCTTTTCCACCACCGTACACGTGGCTGTTTAGCCACAATGAATTCGTACTAACTAGCTCAGCTTTCATTGCTTCTACGAACCTGTTTTGGCCCTTCAGAAGACGCGAAGTGGCAGTCTCGCTGCCAACCACAATGCCAAGTGATGCCACAATTCGGCATATATATCAATCACAGTACCCCATTGTCTACTCGGCCATACAGCAGCCAACAGCAATTGGTGTATTCGGACACGTAAACAGTGGCCCATGTCTGATCGACAAGACTGCAGCCAGCCCACACCCGGTGGCCCAAGCCAGTACATAACGTGGGTCACTGGACATGCGAGATCGTCTAACCACCCAACGTGACCAATGTAGCTAAAGCTTGAAAGATGCAGACGCGAGAGAACTCATGGAACACGCGGGCTCGCAATCAAACGTCGTTTATCAACGAGACGAAACAGTACAAAATCCGCAAACATTCATCAAACGTTCCGCCAACAGGCGTGCCAAGTCACCGCAACAGGCACGGCTACGGATGCACGCCGCGGTGATGATTGACGCGGGTGGCGTCTTGCTAAGCACGATGCGGCATGTCGTGGAGTACCGCACTAGCAGCCGGTAGGGGGCCTTGCGCCGGAGCGACCCCTGCCGGGCCACCCTCGAAGCACAGGTGCCACGCACTGCCGCAGTGATCAGGGTAGGACGTCGCAGTGCGTCACCTGCGTAGAGTGTCAGCAACCCTAGAAAACCCGTACACGGCGCATTAGAAAAGTCATCCGATATCATTGAACCGGAAGTGGTGTTATCCCAACAAAATACTAGGCCGAAACTTAGCACCGTTAAATAAGCATGAGATAACGTACTTAGATCGGGATGGCTCGAGAGCTGCGCGCGCGCGCGTGTCATGGGCAACCTTGCTACGCATTCGTTTATCAAAGTGAACATATCTGTACCTCGTATCTCTTACAAACTTGCGATTTCGTGCACATTACGCTTTCCCGAACACGTAGCACACCTTGAGTTTTCTGTACAGATTTCAACCACTCCAATACAGGCCAAGTTGACCTAAATTCCCTTAAAGAAGTGCGGGTCTCTTCGTAAGATCCGACCTCTGTTTTCCAGCACAGCAGTTCACTGCTGTAACAACTCTAATCATTCTAGGCCATGGTCGCACGCACGTTCACGCCTAAAGGCCGTTTCACATGGTGCGATTTTGCACTGCGATTATCGCACCGGAAGTGCGATTTCCGTCGCATGCGACGAAAATCGCAGTCGCAGGGCCGTTTCTGCGATTTTCGGCTGCGACCAACCGGTTGGTCGCAGCGTCGCAACGTCGCAGCAATCGCTGCGATTTTTCCGTCGAAATTGCGCCGAGAGGTATTTCGCAGTCTGTTTTGGAAAATGGCGGCGGTCGCTCAACGCAACGTTTATAGATACTTTTTTGTCTATAAATATTGGATCAACGAGCCTCGAACAGTGCAACTAATTGAGTGGAGCCTTGGATTACGCAATCGGTACGTAACATCAGCACCGACACGCGAACAGTGCAGATAAAAACTCGTAGGTCAGATTCGGTTCTGTGATTTCTACGAGTTTGTTGACACGCTACGTTGCTAATCTGGCGACGCTGTTTTTTAGGTTGGCTTCGGGTGCTGATAGTACGTACTTTTGCGTGATTTTCCGTTATTCACACGCGCTGCGAGTGTGTAAATACTACGAGGTGTCCCTCACGGGAAGGCATGGCCTTCGGATGTCGTCCCAATTTTCTGGTTCTGGAGACAACTCGCGATATACGAAAACGCCACAGTTTTATCGCCGTATGCTTTTACGGACGGAACAATTTAAAGAATATGCAACTACGGACAAATGCTGTGTGTCAATAGGTCACGCTATACGCGCGACCATTTAGTTGCAGTCGGTTGGTTAGGGCTTTCATGCGCATTTTCCCCAATGAATTATCTCATTTCAAGGTTCTGTTACTTCCGCTGCGAGACGCAAAGCGAACGTGCAAACTGGATATCGTAATGAATGTTCTACAATAGCATATTTCACGCAATAAGCAATATTGCCAATTTATTTTCGAAGCAATACAATACAACAGTCTTTTTCTCATTTTTCTGATGCATCATTTTTCTCCTGAATAAAAAAACCAATAAACCTTCAGTGTGTTGCAGACTTTGTATCCTTACTGCATCTGTATTAACCCTCACATTAAAAGGTAATTGCACATTTCGCTTACTTCAGTGCATCGAATTACTTTTGTTTATGCTGGTTGTAACATATTGCAGTACTCTAAGAAACTACATAGCCATAAACATCCTTGCCTTTTCTTGCTTCTCTGTCTCTACTTCCTGTAAAACACATGCAATAATGCGAAAAGCAGATCAAAATTGTGCAGTGAAGTCAGCCGGTTGCATTCCTTCGTATGAATGATAGTATCGTTTCAAGTGTGGGTGGGTCTTGCATGTCCACAGCTCATAAAGTGTGCAGACTCATCACGAGGCGTAGGTATAGCCCATCAAGATGGAGGCAATGTTGCTAATGAGTCTGCACTTACATGTATTACTGCATAAACTCGTATAACCATATCCCATCATTACTCAATCGAGCTTGCTCAGTCATATTCACCAAAATTCTACTTATCCGAGCTTGCTCTGACTCATATTCACCAAAATTGTACTTGGCCGAGCTTGATCTGACTAATATTCACAAAGATTCTACTCAGGCAAGCTTGCACCGAGTCATATTCACCAAACATCTACTTAGCCAAGCTTGCTCCGACTTATATTCATCAAAATTCTACTCAGGTGAGCTTGCACTGAGTCATATTCACCAAAAATCTACTTGCCGAGCTTGCTTTGACTCATATTCACTAAAATTATACTTGGATCAGCTTTCCCCGACTACCACATGACAATATTCACTAAAAGTTTACTCAACTGAGCTTGCTCTTACTCGTATTCACCAAAATTCTACTCAGTCAGGCTGAAACGAACTCAGACTCACGGTTAGTTCGAACTTAGTGAGCCGACGTTTGAGTGAGTTCACCGTGCTATGTATACATTACATTATGTGACCTGTGCGGTGAATAAGCAAACATTGTCTATGAGTACGTGTTGCATCGGGTGAAATAAGGACAACTGTAAACACTGCAGTTAGTTTTCTAGAGTTCAACTGACCGTTGCGTGAAAACTTCGCCTCATGTCGATTCAAGCAAGTGCATTGGATCTGCATCATATTTTTTGCCAATCCTGCTGTCTGTCCTAACCATTACTGGGTGGCCACATTTTGTATATTTCAACACAAAGTTTAATAAATGACTGTAGTGCAATATATTAAAAAAAAGATTCTTGCATCACTGCACGTATAACAATCAGAACATGACACAAACACATGCACATAAGATACACACAAATGATAAATACATAAACAGATGGAATCAGCTAGCCACCACCTATTGAAAAAAAAAAGAAAAAGCCCAGGACTACGTATAACCATTCCCCTTGCCAGGTACATGGGCTATAGGAGAAACACACGTGCAACCTAGCAGTTACCTCGAGGTAGCAGCTATGGACGTTTTTGCATTCGCAGCTGGCCACTCAACCACTCAAGTGTGTTCAGTGCGCACTTGTACTTAGGCACCCTTTTTATTGTCTGTATCTCAAAAATTTAATGTGGCTCCTCAAATTTTTGAGAATGTTTGGATTCTGAGGCTTGCAAAGGTAAATATTTTTATTCCATTTTCGTTCAAGGTGAAGGCTCATACAAAAAATTAGAGATATTGTCAGTGCCCCTCACTTTCTCTCAGAACATAAGTGGTCTGTTATTGAGATTCTAGCAGCTTTTCAACAGCAAGAAAGGGAATCACCTTCCCCTGTTTTCAGCATTGGGTTAATGCAGGCAATTCAGGGAGGCATAAAGTTTTGCTAATGCAATAGGTTCGGGAATACCAGATTAGACTGTACCTTGAAACTTTCCTTGCACTTTCTTATTTTGGTGAAATAACCCAGTTTTAAATGGCTCCAGTTAGCATACTCTAACATTGGTCTAATATAGGTTAAGTACATGACTAGCTTAACAGACTGGGATGCTGGCTTTCATTTCCAGGAGAGGAATCATAGCACCTGCTCCAGTTGCATATGTTCTACCTGCTGAAGCAGGTATAAGCACACGCATGCCATTAGCGGATAGTTTCGATAGCTTCTTACCTTACACTTGCCACCATGAATACAAAATTTTAGCGTTCGATTTTGTTATTAAACAAACAAACGTACTCCTAACAAGGTATTTTAATGTTAGCCGTGTGGCTACGCGGCTGCGCTACGTACTGCAGCATATTAACTTAAGCTTCTTGATACAGATTCACAGCACACTAACAGCGCAAGAAACAGGACGAGAAAATAGACGACGCCCATGTCTGCCAGAATGATACGATACTACGTACACAAGTGACTGCAGCTCCTAAGAAAATGTAGTGTCGGCTTTTACGCCTTTCGAAATATTCAGAGAGCACTTGTATGAATAATTACAGCACAGGCGCCGAGACGGACGAGCCAGGCTGGCGCTAAGATAAACGTTCACAACACAAATTCCATTGCACGTTGTAATTACACACAGATCATTTGCGGCTTTGTTCAGGGGCACACGTGAGCTTTTGGGTTGGTGCTTGCTGCTAAGTTTGGTGCAAGAATATTGCTAGGAGCAGGAACCACTAATGCGCAATCACGAGCAATACACACACATCCGTTTTTCAGAAGCTGACGTTAATCACGGGTAGCGCGAGGGTCTCTGCGTTGACATGACGACTCCGCCGAATCCCGAATACTGCATATGCGATGACAACAGCTATAAGGGCATGTTGATAGGTCCTCTTGTAATTTGTTTAACCGCAGGTAGAACGACACAGGCATAAAACACACACAGAGACAGCACACAACGCTGAACGACCACCTGCGAACAGCTGTTTACGTCCGCCATTTCTCCTCGTATTGAACTTCACAAACCGCAGTTGCGCACTCCAAAACAAACTAAACTTTGAAGCGCTTTTAAATTACAAAACGCACGTATTATTTGGTCCTAATAAAGAGAGGTCAATTATATTATAACGCGCACGTCTTTTTCATTACATTAAACGAATTTATGCGGCGTGTGCAACAAAATCTGGCAGCAAGCAACCCTGGGCGTCGCATAATCGCATTGTTGACACCGCACCATGTGAAATGGCCGTTGCGAATTTCGCATCTGCGAAAATCGCAGCTGCGAAAATCGCAGTGCAAAATCGCACCATGTGAAACAGCCTTAAGGCGGAGCGAGCGGCCAAAGCGGGCAAGCGGAAAGCGGGCAAAACCTCCTCGCCAGGCGGGTAAAGCGAGCGGAAAACGAGGCGGCAAGCTCGCGGACCGATTTTTTTCCGCCCGCCGGAGCTCTCCGCTTTGCCGCAGCCAATCAGAACGCCAGACGATGGTGGCGCTGGTGTATCTCGGCGGTGTATCTCGGTGTATCTTGGGCAGTGCCTTGCTTTTTGAGGCTCGAGCCGATTGCCTACGGACGAAAACATACCGGAGCAAATATTAGGAAGTAGATGAGGCATGTATATGCTGCAATAAAGATCCGGTGACCACTCAGCACATCCTAATGGAATGCGAAGGGGTTCACCCAAAGAGAACTAAGTAACGTACAACTTCCAGAAGCGCTTGGGTTTAAAGTCGAAGGAAACATCAACCAATCAGCCGTAGAGATAAGCAAGAGACGATTAGAGTACAAATGGAAAGAAAGCAGGGAAGAGATTGATATGACCTGATATCTTAAATTCATAGGTAGTGGTATAAGGTAAATTTCTTAAAAATAAAAATAATGAGAGGTATACAAAAATGCTAGATATAGAACATGTATACCTAAATAAATCAAGCAGGTTAGGTGACTATTTGTCACCGCCCCTTTCAAAGGGGATGCCATTAAATCATCATCATCACCGCGGTCAGCGCGCGGGCGGTGAGGGCGCACGACCGGTGCCACGAGATGGCAACACCTCCGCCGCGAAAGCGCTAGAGGCTCCGCCTCCTCGGCGGCGCTGGCAGCCAGGCAAGCCGCCCGGTCTCGCCGCCTCGCCACGTTGAAAATCCGCTTAGCCGCTTAGACGCTGCGCTTTCGGTGTGGACGTGCCTTTAGACTGTACTGCCTTCAGGATCGGCGCATATTTTCCGTCAGATGCCACCAAAGTGGGGGAAATCCGCCTATATTGATATCGCGTTAGTATTGTTTAATGCAAGCGGGTCGTAGATGCATGGGAGATTTGAAAGTGACAGCGTATTTTTTTTACACACCCTTGGTCCTCAAGGAAACAAAGGCTGAGCAGAAACCGTGTCTTAAGCATTACTAATAAACTACGATTCTATAATAGCAAAGCAGATACCGAGCAATGATTGTTAAATTTTATCGAACGTAAGGGGTTGGCATCTGGGGAAGAGAGGAGGGGCTCTTTCATTAGAGTTCGCAGAGACGTCTCCCGCAGATACACCAGGAGTCGGACAGACATACCCGCCACGGTGGATTGGCGGTTATGGCGTTTCGCTGCTTAGATCGAGGTCGCGCGTTCGATCCCTGCCGTGGTGGCCGCATTCCGATGGGATGAAATGCAAAAAATCAGTAGCCCTTTCCCTGTCGAGGAAATGGGGGCAAGCGAAGTTTTTCGTCTGCTTCTTCGTTGTTCCTCCGAACGAATTGCACTGACGAGTACCACGTTGTGCTCGATCCACAATCGGTCACACGCACTGCAACTATATCCGAAGTTCCGGTTGAGAAACTCGCGTTGAAACTTGGCCGTGTCACCGGGGAAGTTGCCGCTAGCGAAGCCGAGGCGTTCACCACTGTTACCGGGTTCCTGGAGGGCAAGATAACGCTGACGTTTGGCCTCAACATCGCGCTCCCGCAGCTCGGGGTCCGGGGCTATTCGCTGACGTTTCGATTTGGCTTCGGAAGCCCTCACGCTAGAATCGGCACGTTGACGACGAGCCCTTTCCCGAGTGCGCTCATTCTGGATGGATTACTATGAATTTTTTTCAAAATTTAAGTTGTCCGTTACGTAAGACAATGAATGGCTAATACCCCGTTAAGCAATGGATCATACCCCGGTAAACGCGGCCGCCCCATTACGACGACAGAAGAGAAGTGAAATTCTACGCTGAAATAGTGAGCGGCAACACAGCCAGCTGTGGAAGCATACGACGACGACGAACGCGGGAGCAGTGCCGCGAGCGTGTGCCGAGCACGAGCCACCTGTGCAGCTCTGAGAGCAGCTGATTTTTTAGCGTTACATCGCCGGCGCAGGCTAGCATATACGCTTCGCTTGAAAAAGCGCCCGTGTACCGTTATTGAATTGGGTGCACGTGAAGGAACCCCAGGTAGTTGATACGGAGCCCTTCTAATACTACTGCGTCCCTCATCTGGCCAGTTTCGGGTGTTAACCACAGTATATATATATATATATATATATATATATATATATATATATATATATATTTCAGGAGAGAGAAAAAGTTTCTTTTTTCGAAGAATTAAGCGGCTGCCGAGAGTGAGAACGTTTGTGAGCAAGCTAACAGGCGCCTCAGATTTGCGTACTGTGTTAGAAATTGCTGCCTCACCTTGAAGCCTTCACCGCTTGAGCAGGCAGAGACAATGGCACGGACGCCGACTACTTCGGCCTCGTCCTGGACCCAGCAAGCGATAACCAGATTCACCACCCCGCGACCGCGCAGCTGTACGGCCCGATCTCGGCGGCTGAGAGCGTGGTCGCGTCGTTGTCCCAATAGACAGGACCGGAGCCAGCCGTGGTCCCTCCGGTCTTCGCCGTCGAACTGCGTCGCTCAACATTCCTCGACGCGGGACGACGACGTTGACGAATACTCGGAAGACCCGAGGAACGCAGCGTAGGTGAAAACATACGCTCGCGCTGTCGAAGTGCGCAACAAACGTATTGTAGCCCAGGAGGCATCCGAGGGCAAGAACTTTCACGGGCACCACCTCGCACTCCGTCGCCTCCTCGGAGACCCTGACCTTCAGCGCTCTTCGAGTTCCTCTGATGCGAGCCACCACTCGGCCTGGTCGGACTTGGTTGTCGACATGCCGCCGCTGCGGACTTGCTGAAGGTGGGCCTGTATTGCGCCTGTAAACAGTGTTACGGGGAACACACGGTTCAAGCGACATTCTGACAGACAGACAGACAGGCGAGCAGACAGAGATAGACGGACACAGACCAACAAGACCGACCGACAAGACCGACCGACAAGACCGACCGACAAGACCGACCGACAAGACCGACACGACCGACACGACCGACACGACCGACCGACCGACACGACCGACCGACACGACCGACCGACACGACCGACACGACCGACACGACCGACACGACTGTCGACACGACCGACCGACCGACCGACCGACCGACCGACCGACCGACCGACCGACCGACCGACCGACCGACCGACCGACCGACCGACCGACCGAAGAAATGAACATATTGTAACGTGTATATGCATACGGCAACGTAGTGTTATAGTATCAATGAATGAATATTTGACAGGAAATCACAATGAACAGCAAAGATTTTCATATGATATCTTCAGCCGATGGTCGCGCCTTCAAAGATATCGCTACAATGTGCAGAAGTTTAGATGAAGACCATTGAAAGGACCGACCGACCGACTGACTGACTGACTGACCCCTAGACTGTTTGATTGTTGCTGGGCTGTCTGACACACCGATTGGCTGCCTCGACCTACTGACGTGACCGAGCAACGGACAGACATTTCCTTTAACGTGCCAAAGCTTCGAATTAGCTGCATGAGATGTCGTAGTGGAGGTTTAAGTGTTAATATTTACCTCCTGATGTTATTGGTGCCCCAAAATATCGCCATACGAGTGTCTTCGTTTGCTAACTCCGTCCAGATGCGGCCGTCCCTGACAGGAATAGAACCCGTGACTGCGTGTTTAAAGTACAACACTACTGTCCAGCCATTGCGGCGAGCGTAAACGAATGCTGCGTTCCCCCTACACGCCACATAGAAATTGAACTCCGAGTTATAATGTGAACGTAGGCATACACGAATTCGCCTCTTCCTTTAATAAGCCTTGGCTCGGGGGTTCGATACATGGGAATGGAGAAATCGTTTTTCTCGGCAGCCAGCTCACCGGATTTCATGGTTTGTTAAATAAAGTAAAGTTGTAATGTAGTTACTGGAGCAAGCGGACTTTTCATTTAGGCAGTCACAGCTTTTAATAAATGTTGAAAATTTAAAAAATGAAACTAGGTTTACAACTAAACAATTAAAAATTATATGGCAGTTTTATAAACTGCACCTAAAAATGCATCTAAAGCGGACAATTGATGTAAAATACTTCGCTCTTCCCTTCTCATGGTATCCACCATTAAGGTTACAGAATGGATACCAAGAGAAGGGAAGTGCAGTCGAGGACGGCAGAAAACTAGGTGGAGTGATGAAGTTAGGAGATTCGCAGGCGCAAGTTTGAATCAGGTAGCGCAAGACAGGCGTAATTGGGGATACGGAGAGGTCTTCGTCCTGTAGTGGACATAAATATAGGATGATGATGACTCAGCTTTGAAATCTATTATTACTGTGTGAGTACGGTTTTGTAAGCACTAAAATCAAATCAAATCAAATCAAATCAAATCATTTTTATTTCCCAGAAAGAAACAGGTTCTGGAGAGGTTCACTGGCTAAAAGCTGTTTATGGACAGCTTGACGAGGCCAGTGAACCCTATACATTACATATATTCGAGGCCAGTGAACCCTATACATTATACAAATATTCGTATAAGCCTTAAATTAATATATAAAGTCTGTCCGCTTTAAATGCTCTAACAGTTGTAGTTTACAGAACTTCGATATCTGTTCTTGGTTCTGCGTTACGGATTTTTAAATTTCGTGCTTCTAAATTTGTTTATTCTTACCTATTTGCTCAAATCTTGTAAAACAAAAAGTCGAGCCATAAATTAAAGTTATGCATCTCACAGTCACTAGAATTTCACCTTTACGCTCGAATGCAACAAATTTCAATTCGGCGAAGAGCTTGTCTCAAAGGCATTTCTGCAGACATTATTAGGCGGCATCGGAGTTTGCCCCGAGCTAAAGCCTCCTCATTACGTTTAATAGCTAGGACGCCATCAAACTCCCCCGCCCACACGAAGCATAAACTGAATAATCATACAAGCGATTCTTTACAACAGACAAGCTTAGATCGAAGGAGTGTCTTCATAGACTCACCGTTGGATTGATGCGAATGAGCCACCGAACAATGCCTGTTCACGCCGCGTCATCCGTGGCGGCTGGACACGGGGTTCTCGTAGACGGAGGCCACGCCTCGACAGAGTTACAGCGGAAAGTCCAGGATGACGCTGGAGATATCCTGTAGAAGGCGAGTTTGCGTAGTGGTTTGGCCGCCCCGATGGGACTCCACGCAGAGTGTATACAGGGCACGTTTCGCGTCGCCGACTCGCCGAGATCCTGAAGACTTCGACGAAATCGAGGTCGACGGTCCCGAAGGTGATTTGGGCGCCATTCCCATCAGAGCGGTCGACGTCTCGCTCAGCCGCCGAAGTTTCGTACCGTCGTCTGTCAGAGCTCTTTAATGCGTCGACGATCGTGCTGAAGACCTGGTCCCAGACGCGGGCGAGGTAGACTTGTTCGACGACGCATGCCCGAACGTCGGTTGTGGCGAAGTTGGCTTGTGCTCCAACCCTGAGTGGTTGGTCGACGTCGTTACTGACGTCTGATGCTCTGCGTCGTCTGTCGCGGCCTGTGGACACCCAGAAGACGTCGACGGTGGCAATGACGACGCGGTCGTCGCAGGCGAGGGCGTAGTGGTCTTGGGCGGCGACGAATGCGCAAGCGTCGGCAGTTTCAAAGGTGGTTCCTGACTCAATCCTGTACGCCTGATTGATATCCCGATCGACCTCCGACGCTCCGCGTCGTCTGCCGTAGGCTGGGGACACCTGGAAGACGTCGACCAACCACTCCAACCCTGAGTGGTTGGTAGACGTCGGTACTGACGTCTGATGCTCTGCGTCGTCTGTCGCGGCCTGTGGACACCCAGATGACGTCGACGGTGGCAATGACGACGCGGTCGTTGCAGGCGAGGGCGTAGTGGACTTGGGCGGCGACGAATGCGCAAGCGTCGGCAGTTTCAAAGGTGGTTCCTGCCTCAATCCTGTACGGCTGATGCATATCCCGATCGACCTCTGACGCTCCGCGTCGTCTGCCGTAGGCTGTGGACACCTGGAAGATGTCGACGACGACGGCAGTGACAACGTGGTTGCAGGCGATGGTGCAGAAACCTCGAACGTCTGCGATCTCGAAGATGGTTCGCATGTGGTTCCTGAACACCCGGTGGATGTTCCGGTCGGTCTCACAATAACTGTTTGTTCGGTCAGAGACCTTTGACCCCTGCAGGTTATTGAAAGCGGCATTGACGACGTCCACCAGACGAAGCAAAAGTACGCTTTGTTGGCATTGCTGTCAGACTGAAGGATGATGCCCGGCCTTTCTTGTCGCAGTGAAGGATCGAATACTGCCACGTCATTGTTCGCCAGAATGCGGTCGCCTTGCCAAAAGACGCGTCCATGAGCCAGGGGATGGGCTCTCGGGTGCCTGCAGATAAATTTTGAATTCTCATTTGTAGACTCACAGAAACAAAAGAAATGAACATATTGTAACGTGTATATTGTCACCTGTAGTAGTGGGCATAGGGCAAGCGCAGAGGCGCAAGAAGAAAGAAGTGCGCGTGCTAACCGCCCCGCTCGATAGCTGCCTCTCGCTGCCGTTTTCGCCAGAGCCCCAGCCGCTCCCAATAAACGTCGTCAGCCCCTTTTGAAGACCCGTGGCAAAGTGGTGGAGGTGCTGGGTATTTATCACTCATGCCACAGACTCCTCCTGGGAGCAGAAGCACCAGCCCTGTGTTAGTCGATACTCCCGTCCATCGGACCAGCCGCAGGATCCGGGGACTGCCCCCTGAAGACACCGTAGTGCTTCAGACTACCTCAACCGGTATGGAACGTGCAATGACGAACCGGTATACACTTCAGAACCCGCTGGCGCCGAAGTCGTTCCATGGCGACATCTTCGAAGACGTCGAAGACTGGATGACCGACTTCGAGCGCGTCGCCGAATACAACGAATGGGACGACGCGACTAAACGTAGGAATGTCTACTTTTGCCTCGAGGACGGCAAGCGTACATGGCTTCAAAACCGTGAGGAGCAACTGACGTCGTGGCGCGAGTTCCGCCGTCATCTACTGGACACTTACGCCAGTCCTGATCGCCGCGAACGAGCCGAACGAGCAATTCAGGTCCGCGTCCAGCTTCCCAACGAAAGCGTTACCGCGTTCGTTGAAGATATGACGCGCCTCTTCAGACGAGCAGACCCTGGAATGACCGAGGACAAGAAGTTGCGTCACCTGATGCGAGGGGTGAAGGAGCAGCTCTTCGCTGGTCTGGTGCGCAATCCTCCGCAGACTGTCGCCGAATTTCTATCCGAGGCGGTCAGTATGGAGAAGACGCTTCAGCAGCGCTCTAACTTTTACGAGCGGCAAGTGAACGCGACTACGGACATGTCCACGACCATCGGAAGTCACAATGACAACCTTCGAGACCTCATCCGCACCGTTGTGCGCGAAGAGATACTGAAGGTTTACGGCACCCCACAAGCCACGGTGAGCTCCATTGCGAGTGTAATAAGAGATGAAGTGCACCAAGCGCTCCGGTCCACCGTTCCTTTTTCTAACACCGCGCCTGCACCTTCTGTACACCACCGTGCGACCTACGCAGAAGTCTTGCGACAGCCTGCTTCGTCCCCGCCGCTGTTTGTTCAAGCCGCTCATCCGGTTGCACTCCCACCAGCCCAACCGGTGCCATACATCGAGGAACGACGCACGCCTCCACCGTTTCCCCATGCCGCTTCTCCGGTTGTGCTTCCGCAAGAGCGACCAGTGCATTACGCCGATGATCGACGCATGCCCCCTCGGAAGTCAGAGGTTTGGCGCACTCCGGATCGCCGTCCTCTGTGTTTCCACTGTGGTGAGGCAGATCATTTGTACCGCCAGTGCCCATACCGACGCCTCGGGTTGCGGGGCTTTTCTGCCTATTCGCCGCCACCCCGACTGGGCCAACGACCTCGGGACATTGAGGATTATCTGGCTCAGCAACGCATGCCACCGCCTACCGGGCGGCAGTCACGCTCGCCGTCGCCAAGGCGATTTTCACCATCGCCCCAGCGGTATTCGAGCGGACGGTCGCCAAGTCCCCGCCGGGAAAACTAACTACAGCGACCTTTGGGGGCGAGGCCGCTGGCAGTCGACGCGCTGAAGACCTCCGATCGACGCGAGTAAACAAGGGTACCGGTACGCCATCAACTGAACGGAATGACCGGCTTTCGCTCGACATACCGGTGGTGATCGACGGTTACGCGGTTAGCGCTTTAGTGGACACCGGAGCGGACTATTCTATATTAAGCGGGAAGATGGCGACGTTTCTGAAGAAAGTAATTACACCTTGGCATGGCTCGCAGATTCGTACGGCTGGCGGTCACGTCGTTACTCCACTGGGAACCTGCACGACAAGAGTTCGGATTCGAGGATCGACATTCGTGGCGAGTTGCCTTGTCCTACGCGAATGCTCCCGCGACGTCATTCTCGGAGTTGACTTCCTGCAGGAATACGGCGCTGTTATTGACTTACGGGGCGGTGTAGTCACCTTCTCAGCCGACCAAGCAATCGACGCAAACGACGACAATCGACGTGATGACGCGCTACGTGTTTCCGCCGAAAGTGTTACGCTTCCTCCACGAGCCAGTGTTCTAGTCGAAGTGATGTGCGGTGGAATGCGCGAAGGTGGAGTGGTCGCAGAAAGTAACTTAGCGCATCTACTGACACAAGGTGTTTGTGCGGCCAGGAGTGTGCTACAGCTTCGTGATGGCCGATCTAAGTTGCTAGTCACCAACTTTAGTAATGAGCATCGACACCTCTTCCGCGGTACTTCGATAGCGTTTGCCGAAGAAGTGGAACACGTAGCTGAATGTTTTGCCCCTGAACCAGTGAGGCTGGCTGACAAGTCACTGGGCACCGTCGACATTAATCCCGAGTTATCTAACGACAAACAGGCAGCACTGCACGAGCTCTTGCTTGAATTCAGGGCATGCTTCGCAAGCTCGTCTAAGGTACGCCAGACTTCGGTTACAAGGCACCGGATCATCACATGCGACGACGCACGCCCGATACACCAGCAGCCTTACCGCGTGTCGGCAAAGGAACGCGCGGCGATTCGTACGCAAGTACAAGAGATGCTTGAAGATGGCGTGATCGAACCTTCCAACAGCTCATGGTCGTCTCCGGTCGTTCTTGTCAAAAAGAAAGACGGAACGCTACGCTTTTGCGTCGACTACCGGAAGCTCAACAACGTAACTAAAAAGGACGTGTACCCACTGCCACGTATCGACGACTCGTTAGATAGACTGCGGCGTGCCCAGTACTTTTCGTCACTCGATTTGAAAAGTGGATACTGGCAGATCGAGGTAGATGAACGAGACCGCGAGAAAACTGCCTTTGTGACTCCCGACGGCCTTTACGAATTTCGAGTGCTCCCTTTCGGTTTGTGTTCAGCCCCAGCAACTTTCCAGCGCATGATGGATACTGTCCTCGCTGGATTGAAGTGGCAGACTTGCCTTGTGTATCTTGACGACGTAGTTGTCTTTTCTGAAACATTTGAGCAACATCTTCATCGCCTGCGGCATGTGCTAGAAGCGCTCCGATCGGCTGACCTCACGCTTAAACCAGAGAAGTGCCACTTCGGTTATGAAGAGCTCAAGTTTCTCGGACACGTCGTCAGCGCCAAAGGAGTTTCGACCCGATCCCGACAAGCTTGCCGCTGTAGCAGCTTTTCCTCTTCCTGCCGACAAGAAGGCCGTCCGACGCTTCCTGGGCTTGTGCGCGTATTATCGCCGCTTCATCGACAACTTCTCGAAGATTGCGGAACCCCTGACTCGCCTTACCAGGGATGACACGACATTTGCCTGGACGAATGAGCAACAAGCGGCCTTCGCTGAACTACGCCAACGCATGCAGTCAGCACCCGTCCTGGCACATTTCGACGAAGAGGCTGACACCGAGGTGCATACTGACGCCAGCAACATCGGCCTTGGCGCAGTACTCGTCCAACGTCAAGACGGCATTGAACGAGTAATAGCCTATGCTAGCCGCTCGCTGTCCCGTGCCGAGGCGAACTACACTACTACAGAAAAAGAGTGTCTCGCGGTCGTCTGGGCGATCACGAAGTTTCGCCCTTATCTCTACGGCCGTCCCTTCAAAGTGGTGACAGACCACCATGCTCTATGTTGGTTGGCGAACATACGCGATCCTTCAGGACGGCTGGCACGGTGGAGCTTGCGGCTACAGGAGTTCGACGTCACCATAGTTTATAAGTCTGGCCGCAAGCACGAAGACGCCGACACGTTGTCGCGTGCTCCCGCCGAATCTTTCAGTCGACAGTCAGAGGACGACGACGGCTTCCTGGGCGCCCTTACTACGTCGGACTTGGTCAAATCGCAGCGTGACGACGCTGAAATTCGACCTCTCATCGACCACTTAGAGGGCCGTGATACAACCATACCACGCCATCTACGTCGCGTCTTGACGTCCTTCTGTCTACGAGACAATGTGCTGTACAAGAAGAACGCCCGCCCGAATGATCGAGCCTACCTCCTAGTAGTTCCCAAAGACTTGCGGGACGATATTCTTTTCGCTTGCCACGACGAGCCTACATCTGGCCACCTCGGCTCCTCACGAACGCTTGCTAGAGTGCGCGAGATGTATTACTGGCCCGGACTTTCAGCAAGCGTCAAGCAGTATGTGAAAGGCTGCCGTGAATGTCAGCGACGAAAGTCACCACCCCTGAAGCCCGCCGGGTTATTGCAACCCATTGAACCACCTCATAAGCCATTCGACCAAGTCGGCTTGGACATTCTTGGGCCTTTTCCTCTGTCAACCGACGGCAACAAGTGGGTGATTGTCGCCACTGACTATTTAACCCGCTATGCCGAGACAGAGGCGCTCCCACGAGCCACGGCTTCTGAGGTAGCGCAGTTCTTCATGTGTCACATTGTATTGCGCCATGGTGCCCCAGCCACTGTTATCACAGATAGAGGAACGGCGTTCACGGCACAGCTCACGGACGAAATTTTTCAACTAAGCAACACCAGGCATCGAAAGACGACCGCTTACCATCCGCAGTCCAACGGCCTTACGGAGCGATTAAACAAGACCATCACAGACATGATCTCTATGTACATCGACGTCCAGCACAAAACATGGGATCGTATCCTGCCTTATGTGACCTTCGCGTATAATACCGCCGTACAAGAAACAACGCGCTTCACACCATTTCGCCTTGTCTACGGCCGCGAAGTACAGACGATGCTGGACGCTATGCTTCCGTGCCACGACGCCGAGAACCTAACTACTGACGCCGAAGAATTTGCTCAGCGCGCTGAGGAGGCTCGCCAGCTCGCGCGGCTGCACATCGGTGAGCAGCAACACGCAGATGCACGGCGCTATAACATCCGTCACCGGCAAGTGCGCTACAGTCCCGGCGACCAAGTGTTGGTGTGGACCCCTGTTCGCCGCCGTGGCCTTTGTGAAAAGTTGCTCAGCCGGTATTTTGGCCCGTACAAAGTGCTGCGCCGCATTAGTGACGTGAACTATGAAGTCGTTCCTGACAGTGCGGCGCAAACACGGCGCCGACAACCACCTAGTTCTGACGTAGTTCACGTCGTACGCATGAAGCCTTACGTTGCGCGTTAGTGATTTTTACGCGCCCATTTGCACATAATGCACTTACCTCTTCGTTTCTAGAGCGGTAGAGAATTGTTTCTAGCTACGCTGCTGTAGCTCTCGCTGTGTTCTGTGCGCGAGCATCTTCATTGAGCGTGTGTTGTTTTTTTGTTGTTGTTTTTTTTCCTTTCCCACACCACTTCTTGAGCATCGAGCCGATGCTCTTTCCGAGGAAGGGGGGAAATGTCACCTGTAGTAGTGGGCATAGGGCAAGCGCAGAGGCGCAAGAAGAAAGAAGTGCGCGTGCTAACCGCCCCGCTCGATAGCTGCCTCTCGCTGCCGTTTTCGCCAGAGCCCCAGCCGCTCCCAATAAACGTCGTCAGCCCCCTTTGAAGACCCGTGGCAATATGCATACGGCAACGTAGTGTTACAGTATCAATGAATGAATATTTGACAGGAAATCTCAATGCACAGCAAAGATTTTCATATGCGATCTTCAGCCGATGGTCGCGCCTTCAAAGATATCGCTGCAATGCGCAGAAGTTTAGATTAAGACCATTGAAAGGAAGCTTTATAGCTCGAGGCTAACTCTGATTCCGGCTATTGAGATACATGTAAAACGCAGAAATGTTTTTATGAGACAACCGGCGGAATTTATTACATTTGTTGCATCCAGCGGTTGTATCGACTCTAGCGTGCAGAATTTTAATTTAAATGCCTGATTTATTTTGAATTAGCGAACGTTTAAAAAGTTTAAAGCACGAAATTTACAAATCCGTAACTCGGGACCAAAAGCAGGTATCGCAGTTCTCTAAATTGAGTATGTTAAAAAAATCTAAAGCGAACAATTTTAGTACATAAATGTATGTTTTGCAAGTCATACAAACAAATTAATATAGGTGAGACTGCTACGTATAATATACATACATTTTTCCGGTGTAGACGTCTTATTAGGTGCAGCTTACAGAATTTGATATCGTCACTTACTTCTCGGAGTTGAAAACTTCGTACTTATATTCGATTTTGCAGTTTTCGACACTTTTTTCTAAAAACAAGTATTTCGCTAATCTGGAGACCGTTTCACTTCATTCTCGGTAGGGCAGCCCGGGCGTCATGCAAAGAACTGCGCAGTAATGCGCGCATTGGTAATATAATCTGGTATGTCAGCCACGCCAGCTGGTTCCTCGCGGTGATCCAGCAGCGTTTGAAGCTGTTCTCTTCAAATTCATTAATTAACTTATAAGATTTTGAATTATTCGTGGCTTAAACGTCACAAAGCAACTGTGGCGTTGTGATACGCCGCAGCGTAGGGCTCTTGTTTAACCCCACAGAGGTCAACTTATCATTTTTGACTAGTTCAATTTGATGCCTCTAATGTCGGATGAAATTTAGGCGCTGTAAACTTGGTGTTTTATTCGCTGGACGTAGTTTTTTTTTTCTTGTGGATAGTTCAGAAAACCAATTGCTAGATAATTATTTGCCGTATTAATACCTTCACTCAATTGCATCTTGTTTTTTGAACGAACGAGCTCTATGGCCGAAAATAAGTGCGAACAAGTTGCTTTAACTTCCTTTGAAGGGAAATGATGTTTCGGCTGTTCGGGGCTAATTTAATTTTCTTTTATGTGGCGTGGAACGCGAACCTAAATCTAAGTACCCGAGTGTATCTACTATCCGTGGTCATCGAAACGCGTCCGCCGCGGCCGGCATGCAGTCGAACCCGGAACATCGCGCGTTCAGCGCCAAATCGGCGCAGCTAACTGAGCCACGCGGCGGGTCTTCTGGACTGCCAGAGTCCAACTGCGCAGGACGCCACCTGCATACGCGACGTCGCATGGGCGCATTGAAAGATCTCCGATAACCGATGGAGCAAGCCGTTTGTCGAACACTGCACTCACCCTGTAGGCGCGTGGAACGAGCCTCGAGAAATCGAACAGAGCGGACGGCGTTTAGGTCGTACCCCTCGACGCCGCCTCCCGGAAATGCCGATCGTGGAAGCAGCTCTGCAGTCGTCCACATCGCGGGCGGGGCGGGCCTTGGGACGTGCAGGTGAAGACATGCGAAGAAGAACGACGACGGACGATGCGAGAAGTTTTCGCAGGCCGACGCCTTCGGCAGCGTGCCACGTTCCTTTCGTTTGCACACGGTTCTCTTGCAGTCTCGGGGCACACGTGAGCTCGAGGCACGCGAGCTCAAGCCACGGAAGCTAATGATGATGATCCTAGACAATGACATGTACCCACTAATTTTCTTTACTTAGTTTTCTTCTTTCTTTTCCGCTGTACTGTACCTCCCGATTCATGGCCTATCTCCCCCGCACTGGGTTGAGCCATAACTCCAGTCATCGACCAACCAAACAACGAACTGCAACGGGTTATTGGCCAGAAAAGTGTAGATCTAGATGTAACGCCTAGATGTTACTGGCACATACCCACTCTTGGGGATTGGCCAAGAACCGGGTATCTTAGCAGACAATGTTTAGCAGACTTCACCAACTTGCCCAAGAGGTGTCGAATGTTGAGGCGGCTCGGACGCCGCTTGCGAAGAGACACGTCTACTCGCCTGAGCGCCGCAACATCGTGTCTTTATTGCCGCGTCGCAATCCCCGCCCCGATACAGGTGGCGCCACCAGACAGCTCATAGAATATAGGTGGCGACCACAACATCTCCTTCCTTTATGAGCTTGTAGCTTTTGTTGCACCACTTACAAGTTCAAATGCACGCACGGAACTACGCGGCGGCCACTCCGTGTCCTCACAACACTGCCGTCTTCAGAGCCACCAACGGCCTCTAGTACTCTGATCGATGCAGCGCCTGGAATGTCAGCTGTTGAATCTACAGATGAAGTAACCTGCGTTGTGTCATGCTTCAGGGTCTGTCTGATTCTCCTGTGAGAACCCCGACAGGTGACACCGGTTACGCTGCAGGACTGTTACTTGATCCGTCTCCACGATGTAACAGCAAGGTCGTTGCCCTCACTCAACACAGTTGCTCGAACTCCTTCAGGTCGAACCCAGACACGTTCTCACGTTTCTATTGCTGGGACTCGCCTTGTCCGATGACGCTGGTTGAAGTTGCACTCACTTTTTTTCTTGTAAGTTGCATCTCTTGTTGCCACGATGTCTCTAGCAGGCCAAGCCAGTTGCAGCAGCTGTTTCGTCTTCGGAATGCGAGTGCTGAATTGTCTGCCCATTAGGAGTTGCGCGGGGCTGAAGCCATTCACACTCGGTGTGTCCCTATAGCTGAGTAAAGCCAGATGTGGGTCACTCGATTTGCCAAGTAGTTCCTTTACTGTGCGGACCATCCTTTCAGCCTCTCCGTTCGACTGAGGAAAGTGTGAACTGCTGGTCACGAGAGTAAAACCATAGGTCTTGGCAAAGTTTTTGAGTTCATGAGAGGAAAATGGTGGACCATTATCGGACCTCATGACTTCCGGGGTACCGTGCCGAGCAAATATGCTCTTTAGTACCTCGACGACCCTAGAAGCTGTTGACGATCGAAGGGTAATAACTTCAGGGAAGCGAGAGTAGCAATCCACAACAAGCAAAAATGTTTGTCCTTTGCTGTGGAAGAGGTCCATACCAAGAACTTCCCATGGGTACCCGGTAAAGGTGTGGAAATAAGTGGTTCTGCTGGATTTATGCGAGTATATGCACACTGCTCGCATCTGGCTACCAAGCACCACGTACTTGGCGTTCTCAGGCACCACGCCAGTATCTAGGCGGGTAGCAGCAAGCTTGGTTGGCTTTGCTTTGCGGGAGTGACATACCTCAGCAAAATGTCCTTTTTTTCGACAGTGATTGCAGAGCGACGCACGTCTCCAAAAATTTCCCCCCACCACACCGACTCTCTAGCTTTCGCTTTACACTGGTTTACAGCTTGATGACCGTCGTGCAGTAAATTCAAGACTGTAGGTCTCAAGGAAGGGGGAACCACTATCCATGGGCCTTAGAAGACCATCACATACTGTGATTTCTTTAGCTACGGCACCATACTTCGTTAAGTACAATGTCAGCTTCTTCTAAGGCCAAGCATGTTGGGCGTATGATATTAGGGACGTACACTCACCATCCATGCTTTGGGCTCTCTCGATGTCTTGTCGAGTCAACGGCAAAGTTGAGGATGCGTTCTTAATAACTTCCGTTGCAAATAATTCTACCGTGTTCAGAGGAGATGAAACCTTGGGTGGTATCCTCGAGACAGCGCTCACAGTTGCTAATAGTTTCCCTGGAAGATACTGCATGCCGAAGCCTTTGAACAGTTCCGCATGGTGCTGCGGCGGAGGGGTCCCTACGCCTCCTAGGAATCTGACGCCGTCGAGTGCTTGAAGTGCTGGGAAACCTAGTAGTGGAGTAGAGAGAGACTGCACCGCATACAGTCGCTGGGCACTTGTTTTTCCTTTCCAGAGGAACTGGGCGACGTACGATCCAAGTACTCGAAGCGGTTGACTTCCTGGAGCTGTCAACTGATTGTCCACTTTGTCAAGCTGCGGAGGCACTGTAGGGAAACCTTCCGGCACTGCCGAGACTTCCGCATCAGAGTCAACTTTGAAGGAGGCAGTATAGTTGTCCACCGTGACGTCAACGTACTTGGTGTTCTCAGGCACCACGCCAGTATCCAGGCGGGTAGCAGCAAGCTTGGTTGGCTTTGCTTTGCGGGAGCTACATACCTCAGCAAAATGTCCTTTCTTTCGACAGTGATTGCAGAGCGACGCACGTGCTGGGCATTCTGAGCGTGGATGCAGCGAGCGCCCGCAGAAAGAACAAGTAGCGTCGCCGGAGCGTTCCATCCTGGGCGGCGCGTCTGGCTGCCTGGCATCCGGGCGTCGAAGGGCCTTGCGAAATGTGACTGCGTCTAGTTGAACTGGCGTGGAACCTTCTGCAGTTCCTTTTGCCGCTTTTAGGGGCGAAGCTCCTTATAGCGGCACCCGTTCGTCCCCGTCGTAGTAGGTAGCCACGTCTAGGTTTATGAATTGCTCAATAGATGGCGTTGTGTGTCCGTATATGTATGTATACCCATATATACATATATATGTATACGTATAGTATAACCGGAAGCCGACTTCCGCTTCCGGTTCCACTTCCGGTTCCGCTTCCGTTTCCACTTCCGGTTCCGGAAGCCAGCTTCCGGCTTCTGGAGAACGCTTCCGGCGTTTTATGAAAAAAAAAATCCGAAAGTTGTGTCCGTAGCGCGGAATCGAACCAGGGACCCCTCGCTTCCGAACGCGCGGCACTAACCACTACGCCACGAAGCGCACATAGACACACGCACCACGATGGCAATAAATACCCAACATTAACGAAAGACTGCGCGTTTCTAACGCGTTTGTGCTAGCGCGTTACGGCCCGTGTAAGAAGCTGGTGTAAGACGCTGTGGCCTCTCCGCCTTACCTTCAACGCGTTTCGAACGCGCTGCCCAAGGCGGTGGCAAGTCAAGTTCAAGTCGAGGAGCGTTTATGAATACGGGGGGTATACTCTCTCAGCAGTCATGTGATGGCGTCGGCAAACGCGGTGCACGTTCCGGCATGTGTAAATGGCTGCGTAAGACGCTGTGGCCGCTCCCCCTTACTAGAGAGTACTGCACGTTTCCAACGCGTTTGTGCTAGCGTCCCCTTAAGCGGGAGATCTGATGATTCCCTCCGGAGCTTCGCCCACTCATTATCATTCACCCCGTGGATATGCTGTGATTTTTATTTCCTTGTCGGCGTCTTCCCATTGACGCGCTTGAGTCCAAGCATCCTTTAGCGTGAGCTTTGAGCTACGACACAGCTCATCCGAGAGACGAGCGCCTCTTAAGCCTACTACGAATCTGTCCCGCACAAGACGCTCTTCGACTTGGATCGACGGGTAGTTGCAACGCTTGAGTAGCCCGCACAGTTCTGCGTAATAAGCGTCAACGCTTTCGCCCGGTTCTTGAGTACGCTTGTGAAAGCGAGAAGTTTCATAGAGCTCGTTAGCCGGGTGAACAAAGTGCTGCATGAAACGCTGGACGATGGTCTCGTAGGATCGCAGTTCATCGCAGAAAGCGAAAAAGTATCGAGCAGGGTACGACTTTCGGGGTCCATACAGTACAAAAATTGGGAGGACGCTTAAGCTTTGCTTTTAAGAGTGGAACGCGATAGCATTGAAAGATCCCTGACTGCTACACATGGTTCCCGACGACTGCAGCTTATGCAGCCGTAATGGTTACTGGCAAACGCTGGCGGCGAACGCTATGCACGTAGGCGAGCATTCTGGTGGAAACTAGGCCTCTGCATGGCGTGGGCCGATCCCGAGATAGTCCACAACCGCGCCAAACAAATAGAAATTACACCATTTTCAGGTTTCCGTATTTGTTTCGCACTTTTAATATTTCAGTCTGAGAAGATTTAACATAAAAGGCATGCGCCGTGATTGTTTTGTTTCGCGACATTTGTTTGCGGATTGTCATTCTCAAACTTCCGAGGAATGGCTTTGCCAAGAATGCAAGACAAAGTATGAGTAACATTAATGATAGAATGGTGTGGCATACCTAAACGTGGTTGGGGATGATTTTCTCGGCCGCGGGCGCCAATGCCGACGTCGACGCCGGATTTTCTGCGACACGGGGCCCTAAACGCTATCGTGCTTATATAGCTTCACGAGGTTATCGTACCCTTCCGTATCCTTCTGTATGGGGTATTATACATGCGATAACCTCATGACGATCTTGTAGTTATGCGCGAACTTTGCCACACCACTACCAGCGTGCATGCATTGGGGCGACTTCCTTTGGTTACGTTGAGTGTAAACTACACCTTTAGGAAGCACTTGATACAGTCTGTAGTCGGCGGTAACCTAAGGATTCGGGAGCAAATGGCACTGCTGTCCGACTCGAAGAGAATTTGGATATTAGCCAGCTAATCGCTTTCGCTCATTTCAGTGACATCACGATGCAGGCGAGCTTCTTTCGTTGTTGACGCGTGCAAAAGGCACGCTTGTGCCTTTTTAACTGCTCACCGCAGTTCAAAAGGCACAAGCAAGTCGTGATTGGCTAGCCACGAAATCCGAGATAAACAGGAAACAGTCGAGGTAAACGCTACATCGAGTCCCGTAACAAATTTTGCAACAGCTCACTTACTCGCGCATTATGTGCAACAGGAAATCCCACGAAGGAGGAAACAACGTTGTTTTTTTTTTTTTTTTTTTGCGAGCGATGCACAAAATTATGCGACAACGGCAGCAACAAGAATTTAGAACGCCTTTAAACCTTTACACCATAAGATAAAAAATGCTGCCTAGCTGAGAGCACACATGTGCCCCATTCACAACAACAAATTCAACAAACAAGAGCTACTGCACTGAAAAACAGAATAGCAGCTGCAAAAAGACCACTCTAACAACCATAAACGCTCTGCAAGGCAAAATAAAACGAGCTGCTCCAGGGTTGCGCCCTAGTGTCGCTCGTGATGGCAAGCTCGAACACCATCCCGTGCTTCCAGCGCCACTAAATAGAAGAATAGTCTAGCACGCAACACAGTCGGAAACCATAAAATTATGTTAGACTCGGCTCAAAAGTTGAAGCAGCTCCAGCAGCGCGCACAAAACTATGAACCGGAACACGCCATACTTGCTTAAACAACGTCACAACCACGCGATTACGACTGTTACGTCACTTCCATGCGTGGCAGCATCGCTTTGGCCAGGCACTACGCTTCTACCACGCACATGTCACCAGTTATCGACTTTAAAAAGATTGCTGGCTCTCCTGTAATCGAGAGTACATGTAGGCATTAATTGCCTACCGGCAAAGCAGGTTGGTTGGAGATGGTAATAGCCACAATCCTAAAATGGATGGAGTGCATGTTCGCAACGGCACACTTCAGCACACCCCACTGCAGCACGCCATACTGCGCACTGGTCCATATGGACGCTGCCCAGCTAGAAGAAGAAAATGACCTGAATGAGGTGCCACGCAGCGTGGCGCCATCTCTCGAGGCGACGCATCACCCTTGCCGCGGAACTCACGGACCGCTGGCGTTGAAGAGAGCACAGGCAACCCTGTCTCAGCGTCAAAAGATGACAGTCAAGTGTATGGTGCCCTGCATCTGCCTCTTGAACGTCGCTATTGGAAATGAGAAATTAAGCATCAGCGTGCTATAGCATTTACAGCTTGAGTGATATTGAATATATATTATGGGGTTTTACGTGCCAAAACCAGTTCTGATTATGAGGCACGCCGTAGTGGGGGACTCCGGAAATTTGGACCACCTGGGGTTCTTTAACGTGCACCTAAATCTAAGTACACGGGTGTTTTCGCATTTCGCCCCCATCGAAATGCGAAGAACTCGAAAGCAATATTTTCGTAACTTGTTTGGGCAGTAATTAGCGTATGCAATGCGGTCCTGTACAAAGGGTTGGGGGCCAGAGACCGCATCTTTTTTAACTTTTGACTGGTTGCCTGGATGTTCTCGTTTTGTTCTCACAACGACGCCCGGAATTCGTCTTTTGAGTGCCCGGATAAAGGCTCTGGCTTTTCGCTCAAGGTCACTTGAAGATCGCCGACAACGGGAGCTAAAATCATTTCATACTTAAAAGTGCCGCGCACGTGACCTGTGACGTCGCTGAAGGTGGTGGCGCAGAAGCCCCGCCCTATAGACGGGGTAGTTGTTAAAGCAACGTCTCCCCACGCACACGCTCGCTTCTCCCCGTTTCTTCTCTGGGCGCCGTCACTTGGCGAGCGTTTGTGCAGCAGACGACAACCAGGGCTGCAAGCCTACAGTGTATGTCCACGTGTACATCGCCACACGCTGTATTTACAGCAGTCGCCGAACGCCGCAATGTGGATTTATATACCGTGTGACGGATACGTGAAACTGCGGTCTTCGCACTGTCACTCGAATGTTTCCTCAAATGGTTGGGTGCCCGTATGAGTTATTTCCTAGCTGTCTATCATCTGTCACCGCGGGTTGTTTGCGAGATCGAAGCAACCGGTGAACCAGTCTTTACAGCGCGTTTGCTGCAGCGCTGTGTGTCTTATTGCCATCGTAGCGGCGCAAACATTACTGACTCGATCGGATCGCGGAGAAACCGATACGTCCGCCTCCATTGCGCATAACTGTACTCCATTCCGTATACAAGGTGTTTCACGTAACTTTAGCCAAACATTAAAAACGTTAGCAGTGGCTTATCTCGGCTATGCCAGGATATACGTAGCGTGAGCGAAGGTTCAGCTGGTTATTCTTAGCTTTCCTGGTTGTCTAGGATTAGCTTGATTACCATGCTTACTGCTGCTTCAATGACACAGACACGGTATACGCATTATGTGACACATGCATATTTATTTTATTTATTTATTTATTGCTCAACGTCTGGTTGCTTCTCTATTGCCACAAAGACGGCTCGGTGGTCAGTGTAGTAACACGCTGCCGTCTGCGTGACCCCAACGCAGTATTTTGAATTGATTGTCTGTCTGTGATACACAAGATCAATTGTGCTTCCCCATTAGGTCGTCTGTACTGTTGGAACACTGGCTAAGTCCAGGTTAAACGTATCCTTCAAAGGAAAACCAAGAGAGTCTGGAGCACGATTTGTCACCAGCCACCACACACAGCTCACTTGCCGCACGACTAGGTATAGACGTAGCCACTACGTCTAGACTCTATAGTGTCTTTAACTTAATTGTTCGGCGACACGTACACGGCTTCGATGACCACACCACTTTCCTCAAGCTGAACGGCACAGGCTTCATCCTTGGGAACCGCTACGTTTGGCAGTTCACTGGCAGCAATCCCATTCCTCACATAGATACAGACTCCAGAGCTTCTGGTATAGCGTCAACACGACTGACTCAACGTTTCACGCATGACACTACTTACCGGCGTCAAGTCTTTCATGTGCCACAGTCTTTCACACACGTCGCACACATATCCAAACAGATTGTTTACGAAGTCCGTCTCGAAGGTCCGAGTCGCACTGGCGCTTTCGCTAAGTTTCACCGTATAGTCAGTCAATCGGCGAGCCTCGACGTCATCGACGGCGTCTTGTTGTTGCTGCTGCTGAGATGGTCGGGCACGTCGCTCAGCCTCCTGGCGACGCCGCTAATTGCTAGATGTTCCTCCTTTTGCTCCGGTGTCTCCGCAGCACGTTTAGCCTTCTTCTGTTCGTTCTTCCTACGCTCAACCGCTAATTGCCAGGCAACCACTTCGGGATCCGATGAGTTAAGTTTCTCCGCTCTTCTGCGCCGCTGAACAGCAATTTCGCTCTCCTTCTCCATGGCTATACCACAATGGCAAACGCCCAGCGCAAACGCCCGGCGCACCAACTGTGCGCCGTGTGACGTCACTTCTCCTCGCGCATGCGCAGCACGGCTCACCAGGAGCCACGCGAAACTGCTCAACCTCGGCCAGTGTAGCTCACGCTACAAAACATGCAAATGATACGTAGCTGGACAGAACCAAGGTAATGTTGTTTGCCGCCGCTTGGAGATACTCAGATATTTTTTTGCATTCCGCCTAATTAGGTAATTAGTTCTAAATATTTAATCAACTTCTCAATCTTTTTAATGAGATGAAAAATGTCAATGAGAAAATTGCAGAGCAACATGAAAAACTCCCGATACAACTTTCTGTTACTGAATACGTGCTACATAAAAGTGTTTTTCCAAGTGTGAAAGAAGCCCGCGAAGAAACGCAAAATTGCCGCGCGGCCCGCTGTTCGAGGCACTTTGTGTGTATTCGAGGCATTTTTCACGCTCGGAGGTGCAAAACATACAAGCACCTTCAAAGTGACTGGAAAGTTAAACGCACCGCAAATAGATATACACACGAAATGATAACTAGCTTTACTTGCACTAGTTCCGATGTAATTTATATGCTTGAATGTTCCTTCTGTTCCTTCTGAATGTTCCTTCTGAAGGTCACAACTTTGATGAACTTAAATTCTACCTACTGCATACAGTCCAATTTCCGTTCTGCGCGAGACAGAAAATATAGAGAATCATACGGCATCCACAAGTGCAAGACATCGCAATCAATAAGCATAAACGTTTGAAAGGGAGCTTTAAAATCTATTCGCGATGCTAAACTTCAAACAATAGGCAACAGGACTTAGTTATTTTTCATTCAGTTGCTTTTTTTTGTTGTTATTGGCTTATCAATAATATTCCAACTTCCATTTTCTTTCGTTCATTCCTTTCGTTCTTTTATTTGTATATCTACTCCCCCCCCCCCCCCCCTTCCGCCATTTTTTTCCACGAACACCATCTTTCTGCCTCTACATTTATTCTCGCTTTCAGAGAGACGGTAATTCAGTGACCTCCAGCCGAGCAGAGCCATCCCCCCCCTCTTCGTCGTCCAGGCCCATTCCACGAAAAGAGCAACCTACAATGACACGTCAACCGGCTGACACACTGCGCTACTTCACATTCCTCCACCGACGTTCAGTAGCGCATTATCTTTCTGTTCAATTCTACACCCTCGCCGTTAACACACCCTCGCTGGTTACCTCACCCACCCGCCTTACCCTCTCTCCCCTTTAGAAGAACCGTACCTATTTAGGCTGCGCCGTGGAGAGCATATGTCGCCTTGAAAAAGACATGTCCACTTGTCGAATCGTTGACTCCTGCTCTCACCTTGTTCTCGTGTTACTCATCGTCTTGAATTTCCATCTCCCGCATTTTTGGTGTTTTCGCAAGAACCACGACTCATTTAACACAGAAATCAAGAACACGGCACGTTTAACGCCAAGAATTCTAACCAACGCATATGGCAAAAAGTTTCAGAAGCACTTAAGTCTTCTTAAGTGCATTGCATAAGTCTCCTTACGTGCGACGCGACATATTTCTAGCACGACGTCGCGTAGCGGGTACCACGCCTCTCGCGTCCGGTATGGGCGTCAAGCCAAAAACCGATTATTGTGCCGAATATCGAGTGCACGTTAGAGAACCCCAGGTAGTGAGAATTCATCGGAGCTTCTAACCGTGAGGTGTCTCTCTCACTCATAATCAAACTGTGACCTTGATACGTAGAAGCGCATCATCTAATTAGTGAAATTTATTACGAGAGATACAAACATCGGGGTTCTCTTCAAGAGACGGTTACTTGTGATGAAGTATTCTGCCGAAGGCGGATGCATATTGAGGAGTGATGCTTATTCCCGGTTTACTTTGTTCAGTTTCCTGTTTCCTAATGGTTGTTTACCGCGTACTTCACTCAACAAAAAGACACGGGCCAGGGATTACCCGATAAAGCCGATTTTTTTCTCCGCCTTTGAATGCAACTTGAAACTGAGGAGCGTTGTCCAAACATAGCATTACGAACTTTCTTTTCAGTTTGTACATTTGAATATATATATATATATATATATATATATATATATATATATATATATATATATATTGTAAGGAAGAAGAAGTACGCCGGGCAGAGCTCCGCAGCCGGATTGCCAGCGCTACTGAAGTGGGGCTCGGGCTCGACGCTGTTCCTGGTGCGCCTGGATAAGCCTACGCAGTTGTGTCTTCCTGTCGGCTTCCTTCGTGTCGTCCACAGCCGTGCCAGACTTCTTTGTCATATTATATATATATATATATATATATATATATATACATATATATATATATATATATATATATATATATTGGCGACATCTTGTGATGCCTTGTCCAGCCACAACGCGTCGGACTTACTTTCATGTTACATTATAACGGCAGCACAAGTGGGACGGTGACGCAGAGAAGAGCCACACACAAAACAAGCGCTGAACTCGACCATCAGCGCTTGTCCTGCGTGTTTCCTTCTGTACGTCGCCCGTCCCACTCGCGCTGCCGTTACGGTGAACATCAACCAACTCGACCAGTTAAACACCCTACTGCAATTTGTGTTACATGTGTGTTCTTGTCCGAGGAATTCATACAAAAAGAAAGGCTGCATGCTAACGATTACGTCGCTGCCAACACTTTACAGCAGCACCTGGTTAGCTCCTGGAAAATGGTTGGCTCCTCAAATATAGGGTTGGCTAGGCTAGTCAAGCAGTCGTTGAGACAGTTTTTTTCTTGCCAACCTCAGTTTCGTTTATAAGGAAACTGAAATAAACTGATTGATGTGTCCCGTCAGGTTAAAGTATGTGCCACCAGGTGGCGCAACCTACCCGGTCTCTCACGTTTCCCTAGTTATTTTCTCCTGTAAGGCTTCTGGAGTCGTCGTTTCGGTCGTCTATATGTGATCCTTAATATAGTCGCACCCGAAAAAGTCAAGAGGGTTTGGGGTCGGGTGACTTTGCCCGTCACAGAACGGACCCGTTTCTCCCTATCCATTACCCTGGGAAGGTAACATCAAGCCACGCTCGTGCTTGACTGCAGCTGTGGGCTGGGGCCCCATCGTGCTGATACCACATTGCGTCAAGCCGGGCTAGTGGCATGTTGCAGCAGAAGTCTTCAACCGGCCCTTTGAACATCTCACTCACTTGCCTCTTGCCGGTTGGAGTGTTGTTAAAGAACACTGGCCCAGTGATTGTGCGGTCATATATTCCGCACAAACGTTAAAAGACCACTGATATTGGTGGCGGGATCTTCCTAGCCAGGTGGGGATTTGGCTCACTCCAATAGTGTGCGTTGTGGATATTTACTTGCCAATTTCGGGAAAAGTTCGCCTCGTCAGTCCAGAGTATCTTGGTGAGAAAGTCAGAATCCTGCTCCTCCCGAATTAAAATCCAATCCGCAAAGTCGAGTGTCTCTTTTGGAGGTCCCTTGACTCCAGGCATTGATGCAACTGCAGATGATAGGGGTGCAGTCCAGCTGTTTTCAAAGTCCTCCAGGCAATTGAGTTGGACACACCGAGTTGTGCGTTCACGCTACGCGTGCTAGCTTGTGGATTATCCGCCATGAAAGACCAAACATTGGAGCGAACCTCATCATTTATGACTGAAGCTCTCTGCCTCTTTCGTGTGAAGCTGCCCGTTTGCTTCAGTGATTCGTAGGTATTGAGTGCTGTCATCGGGCTGGGTCGCGTACCCGGGTGCCAGCTTGGAAATATTCTCGCAGCCTGCCGTCTCTGTGCGCCTGCAGCTCCTAGGGCAAGGATCATGTCTGTTTTTTCCTCGTTGGAAAAAGGCATCACGAAATTGCTCGCGCTTTAACAGCCGATGCACGATAGTCTGTTTATCGCTGTCTGGAACTACCACCACCACCACCACGTCCGTTAGTCGCTTTACGCAGCACAAGCGACAATGGTTGCTAGCTAAATCGAACAACCAACGCTTGCGTCGCTGCCCTGTCGCTTTTTAAGCGGCAGCGCACCTATGATTAGACAGTTTTAGTTTCACGTACGTAGAAGTGTTACGTACGTGAAGGTCTTGAGTATGCAAATGCGTATGCGCCGGCCGTAGGAAACCCCGTCGCGTGTCACGTACGCACGTGAAATCTGCGCCCTTGCGTTGCGCGCCCCACGTAAGTGGCGATCGCTGCGAGCTAAGAGGCAGGTAACGCAGCACAAGCTAGCACGATCGTGCGATTCGCGAGGTGCGAGAATGGTGCGTTGATCCGATTCCGGCTCATGTTGAACGAAATTGGCTGGAGTTTCATTCATGTGTGCAGGCAGAGGGCGCTGTAGACATGCGGAAGCAACGACCTATGGTTTACGAGGCTTCCACCACACAGACTGTTGCGTAAGCGAAACTATCGGCGTCCCAAGCATGCGGCGCTACGCGCTGCATGCGTAGGACGCTTATAGTTTCGCACTAATACCAACACTAATACTTAATAGATAGAAAGACATAAACTGTTTATTCAGACGTTTTGCAAACCGCTCTGCAACTTTCCCATTGGAATTTTTTTTCCTGGCTTCGTTGCTTCAGAAGTTGGTTAATTACTTTTGACTAATTATCTAATTAAGCAAAATACACAAAATAGCGTGACAGACTACATAAAGAAGTGAGCAACATGCATTTGGTCGCGTCGTCTTAGAGTGCATTGGGCCCAATGCATTTCAGTTTAACCAAATATAGGGCAGAGCGCATTTCAGTTCTACGAACATATTTTGTGACACCATCTAATGCCTCCCACGTTATATTAATCACAAGTACAACTGCACGTTCTGTAGCATAGCTTAACCGTGGACTTTGTGATAAGTTCCGCCAGCGGCGCGCCAGCGGCGCCCATCGCGGAGGCCATTATTTTACGCTGATAAGGGCGCTTCATACCACGTGACGAACAGTCGGACCCCTTCGACTATGAACTGGATTGGCTGGCTACGTACGTACTTTCGTAACCAAACGGAGCCACAGCCGCAGTGGCAACTGCAGCCTTAGCCCTGCAACCGCGTGCTCGTTATGAGTGCCAAACGGAAGCGCCTGTCTATAGACGAAAAAATGTCACAGTTTCGCCCGAAAGACGAAGCATCGATTGCGATAGCAAATTAGTACAGAGCTATTCGGAGTAGGGATAGTGGTTTTATCGGCTGCATAAACTTGGACACATTCGCTTACTAACGGAATTAACAATCGTGGTGTTAGCGCGCACAAGCAAACATGAATAGATCACACTGAATGACCGCAGACAACGACTGTCAAAACGCTGGCAGCAAGAGCAGCCGCCGCAGCGGGCGAAGGCTCACGCGGTCTATCGCTTCAACGGAAACTGAGCGGCGAATGCACAGCGCATACAAAGGTCAGAGCCGTGTGGAGATAAGAGACGGTGCGGGCGAACGCCAACGCAGGGCAAAGTGCAGAGGAGTTGTGCAGAGGAGTTGTTGGCAGAAAAAGAAGCTGCCTCCCCCCCTCCCCCCTCCTTCCCGCGCTGCCTTCCCGCTTTCTTGCTTTCGCGTGGGAGATTGAGTGGCAAGATACGCATTTGGTGCCGGAGCACAGCGCCGCCCCGCCTCCCTTCCTCCCATACCCCCCGGCCTTTCGCGCGACGGTCGCGTTGCTTTCCGCCGTGCGTTCGCTCTCCGTGATAGTGCGCGGGGGAGTTCGCCCTCCGTGATAGCGCGCATCCCCCGCGTGCTTTCGCTCGCGCATACGGCGCGCGGCGACGATTTTATCGCCCTTGGAATCTATACGGAACCTCGCGGCGACGACGATGGCGACGCCGACGGCACAAATTCGGTTGAAGTGTCCATATAATTGCTATCGCAATAGAACTGGATGTTTTGCGTAGGCTGGACTCCGGGCAGCGTCAAGTCGACGTTGCGAAGGCATTTGGGATCCCGGCGTCATCATTGTCGACAATTAAGAGCCAGCGTCAAGCAATTGCGGCCGCATCGGAAAGTGCGCAGCTCGGGCCCGCGCGCGAGAGACTGTGCACTGGATATTTCATTAGAGTAGACGACGCTGTTGCCACATTGCTAAAGGGTTTACGACTCAGGGACATACCGGTTTCAGGACCCATGATTCAAGAGAAGGCTGTGGAATTCGTAGCACTTTTCGATGTAACTGGCCTTGACGCAAGCAGAAAAGTAGGAGGAAGAAGTAACCCTTGTAGAGAAAGCACAAGGAATTTCAGCTAAAAAAGCACTGATGCACTTGGAAAAAGTGAAGTTTTAAGTCCTTCACTGCCCAGCAGAGTGTTGCGCCGGAGAAGGTTTATGAGAGCTTGGACACAGTGACTCAATCCATGACAACTGCAGTCCTAAGTGCACAAGTGCAGCAAAAGATTACTGCATTCTTCAAAATGCAATGGCCCGCAGTGGTGAACAGAGATCAACCGATCACACATAACGAAATTACGCAGCACTTTTATCTCGGCAGGAGAGACTTTCCCCTTCCTCACAAGAAGTTAAATAGAGCGCAGACATTGACCCTCAGATTATTGCAAACAGGCTTGTATCCCAGCCCGGCTTTATTACACAAGCTGTATCCCCACACTTATGCCAGTAGTTCTTACAGGCACTGCAATGACTTCGCTAGCCTAGACCATATGCTCTGACGTTGCCTCTCGTTACGAGGCACGGAACAAATCAATGAGGACAAGTGGCTCTCCGCTATCAAGAACACCGATGCCGGGGCGCAACTATGGACTGTCCAGAGGGCCCACGATGCGGCGGTCGGCCATGGCCTGACTGTCCCAACGTGGGAGCGGCCCACTGCGCGCTGAGTCGCGTACCTCAGGACTTTCATTAAACTTTTGCATCCATCCATCCATCCATCCATCCATTCTTCAAAACATGCTAAATAAGCAGAAATTCGCATTCAAATAAGCAGCATTGCAAATAAAAGGGTTCAAATTTCATTTCAACAACTGATGTTTTCTTTAGCCCTTGATAACAAGTTGCAACATAGCTATTTCAGTTCAGCGAACTTTCAATTCTACGAACTTTTTCCTGGAGTCCCTTGAAGTTCGTTCAAGTGAAGTTTCACTGTACAATGTGTGCGTGTGTGCGTGCGTGCGTGCAATGCCGAAGAACCTAACAAGGCATGGTAATTTCAGTTTGTGATTTAGTTCTTTCGGCGCGACCGTGGCCAATATACTTTTGCTAACGGGTGTTTATATAGTTCTGTCTATCTCGACAAAGGTAAGTTACCAGACTACTCGAACTGGAACTCGAGCTGAAGGTCCAACTCCTTCGGGAGTCGGAACTTTACTGTCATCGGTTCGCTCGCATCTCCCTTTCCTTCACATCCGGCCTCTGTCCTTTTCTTCTCCGCATATTATAAAGTTACGTATTCATCAAAAAAAAAAAGAAAGGAAAAAGAAACCAGACGTCTCGGGCACAGCAGTGCTATGGAGCGGAGTGAAGGACGCAAAAGATAGGCGAGACAGTTGAACAATCTTGCGGTTACTCGTCATCGCGGGTTATTCCCTCTCTCGTCTCTTTCATAACTACCACACCAGTTTTGCAGCATTTGTAAACAGTGCACGTGCACAGTTTTCAATCTCTCTACATACCATCATCGTCGCCACTAGCAATTCACTTTTCTTTTTATTTTTGCCAGCCCCGCTTCTCCCCCAACGCTGAGCAGCAGGGCCTGGGTGCCTCCGGCTGTTCCTCTCTCCGCTGTCTTTTCATTAGAGACCTCCCTCTTCGTTTCTGTACGACCTTATCTCCAATATTGAAAAAGCAGAGAACAAGCTCATTCGCATGCCTTACCGCAAATCTCTTTCCCTCGCTGCCTCGACAACAGCGAGACGTCGGACCAAGCTCGCTCTCACCTTCCCCGCCAAATCGACCCTCACTCTCCCTATCCTCGACGAAACTAAAAGGCCAGACAATTGCGCTCCAGTCAAAAAGTTGTCAGCGGTGAGTCCAAGATCCACTCCTGCTTGCGGCGAGGCGTCGAACGAGACCGGCCGTGTACTACGTACTACAACCTGCGATCGATTGCGCGTGCCTCTCTCGAAGCCACCGGCGGTGTGTCCACCTTTGCTGCGTGCTAGACCGGGCCTCCGGCTGCCCCATTCCTGCGGTGCCTGCTGCTGCTGCTGCTGCTCCGGTGGACTTCCGAAACGGTACGAGCCTGTCGGAAGTGTGTCTATAATAGACTGATGGTATATATCACTGTAAAAAATGTGTAAAAAGAAGAAATTAGCGTAGCTTGCACTGGCGGCGCAATGCTAAAGAGACAGCGGAGCTGTTGGGCAGCTAGCTAGTCCTGGCTTTTGGGCTAGGCTAAGCACTACCAAGTCATCCCCAGCATTTTTCGGAATTTATTTATCGATCATCGATTAGCTATTGATTGGCTGTCGATTGGCGTTCGATGACTGACTAAGCTTAAGTAGTCCCAACCATGCTTACCTAGACTTAGCCAGGCTCAGATTCGTTAGTTCACAAGAGTATGTGCCATTGCGCTTGGACCCTTTCCGCACTGCCGCCAGGATCGGCCCACATTTTCTGTTCGCGGTTCACACATTACGCCCAGCTTAAACAGCTTCGTTGTTAAAACAACAAATGTCCTGGCAGCTGCCTTGCCAGAAAATTCCTGTATAGCTATGTTTTCTGTTTTTCATTTCGCTGTTATTTAACATTTATTTTCGGTTTTGCATTAACAGAAACTTTATTGTGATAGCAATTATATTGGCGCTTCAGGTGCATTTCTGCCTTCGCCGTGAGGTTCTGTATAAAGTCCAAGGGGGATAAAATCATTGCCGCGCACCGTATGTTTTATTTGCGAGTGAAAGCGTGCGACGATGAGTCAGGGATCGCGGCTCAATCTGGCGCGCGCAAGAAAGGAAAGCGGGGAGGACGCGCGCCGTCCTCCGTCGCACGCAAGGCTCAGGGGCGAGGATAGTGAGGGGGAGAGGGGCGCGTTATAATCCGGGTGGCCCGGTGGTTACTCGCGCCCGCCCTGGACGCTGTATCTTGAAAGGCATTTGTGACGGGGACAGAGTCCGCTGTGCCCTGTGTTTTCGCAGCTCAATTCGCGTTGATGCGAGAGGCAGCACGAAGGTCAATTCGTTCGCCGCCGCGCTTCTTCACTCCAGCGTTCTAGCCTGTTTCAGCGGTCATCGAGTAAAATGTGTTCGTGTTTGCTTGTGCGTGCTTGACACATGCTGGTTAATTTACTTTGTATTTCTATGTTTACAAGTTTATATAGCCGATAAAGCTACTATATTTCGTAACGCTGTGCACTAATTTACTATCGTAATCGATGATTAACATTTCGTAACCCGCCGTGGTTTTGCTTAGTGGTTATGATGTTGGGCTGCTAAGCACGAGGTAGTGGGATCAAATCCCGGCCACGGCGGCCGCATTTCGATGGGGGCGAAATGCCGAAAACACCCGTGTACTTATATTTGGGCGCACGTTAAAGAACACCAGGTAGTCCAAATTAATCCGGAGTCCCCCACTACGGCGTGCTTCATATTCAGATGGTGGTTTTGGCACGTAAGACACCCATAATATTTTTTTAACCTTTTGTGCGAAACTGCGACTATTTTTTTAACCTCCAATTTTCTGTTTTGAATTACCTAAAAAGCTCCGTTATTGATTCTTTGGTTTTGCGTTAAGTGCATAACGTTAATGTATAAATACAAGTTTCTATATTGAGTCATAGAAAGGGCTCTGTTTTCTGTTTCCATTTTTTCTGTAATTTCACGATTAGTTTCTGTTTTAGTTTTCACAACTCTTATGTGTAAATACAATTCCCTATTTTGGGTCACGGAAACGGCTGTTTTCTGTTTTGAACTTAGTGTTGTTTTACTATTATCTTTAGCTAACAGAAATTTTATGTTTGAAGAAAATTAGTCATAACGCGTTACATAAGCGTTACGTAAGGTCACAAAGCTTGTCGGTATCACAAAATAACACGACAAAATGCATTTTCCAAATGTTATTTCAGAAATGCACATATAGTTTGCATATAAGACCAAAGTACTGTACTTTCATGAAGCCACACACGGTACTAAGCAGGTGGCAGCTCTACCATATTACAAAATGGTGTAATAAAGAAGAGTCAGGGCGCAGTTGGCTGCGTTTGAAATGATAATGATTTATTTATATACAACCAAAACATGCGTAGTGAATAAACGGTTTGGTAAAAGAACGTGTGTCTTGCAGCTGTACATGAGTAATGTCTTAAAAAGTCGTGCGCATGATGGCTATTTCACCATAATGTTAAAAGTCGTATTCTTGGAGAGCCTTGACCAAGGCGCCCACCTTAGGCGTTAGGCAATGCTGCTTCTTCGCCCGCTCGATCTTGCTCCCTGTTGCAGGGTTGAGTGCTGCGATTGCCTAATATATATATATATATATATATATATATATATATATATATATATATATATATATGCTTTTGTTATAGACCAGACAGCTTCACGATAATGCACAGATTAGCCGAGCACTGAAGAACCGGAGTGATTCTTCCTGTGCAAAGTGCTTAAAATAGCCATGCACTGTAAGCATCAGTGATTACGCAGCGAGGAACCGGTCAAAAAAATTCTGGTTACACCAGCCAGGCGGCTATTTATTTTCAGGCAAGTACAAAATGGTTGGTAGAGGGCCAGTTACTGCCCTGTAGACACCTTGAAGCAAACAGCACTCACCATGGGACAACAGCTATACCTTTTATTTAGAAATACCTTACATGAGCCGAAAGTACGTGTTCAGTCACCAGCCGGAACAAGCACGAGCGTGTGATATAAATAATAAAAGTGACGATATTCATGACGTTTAATGAGGACGCGTGCATATGCGCAAATGCTCTTGAACGCGACAATTGGCTTCTTTGAACGGTGTATGCAAGCGTGTTTTCTTTTTTTTTTTCTAATTATGAGATGAAAGTAGCGTGCTGCGTGTTTACGTTTTAGTACGAAAACTTCTGCAATACTTCTAGAGACTCTTCATGAGGCAAAGCGTCAATTTAGTCCCTACAGCTTCAATATAAATTACGAGAAGTCTCAATAATTTCCCCAACGACTTACCAGACAGGAGATTTCAATGCATGGTTCGAAGTAATAAAATACTTTATTTTCTATATCCCATATAGTAAAGTATTAAAGCAGAGCACTAAGCTGTAGTGCATGTTAGGGTCCCAATTCACTACTGTAGATACAGCAACCCTTATTCAGAAGCACAAATGCAGCTTATGACCAAGTGCGTTTATATTAAATTTGAACATTTAAATGGCACGGTATCTGTACGTTTTCGATTTGAAGTATTTGCTGCTGTTGTGGGGTCAGAGCTGTGAACATTCCTGTGGGGTTTATTTTCTAAATTGTGACAGTTCTCATAAAGCGCACTGATCCAAAGTAATCTTGCTTCCCAGAGCCATCAAAATCGGTAGTGTTTGACCTGATTAGGAAAATAATCAATTAAAGAAGATCTAAAGTAAACGAAAAAAAAACCACATAGGATGAAAGGTAAAAAAAAAATTCAGTTCTCTGGTTTTACATACCAAAACGACTATCTGATTATGAACCACGCCGTAGTGGAAGGCTCTGGATCAATTTTGACCGTCTGTAGTTCTTTAACGTGCATCCAATGCATAGTACATGGGCGTTTTTTTTTTGTATTTCGCCCCCATCGAAATGCAGCCACCACGACAGGAATCGAACCCGCTACCTCGAGCTCAGCAGCGCAACACCATAGACCCTGGGCCACCGCGGCGGGTAGGACAAAAGTCTTCTAAATGACATTTGCTCAACCCCTTAAACCATTACTGCTGATTTTTGCGTGTAAACACGCTAAGTGTAGAGGGTCTAGAGTCACTGCCACAGCTTTACCAGTACAGCACTGCATGTACTGTGTGCCGGCTCTTATGCGATTTAACGTAAACTACATGTCTCATATTCTCCCAACATTCATCACTGAACAGTGATTATGAGGAAGACGACCTCATTAAACCCCTTGATAAAGTTCCCTTATTCTTTTGAAGTTTTAATTGATTCTCACTTTCTTCCATAGACCAATTAACAAGCACATCTATCCTCTGGCTATCCATTTCAGAAGAATGTCTCTTGGCCTTAGCGGTGGCATGGCAGCATGAAAAAATATATCGTCATTATTTTGAACATTAACAACGAGTATCCAGTTTTATAATAGCTCAACTTGACTGGAGAAGTGAAAGTTGCACATGCCTATTTCGATAAGTCAAAAGAACCAAATAAATTTCACCTCCGTGTGAACTCCAGGGTAAGGCTGACGTCCTTGCGATATTCAATGTTAAAGGCAAAGTGTGCCAGAAACATCAGCTTGAAGGCCTGGCATGGTGTGGCGGCTTCAAGAACGCCTTGGCTGTCTATGCAGATTGTAAATGCTCCTGTAGTCAGAAAGCTTTCCCCTGCAACCAGGTATTTACTGGTTATGAATATTCACCACAATGTTAAAGCATTCATACGATTACCTTTCACAACGATGAATGGGAAGCATGGTACGTCATCGATGTCATCTTCACTTGCACCTTCCTGGAACAACAAAAACAACAAAAAACGACAAATTCTCAGAAATTTGGGGTACAATTCATCGCACCTACATAATGAGCCATTAAATCTACTGAAGGCCCTAGCTCGCACATTTATATGAAGCCAAGTAATGTATCAACACAATTACCTTTTTACTGAACTGGTACTACTGATAGATCGAGCATAAATTTTCACTACTGTTCCTAATAAGAAAATAATAAACGAAAAGAAAGAGAACACTCTGCACTAGGCGACTGTCCAGTAAACCTCGTTAGGCGCTACCTCAAAGCACCAAAGCCAGCACAGTCGAGATAACGTGCTGCACCAAACCTGTGGTTTATTTTACAGCTATGGCTTTCAGGAGGACAGGCACACTTCTAAGGCCAGCCTATAAATGCGTGCATATAAATTCTAAAAAAGTGTATCGAAGGCTACCCATAACCGTAGCTCAACCTTCAACCTCTACACTTAATGCAGAGATTGAAGGCTCAACTTCAACCAGTGGCAATGTTGTCTTTTTTTTGGGTTTCTTTTCATTTTCTGTAATAACAATATCAACAATAACGCAAATTTAAACATCGTGTACAGTTAGCTATGGTTCAATAAAACATGTAAATTTTCCAAAACTTTACTTGACCTTATGCGTTTATAAAAATCGAGCCCCTCGGTTTTCCCATTTTGTTGCTCGTAACCCACAGGAAAAACCTTAAGTAGCAGCTTCTTAAGTAGCAGCATTTCATATTATGAAAAATTTTGCCATATATAGACAAACATGAACTATCCAATATTATGTTGACAAACATGAACTATCCGATTTTTATTTTCAAATTCTTTAGTTACTTCCCGCAAGTTCAGAGCAAAAATCGTTCATCAATGACTACACTAAATAATAATTTCGGTTTCAAAATAGAAAACTTTCAGACAATCCTTCAAGATATTCCCGTAGTCTTCTCTGTTAAAGCACATAAACATATTTTTGACACAACATTTGATAGACAAAATACATGTGGTTTACGTGCCTACCTCGAGAATCCTGAAGAAATAGTCGTCCTTTTCATCAAAAAGTGCCAGGAGCAGCAGGGAAGCAACTTCATACTCAACGGCTGCAGATTTCCTTGCTCTCTTCGCATTAGCGATGTCTTTCAAACAAGACTTCACTCTAGGTTTCTTCACTTGGCTGGGAGCATAGCGAAAGATTTGCTGCCCAATAATTACAAACCTCCCAAGAAACATATTCGCAACATCACATCCAACCAGAACGTTTTAAGTGCGAGCGGAGGTGTTTCTCTTCGAACAAGACAGGCCAGCTGCGCTTTACGTTGGTGACTTGCTAATCATATCGCATTGAGAAGAATAAGTCTCTGACATAAGCCGCGTCACAAGTTTGTTGTTCTGGCAGACAAGCCAGAATTCGAAGAGCAAAGCTTCTGTCTTCTTCTTTTTTTTTTTTTTAGCTCTCATACATTTCACCAGCACGTAATTCAGGCTGCCATCACACACATCCGTACGAATCGCTTTGTACTTTAGATTTTTTTTTTTTTTCACAGTGGCACCCTCTTCGTCTTCGGTATTTCTATTGGACAAACCCACAAAGCAACCCGCTTTTTAACAAACAACCATGGTTGATTGATTGTTGGATCGATTGGTATTTATCGACTGGCTGATTGAATGATCGATAATCTAATTTGTTGGTTGGCTATAGGTTTGGCTAGGTTAAATCGGCGCTAAGAACGTTATAGCTGATGTTTTAAATGGTTTCTCGAGCATGCCAGTATGAAGGCCTTCGGAGTTCTCCTGGGTGCTGTTATCAACCGCCACTGATAGATTGATCTGTATATATATCCACTGATTGATCAGTAATTTATCGTTATGTGTGTATTGATTGACTCTTTTATGGATTTTTCGACTTTTCTGTACACGCCACTCTATCTACTTCCCGCAGAATTCTTCTGAACTGACGACCAAAAGAGGCGTGTGGCGATGCGGTCCCTGTCTGTTGTCCTGTCTTGCCTCGTGGCGGTTGCCTGCCTGCTGCCCGCCGCCCTGTGGGCGTTGCCCTCGGGCGCGCCCGTTGCGGCGTGCTACAGCGAACTGCCCGGCCACGGTGGAGCCGAGCCCCAGGCCTCACTGTCCCCGTACGCCATCCAGGCCACTCCCGTGGGAGGAAGCGCCATCGGTAAGCGCGGTCGTAATATCTATGTTAAAAAAAATTGAGTGTTAGCTTGTTCGTCTACGTACAAGCGTTCAAGATTAAATTGAACTTTGGGGTTTTACGATGCAAAAAAATTTCCGTAGCTTGCACTGGAGGCACAATGCTAAAGAGACAGCGCAGCTGATGGGCACCTAGCTAGTCCTGGCTTTTTTGGGCTAAGCTAAACACTACCGAGTCTTCCCCGGCATTTCTCGGAATTTATTGATTATCGATCGATTGTCGGTTAGCTATTGATTGGCTATTGCAAGGTATTGGCCACGTATTTGGGCTAGGCTAAGCACTACCAAGTCATCCCCAGCATTTTCCGGAATGTATTGATTATTGATAGATTAGCTATTGGTTGGTTATCGATTGGCTATCGACGACTGACTAAGCTTAAGTAGTCCCTATCATGCTTAGCTAGAGGAAGAGGAGGAGGAAAAACATTTATTAAGAAAAAAAAAGGAACACTTAGCCAGGCTCAGCTTCGCTAGTTCACAGGGGTATGTGCCATTTCGCTTGGACCCTTTCTGCACTACCTCCAGGATCGGCCCACAGTTTTCTGTCTACGACAGACAGATTACGCTCGGCATAAACAGTTCCGCTGTTAAAAGCACGATCTGAAGATGAGGCACGCCGCAGTGTGGAAATCCGTATTCGTTTTGACCACCTGGTGGGGTTTTTGAAGTGCACCCAATTAATGCGAGTGTTTTTTTTTTTTTTTTTGCATAAGTATATTGAGCTGAACCAGCACGTTCAGCTCAATCGGTGCACTCTGGTGTACGGCAGCGGAGCCAGGGCAGCGCGTTCTCGCAAGGCAGCGTTCTGCAGGCAAAGAGAGTTTGGCTTTTAAGAGCCCCTCACCAGGTCTGGCCATTTTGAGCTGGAAAGGGCAGTGCATACAATGCGCGCTGACGATCGTGTCTGCTAAGTATTACATCTCTACGCGCTGCGGAAAGAGCTTAAATTTCAAACCAAACGCCGTTTGCCCATCTCGCGGGCACCGCGCTCCCAGCCGGAGAATCGACGTATATCGCGCAAGTGCGCTTACGTACATGGCTGTGCTGTGACGTCGCTCATAGTGACATGCGACTTCAAGAATTACTCAAGGCAATATCATGTATTTAAGCTGTTCCTTCAATGGATGAATTAAAGTTTTATAGAAATAACAAAACATACAAACCGAATGTCAGCGTGCTCCTACAGTAGCAAGAGAACTGTACTTCGGTTTCGTACCTGCTTTTTCCCACGTTGAGCAGTCGCGTTCGCAGAGAGCGAAACTAATTGTCTACTTTGTTCCAGCGCGCGATCATGCTCTTTCATACTCTCACGCCTGGTTCAGTGCTCGTGATTGTGGCACAGATGAAGTGTTCAAAAGTGCTGAGACTAAATTGAAAAATTGTTGCTGCAGAACACTATAGCCGGATACAACTTAAGAAGACGGGAGAGGCCCCGCCCAGATGACCGAAGCGCGCCATCCGATTGCCTCCGCGACTAAAGAGATAGTCCCGCTGACACGCCTCGGCCCAGCTCGAAGCGCCGGGCTGCGTGTTCTCCGTCGGCAGGGTCACCGGCCGTCCGGCTCATGACGTCAGTCTAGCGTGCGCGCCCATTGGTGGAGGCTCGTCTGCATCCGCCTTTGAGAAACAACTGCCGCTGTCTTCTAACGTTGGATCCAACTGTATAGGCAGAGGGCACGTAACAACTTCCCGCGTATAACGAAAATTTGCTGTGTGACCTGGTGAGGGGCCCTTTAAAAATACGTATTGTCCCAATGTTTCTGTTTGTAAACGCCTAGGTACAGTGAACGACGTGGTACATATTTTAACATCACACTTTGCCTGTATATTCCAATAATCTGCGCGCGGATTTTCGTCGGGAAAAAGGAAACGAGACGTTCTCTCTCTCTCTCTCCTCAGTGCAACTTTACGGCAGCATTCCGTTTAAGGGTGTCCTCCTGACGGCCCGCGACGCACACACTGGCGAGCTTCTGCATGGAACGTTCACCCCCGACGCCCAGACAAGGACTCTAGACTGCCCCGGAGGAAACGCGGTGAGCCCTGTTCATATGTTTACCACCTGATCAATTCACCCTTCGAGCAAATGAGTTGTCCTGTGCGAATAAACCTTAATCTTCATTCAGAGGTTAAAACTACTGTATATGTTGTATAACAACATATACAGACCACTGCCCTGCATTTCTGCGAGAAAACAATGCGAATTGAGCAAACTATAGGTTGGCTATATTGACGTCATCGTGGGCAGCCATTTTTCCGATACTAGAACTTCTGGAAGCCGCGTAAACAAGAAATGTGGCAGAGTGACGACACGACAGGCGCGTCTCGCAACGAGCGACAAATTGATAACGGTGATAGAAAAATGGCCGGTGAAAAATGGCCGCCGTCAAAAAAAAAAAAAAAGCGGTGTACGTTTGATAATATGGTGCAAGACGTCATTGTGGCCACCATGTCTGACCATATAATTGTTTCAGTAATCAAACTACCTATTACTTACGCGGTTTCTGAGAATGGTCAGTTGTGCCCAGTTGTCGATGCGCACTGTTGCAATTGAGGAGCGTGTGCGACGTGAAGAAAAAAAAAGAAAAAAAAAAAAAGCCTTGACGCGATTGCGTGTGCCGCTCCTTTCGTCATACCCACATAATCTGGGCTTAGTCGATCCAGGCCTCCGAGATCGGGTTGCGCGCACTGATAATCTCGAAGGCCATGCCGAGACTATTTGGTCGTGGATACGGCTCTTGAAGGTGTCACAGGGCACGGCCATGTCGCGGAGGCCAGACTGAAATTCTTACGGATAATTCTCGGCATACATGAGCAGTATATGGAATGGCAAACATTTCAGATTATTTAATTAACTTGCTGTCGTGCGGCTGTCATCGTTGTCGCGGTATTTGTAGGGCCAGCTGTGCTACTTGTATTAACTTGCATTACATCTTCTTGCTCGGGTGGCTCTCCCCAATTTTTTTTTCTGTTTCTTGCAGAATGCCATCACTCACAACAGCAGGGACTACAAGACGCAGGTCGTGGTGACCTGGACTGCTCCGGCAGGCTACTCTGGGCAGGTGTACTTCAGGTGAGAGCACCGGATCATGGCTGCTCATTCTTTAATCGAAATCTTAGGTCATCAGTAAGAAGTCTTGTGAGGCCAGGTTTTCTAGAAGTGTTTCTGGGTGCCTGAATACGCGTAGGGACATTTAAAATCATGCCACGCCCTTCAGACAAAAACATATTTCTCTACTGCGCAGTTCTGTCCACTTTTTTGAGGAGGATCTCTAGGATTCAAGCCAGCATAACTTCGGCATTTCCTCTACTTCATGGCACAGAGAGAGAGAAATGTTTCATGATAAGAAAGGCAGAAAACTTCGCATGAGGTACAGTCGTGTTCAATATTAGCTGCAACTGGGTGCCCGTGGTCGAAAGTGCCCTAAGTTCTCGCGGCTTTTGTTAACAAACTTGGTCTCTATGGCGTAAAGTAAAACTTTTGTTATGAATTCTGAGAGAAATCAATTCTGTTCGTCTCCTTATTATCCTTGGTTAATATCAACCATGGAAGTTTAGACAGATCTCATATGCACGAGTTAGCCAGTTTGTGAAAAAGAGACATATCTGCTCACCGGGCCCGTCATGCCACTCAAAACATGGCTTAACTATATACAGATAGAGTAGGTCTTTGAATGTCTCTGCTCAAGCCGACCTCTCTGCCTTCCTTCAAATAAACGTCTCTCTCTCTTCGATGTCTCTTGTAGTGTCTGGTGTCTTGTCGCTACTCGTATGTTCTCTATATCTGTACTTGTGTGGTCTATTACAACCGCGTTATAGTATTTGACTTTTCTCGAATTCCCTGAGAGCTTGTCATGAGTGGAGTAAAAGTGACTCCCATAAGGGAGGGCACTGTACAATAAATGTTCTGTAAAATGGCGAAAAAAGTCAGCAACAAAAAATTGTATTGAATCTGCATACAGAAATAAAATGACAATATGTGTGTTGCGAAAATCGCTACACTCTTTCTTTTTTCTCACGAAACAATTTGCACAGCGCAATTATTCGCAAAACGACCCAATGCCTTACCACCCTGAAGGTACATAGGCCCGTAGTCACAGACGGAACTTAAGTTGAGCGACAATAAGTGTGGGAAAAGTACAAGTGGGAGGAAAGTTTCAGGATAGTGCTACAAAAACGATACTTAAGCATCACTTTGCAAAGTAACACTTTTCGGGACAAGTATGTCGTTTGGTGTCGAGGCTACGTAAATAGTTTACGTGTACGATGGCTTGAATTGCAAAATAATAGTTTTTGAAGCAAAATAATTCCGAAATAAATGTTGCAGTGCTTGCACACGCACTCTGCTGAGCAAAATAAACCACTATTTACAGTTTTAATGCTTCACTCAAACTCGTCTGGCCACAAGTTCACATTGGACCTCGCTACAGCCACCTCGATTGTGTCTCGCCGTCCCGACTTTTTAGATGTTTTGTTGTTGAGAACGTGCGGTGTCCGTACGTAGTGTTTGTTATTTTCGCTGAGAAGCTGTGTGTGCGAACTGTTCGTGGTCTTTTTTTTTTTTTTCAACCCGCGCACGATGATGGAAAAAAGAAAACCAATTTTTCTGAAGAAGACCGCGCCGTGGTTGAAAACAAGAGAACGGACGCGGTATCCGTCAGCCGGAAACGGGAGTCCTGGAAAAAGAATTCAAGTGCATAATGTGACGCCGCGGACGTGGGTTCAGCTGAAGAAATGCTGGGAGAACCTGAAAGACAAGTGGCGTAGATCTAACGCAGAATACATGCGGGAGCGGTCTTATAATAATACTAATTATAATAATAACAATAATAATAATAGTAATACTACTACTACTACTACTACTACTACTACTACTACTACTACTAATACTAATAATAATAATAATAATAATAATAATAATAATGCCGAAATAGCACCACTCGCTTTGAAAAGTGGTACCGCGACAAGAATTCCGCGTCGTTGTACACCTCTATGGAATTCTGTCGATCCCTGAGAATTGGCCGTAACGGCGGCGCGTATCGGTATGCCTCATCCTCCGTAATATCATCCACACGTCCGACGAAATCGGCCAAAAGTCGCCTAGGCCAATGTAGCAGTCGGCCATTTTGTTTGACGAATGTAGAGAAAGTCGCACTTAAGGTTGCCAGTAGCTGTGCTTTACTTTCCGGCAGTTAAGTGTCGATTAAAGTTTACCTTAAGTGCAAGATTTGTCTCTGAAACGCGTTAAGCGCCCACCGGTTACTTAAGTCATAAGTGAAGGGTATGTTCCGTTTGTGAATACGGGCCGCAGAATGTTGAAGGCAGGGTGCTGGACTTGGACTTTATCTTTGAAACAACTTCACATTTGAAAAACGTTGTCTTCGACAGACCGAACGGCGAATAGTCAACGGCACAGTCAATAGTCACTGCAGAGTAGTAAGCACGACGTCACAGATATCCGAGCAGATAAGCTGTTTGCTTGTCAGGAGCAGGGACCGTTAAATCGAATATCGAAGGGCGTACTTTTTTTCGCTATCCTCTGCTCTCTCTGGTCAAGCTGCTAACCAACTTTCACAACAAACTAAGCTCATGAACTAATATTAAACTATGCAAAAACTTTTTTTGCAGTGCCACCGTGGTGCATTCTTTTCACGTCTACTGGAAGGGTATCACGTCCGATGCTGTGTTCGTCCAGTGATCAAATAAAATATGGTTGATTCCTCTTGCATACGAAGCTGTTGCATGTTTATTGTGCGTGAAGAATTAGGAAGAGTACAAATGCGCACAATGTCTATTGGTATTGGGCCGGCATGGCACCGTTTGATGTGGATGCACCCACGCTGACCTTGACAACATGGTCCACGAGACCGAAGTTGCCAATAGCGTTTCGCAGGTGTCTTATCTGCATGAACGAAATGTGAAACCGTTGCAAGTGGCCTTCAGTGGCACTTGCCACTGCACAGGGATCCTCGACAATTGCCACGTAGCAGCGAAAATTGTGGAACCACTCGCGTTCCGGAAGCATCCCCCGGAGACACTGCATTGCACTCACCGGAGCGCTGTGCAAATCCGCCATAATCCACAGGCGTTCACAAACCGTATACAAGCGAAACCGAGCGGGTTGTTAGTAAATCGCTGCGTGAACTCACGGTCCGCCGCAGCAAAAGCCGCATGATTTGCGAGTCGGCGACCGTGTTGCAGGTCGAGGCGTCACAGGTTAATCCGACGCGAAAGAAAAACCATGTGCGGAAACTGCGTCGCCAACTCCGCAGAAGGCCTACACCGCCTACACGAGGCTACACCCCGTTGGAGCTTCCACTGCGTTAAGACTGCCTAAGCACTCACTGTCGGCGCTCGTTAGTGCCATGATGCAGTACTTCGCTTCACCGCTTCTAGATGGCGGCGCCATCCCTGTCAAGATATGTCAAGAGAGAGCACATTTTACGCGTTCGCACCGACGTCACATCCGTTAAAGAAAGTTGATGGTGAACCCCGGCATAAAACACTTTCGTGGTAAAATAAAAAGAGAAACAGCTCGAGATGACCCAGTGTAAAGCGTTCCTTACAGATATGAACTATGCAAGCGCATAGAAATAACAGTTAGTAAAGTGGACTACTGGAAGAGTTGGCACAAGTCTGTAGCTGAAAATTCAGCACGAAAAGAAAGCATGACACAAGAGATCCCTTATAAAATTTCTAGCAACATTTTTTAGAAAGTCTTTAGACAATTGTTACTAGAACCTACCAACAGTCAATTCAAGTCCTACCAACTGTCTTTATACATCCTAACAACCCCCTAGTAACACCCTGTCAACAATTGGCCACCGAACTCCCAATAGAAACATGTTCATAGGACGTCTTTAGACTTCCTACCAATTTCATATTAACATTTGTCTTTATACATATCTTCTGCCAACTTCCTACCAGCCCCTCTATTAACATTCTTCCAATTGAAGAACGTTTGTAAACGTTCTGTCAGCTTCCTACCAATCCCCTATTAACAAGTCTTTATACACCATATTAACATTCTTCCAATAGAAGAATGCTTGTATAGACGTCAACTTCCTACCAATCGCCTATTAACATTTGTCTTTATACACCCTAGTAACATCCTGTCAACAATTGGCCACCGTACTTGAATTGACGCATGTTCATAGACAGTCTGTAAACATTCTAGTAACCACCAACTAACACAAGTCTTTAGGGTCTGTAGTAACATTGTGGCAACATTTTATTTACACATTTTTATGTACTTACTACTGACGTTTTAGAGACAACTGGACAAGTGATCATGCTATCTTTAAGAGGGATAAGACAAACAAGAGATATAGTGAGCAAGAGACAAGAGTACGTGTCCAGTTGTTTCTATTGTCCTGTTTTGCTTTCGTGCTCGATTTTAACTGAGACATTACAGTAACTACAATAAATCAAATTGCAATAAATAGAAAAACGGCAAGGCTGAAAAAAAAGTCAGATCTCTTCCACTACTGTGAAGATGGAAGCCAGCGAAGCTGTGACTATGGTGGGTCTGCTATAGTGAAATTGCTATAGTGAATTTATATATTATCATTATTGACTATATTGAGCGTCTTCAGCATGTTCGTCAAAGAGCAAGGACACCGGCGTCTTGTTTTCGCCCGGCGCGATGACCAAGAAGTGCGTTTTCTGCCGCCCCATCGTCATAGACTAGCGTATGGGCCACAGCGTCCATAGCCGTGGCACACTGCACGACATGTCAGGATCTTGACATCAGGATCCTCGAAGATGTGGTTAACGAGCGTCCGTCCCATAGCCAGTCCGAAGGGCAACTGCTGATAACAGCAATAGCGCGATCTCTACGTCACGAGACAAAGGACACAACGATTAGTGGGATGTGCCGCCGCCGAGTATCGCGACACTTGTGAAAGAGGCATCGGTGGTGGCGAGGGGTATTACAATGAACCATCCATCATCCATTTTGACACCTGTGCTAAGGCACAACTGGCGGGAAACCGCCACATACATGGAGCCAAGTCACCACGCACATGGAGCCGTAAATTGTTGTTCTACGCGTCGTTGTGTCCGCGGACGCGATCCTCCAGAACCTAGCCATATATATACAGCGTCGCTGTTAAAAAAAAAGCCGGAAATAAAACGTTCAAAACTACTTGAGCTACTTTGAACATTGTCGTCAACGTGCGACAGCTCCAGGTGCAAGCTAAGGTTTTATTGCGATAGCAATTACATGGACACTCCAAGCGCATTCCTGCCGTCACCGTCGTCGTGAGGTTCCGTATAAAGTCCGAACACGATAACATAGTCGTCGCGTGCCGTACTCTGTATGTGCGAGTGAAAAATTGAGAGGCTCAGCCGACGATCGCGGCGAAATATCGCGCGCACGACGGAGGAAGGCGGGCGAAAGCGCGCCGCCTTCTTTCGTGCGCGAGGCACGGGAGGGAGGCGTTCTAGTCTAGTGGCGGCTGGGCGCCATATCTTAAAAGCGATCTGCAATGTGTACAATGTGCGCCGAGTGCCGGTAGCTTCGTATCTGCTATGCTCTCAACGTTTAGTCCGCGTTGAAGCGAGAGACAGCACGAAGGTCAGTTCGCTCGCTGCTCCGCCTGCGCTTCCTCACTCCAGCGTTTTGGTAGCGACTTTCTCCGGTCATCGAGCGAGATGTTTTCAAGTTTACCTGTGCGCGCATGGCACCGTGCTTGTTAATTTAGTTAGTAAGCGAATGTTCCCAACTTTATACGGCCGATAAACCTACTATCCTTACTTCGTATAGCTGCTTGCTAATTTGCTATCGCAATCGATGCTCCACCTTTCGGGCGAAACTGCGACTTTCTGTATAACGTAGCTTTGTTTCCTTAATGTGAAGCATTACTTGCTTCTTACCAGACACTTTAAGGTATGTATCATCATAATCACTCTTTTTTATTTCCACTGCAAGACGAAAGCTTCTCCCATCTATCGCTAATTGCCCCTCTCCTGTTCCAGCTGAAATCCACATCTTATGCCTGTAAGTTTGCCAATTTCATCGCATCACAAACTGAATAAGAGGCAGGCGGTCGCGTGGCGACAGCTGCAGATATGAACGTTTCTTAACCCGGTGATCTTGAATGTGTTACCCAGAGCATTGTTCGTCATACCATTGTAAGTTTTGTGTGGTCAGGGCAACCCAGGAGCACATGTTCTGGGAGTGCGAACAAGGGGGGGGGGGGGGGGGAGAGGAGGGTTCCAGACGACGGCGCAGCCTCGAACTGAACGCGCTGTGAAACTATTCGCTACTCAGCTCCGGCCTCGAAGACCAACTCTGAGCCGGCCACCGGGCCGATTAAGCCGCCCGAGCTCAAGGGCTCGTGGCCGACGCCTACGCGGGGATATTGGCCCCAATCCCCAAATAACTCGTCGGACCTTTCAATAAAGTTCTTCTTCATCGCACCATCTGTGTGTGTGCCTCTGAGCAGCGATAAGTGTTTCAAAGGAAAGGACATTTTTTCCCCACGTCCCACACTATTCTGCTGATACGTAGGTAATTGTCTTTTGTATGCTTGTCCTTTATGTCTTCCTGCTTTTATGTATATTAATATGCTTGCCGGTGTACTTAAATGTTGGTCTGTCGCAAAAAAAAAAGGAAAACGAATGAGTTGTCAGTCAGCGCAACGTGTTGCTTTTTCTTAGTGTCGGTAATCTCATTGCGTGCACTTGGCGGCGTTACCGCTTGAATATGAATAACCAATTTGCCGATTCTTTCACGTTAAAGGCGCTCAGACACCAACTTATAGAATGCCGATTTTTTGCGCTCGGGTAACACACATCATCTAGCAGACCATATGAACTACCGGCATGTGCACGATCGTGTCCACAGTAATTAAATATCCCGCAATTATCCCGCCACTGCCCCCGCGTTCGTCGTCGTCGTCGTCTTCTTTCACAGCTGGCTCCGTTGCCGCTCATCATTCCAGCTTAAAATTTCCCTTCTCTTCTGTCGTCGTAATGGGGAGGCTGCGTTTACGGAGGTATGAGCCATTACTTAAGGCGGTATGAGCCATTCATTGTCTTACGTGACGCACAGATTTAATTTTGAAGAAATTTAATTTCGAATAATTGCAAGCGGCAATGGCGCGCGAATGCTGCTACCCACGCCGCCGAGCAAACTCGAGACATCGAACGCAAGCGACGACGGCGCACTTGGTCCACCGTTGTCGACCTCACCGTTGTCATGTATTTTCTCGCCAGGGGAAGAGCAACGGGCGTGAGGCCACCCTGAGAAAGAAACTACTTTTATTGTGTCCTTGATGGGGTCAAAGGCGTCCAGAGGGGCGGGAGACAGCCCATCTCTCCCGCTCCCTTAGACGGCGGCCAGTCCTTGTAGTCTAGCAGCGTCCGAAGCTATCCGGACGACCCAGAGCTGATCATCCGGGTCGCCGCTGAGCAGCATAGCCTCCCACTGGTCAGCAGCGGTAATGGTGAGTGTAGGGTGGGTGCCATGGTGAGCGAAGCAGGGTCTCCCAGTCCTACCAAGTCTTCAGGTCCCAGTGAGGGAGGATCCGCCGGGCAATTAGCTTCAAGCTGTTATGCCCTCGTGCAAGCCCGTGAATATTTTGACGCTTCAGTACTCCGCATTTTGTACTTTACTCTAGTGAACTGCCACCTTTTGTACTGTGTAGAATCCTGGGGTTTGACATATAATTCCTACCTTTAACAAGTAAGACGTTTGCAAAAACGAGCTATACGTACGATAACTTTCTCGCGATACTATGAACCAAGCAAACCGCTGTTTACTATGCTAAAAATCTTGCCTTTTGATTTTGTACGGGAATTAAGATTAGCCACATGTATTAACAATGTTATAAGACACAACGAGCCATTCCCCATTTCGTTACTTTGCACCCCACTACGCTACACCAGGAACCAAACTTTTGGTAACCTAAATATTCCGCCAATAAAAAACGCCTATGGCAAACGACTGCTACAGCACGCTGGTGCGAAAGTCTGGAATGGTATTCCGCACTATATAAAGAACTCGCAGAACTTGCTGAGAGCAATGAAAAATTACTACTTTTGAAGTAATTCTCTCTGCTTCCTAAACTGATAGATATTTATGTTCTATTTTTGTTAGACCATGTATAACTATTATTTATCAAGGTTTTTCATGTGTTTATTACGTAGTGACGTAATTTTCATGTTCCCTTTGTTAACCTGTCGAACAGATCAATACTAATACCTACACAACATGTTCTTATTAGCAAATCTAAGTACTACTATTACTCAGTTATTTTTGTGTATTTTGCGAAGTGTTGTATTTTCTTGTATTTTTTGTTAATCAAATTGACTACACCTATACCAAATTGTATGACAGTTTCTTATATGTATACTTCTAAATGGGCCCCGTACTAGCCATTGGCTATGGGACCATACAGATTGTGCGTATCTTGTAAAATGAAAAGTATATGTGTAATAAAGACAGAAAGAAAGAAAGAAAAAAGGAGACGGTGGGCAGAAGCGCGAGGTTCAGGAGAGAGAGTACAGGCTGAAGTAAGGAAATGTTGGTGATAGTGAGAAAGAGTGAGAGGAGAGGGGAGAGTGTGCTTTTGTAATTGGCGCCAAGGGGTTTGTTTGTCGATTACCAAGGAACTTGTGTGGTGGAGGGTACAGCTGACGCTCCGCCTTGGGGGCCTGCGTCAGGTCGTTGAAAGTGAGAGTGCGCTCCTCCCTGAATCCCGGATCCGAGGCCGCAAGAGCCCGGTTTAAGAGAACCTCGGGCTAACAGGTTTGCGCCCTCGTTTCCAGGATTCCCGCGGTGCGCGGACACCCAAATGAGCTCCACATGACGGGGCGGGGGAGAAACGGGCGAGTTTAGTATGCAAAAAGCAGGAACGTGGACTCGGCCTCAGGCTATATTTAGAATTGCAGTTATGGAATCTGATAAAACATACCGTGCTTCTGTGTTGGCGATGGCTACGGCAATGGCAGCTTCCTCTGCAGCTTCGGGGGAGGTGTCTGGGAGGAGTGTGTGTTCCTATGGCGGAGAGAGCGTGATACACCACCGCAGTGACTGCTTCATCGCCCGTGTAGGCTGCGTCCACCCATACGGCGTCCGGTTCCGAGCCGTAATATCTGTGGAGTGTTGTAGCGCGAGCTCTACGACGCTTATCGTGGTGGTCGGGGTGCATATTACGGGGGAGTAATGTCGGATCATTGGCCGGTATACGGATTCTAAGGAAATGCAGGATGTACCGGCCAGTGTCGGTTTGTGTGAGACGAAGGTATTGTGCTTGGCGGTGCGCGTCTACAAGTTTCCCGATTGTGTTATGAAGGCCTAGTTATAAGAGTCGGTCGGTAGGTGTATTTATGGGAAGGTGGAGGGTGACTTTGTATGCCCGACGAATGAGAGCATCCATGACGTTTGTTTCACGGCGAGAGAGATGGAGAGAGGGGGTGGAGTAGAGCACACGGCTGAGAACAAAGGTGTGAACAAGGCGGCATAGGTCACGCTCCCTCAAGCCCTTGTGGTGGCCCGAGACCCGGCGGATGAGGTGCGGGATCGCCCCTACTACCTGCGTGAGTCTGCCGAGCGTACTGGTCTGCTTCCCATCACTCTGGATATGCATACGCAGTACCTTGAGGGCTTCGACCTCTTCTACCGGTCTACCAACCTGTTCGATGACGATGGGGGCGCAGGTCAAGTTGCGGTTCTTGGGACGGATGCAGAGCAGGCCGGACTTCTCCGCGGAAAAAGGAAGTCCTACGCCAACTGCATAGTTTTGGGTCAGTTTGGTGGCTGCTTGGATAATGTCCTGTATGGCGCCATCACGGCCATGGTTGCTCCACAGCGCGATGTTGTCACCGTAGAGTGTATGTTTCAGGTGAGGAACGGTTGCCAATTGTCGTGCTAGGGGATGAGAGTGATATTAAATAAGAAAATCACCAGCCCCTCTCCTGTCGAGAAAAAGGGGGCTTGTCCTGTGTGTACCTGCCCTACTACTTTTCCTTCATTTCCTAGTATTTTTTCCTTCCCTTTCCTACTACTTGTCCTGCCCTTTCCTTCTACTTTTTCTTCCCTTTCGTGCAACTTTTCCTTTCGTTGCGTTGTACGATTCTCTGCTCGCCGCTGTGGTCGCTTGCCTTCAATGTCTCGAGTTTGCTGGGCGGCGTGGTTAGTAGCATTCGCCCGCCATTGCCGCTTACGATTCTTCGAAATTAAATTGCTTCAAAATTAAATCTGTCTGTCACGGTAAGACATTGAATGGCTCATACCCCTTTAAGCAATGGCTCATACCCCCGTACTCGCGGCCTCCCCATTACGATGACAGAAGAGAAGTGAAATTTTACGCTGGAATAATGAGCGGCAACGGAGCCAGCTGTAAAAGAAGACGACAACGACGAACGCGGGAGCAGTGGCACGAGCGCGTGCCGGTCGCGAGCACGAGCGCAACCTGAGAGGCGCCAAACAACTAGCTGCGGAAGACGACGACGCTGGAGCCAATGCCAATGATGATAGTTTTCCGCGTACACCGACCCCGACACAGTGATCCAATAAAGCTTCGCTTAAAAGGTGAGAGGACGGACCCTTGCGGGGTGCCGACGCTCTTTAGAGAGTTAGTGGGGTAGGTGAGCGGGCCGAAGCGAAGCTCAGCCGTGCGTGCTGCGAGAATGGACTGAATGTATGCGTACGTACGTGCACCCGCATTCAGTGGGGAGAGTGCAGTCATGATCGCATGATGTTAGACGCGATCAAAGACTGCCTTGGAGTGGCCTGAAATGAGCGGGTCGAAGGTGTCACCCGTGATTTGCAACATGGCATCTTGTGTAGACAAATGGGGGCGTAATCCCACCATGCTGTGAGGACAGTGAGGGCATAGGTCGTGGTCTGCCATGTGCTGCCTGAGCCTCACTGATACCACATGCTCAAAAAGTTTTCCGAGACACGAGGTTAGCGAGATTGGGCGAAGGTGTTGGAGTGTAAGTGGTGTGTTGGGCTTCGGGATGAAGATTGCCTTCGCGTGGCGCCAGGCCTGGAGGAGGGTGCCCTCCCTCCAGCACTGGTTGAAGTAGTCCGTGATGCGAGTGACCGATCGATCGTCCAGATTACGGAGCGTTGTGTTGGTGACCTGGTCGGTGACCTGGTCGGGTGCGGAGAGTCAAGAGGGCTGCTCTGACCTCCGCCTCTGTTATGTCGGTATCGAGTTCGGGGTTCGGCTGTCCTGTATATGAGGGGAGAGGAGTGGGTATATGCCGATTCGTGTCAAGTGTTTGTGTCGCGGAGTGTATCCAAGAGAGTATCGAGGTTGTCCATGGGTGCGTGCATGAGCCGGGTGACGTGGTGCTGGGTGGTGGTGTTTTTTTTTTTTTTTCGCGCGATCGATGGGGTGTCGGATGAGGCGCCACGCCCGTTTGGTGGGCAGTTTGCCGGTGATGCCGTCGCATACTTGGCCCCAATCGGAGCAGCAGAGCTTCTCCGAATCTAGTTGAATTTGGGATTGTAGAGTGGCTAAGTGTTCTTTTTAACACGAAAGTGTTACTTCACTGACGTATTTCCGTCACGGATATGACGTTCTTACAATGTACACGAGCATAATACAAAGAAAGAAACCAGAAGAAAAAGTTCCACAAACATGCAAAATTTGGAAATCGAACCCACGACCTCTCGGTCCGCGACGATAGATCGCCGAGCGTTTAACCCATTGCGCCACAAACGCATTTGCAGAGAGCTACACAGACGCGCCTTATATATCTAACACTCCTCCGTGTACCCGCGCTCTTGCTCGGGGCGGTGCCGCCGCCTACGAGCAGAAAAGAGAAGTACTGCATTATGACACTAACGCGCACCGACAGTGAACGCTTCGGTGGTCTCAGCACTACGACGCCTCGATGCCAGCATTCGAAGGGACGCTGGCATCAAGAAGCACTACCAACGCCACCTAGGTGGCGTTCACCGTACTCAGCACAGCGGAGCGTGGCCTCCGCAATTAGCTCTGAAAATGTTTCTGAAGTTGATCGCGGAGGCTGCAATTACGACGCGCTGTACGCGCTGATTTGACTCGGTGACGATTCAGTTACGTGCTTTGTCTTGCGCGTTGTATTAGTGTGTCAGTTACGTGCTTCGTCTTTCGCGTTGTGCTAGCGTGTGCAGCGTAGTGCAGCTTCCATATGCACGACGGTTGCTCATGGTCATCGACGTTGGTAGTCGTGATGGAGGAGACGTGCCACCAGGCGTCAGCGTGGGTGCATCAACGACTAAGGGCGCTTTAGCCACAAAACACCAATAGACATTATATATCAATGTGCAATAAACATTACACTACTTCTGTGAAGACACGTTTCACTTTCGTGTTCTATACCGATTCCTATATAAGAGGGATCAACCCCATTTTTTCTGTAATGTTCACCCCGTTTCCACCTCTCTAGGAGGCTGAGGTAGGCCTCCCAGAGGTGGGCGAGTCGGGTGTCCAGTGTGGGGTTGTCTGTGGTGGTTTCAATTCGCTGCGTATGGTGTTGGATGCCACTCTGAAGAGAGTCTACGCAGACGTTGATGTCGGTGATGGAGTTGTCAGGGCGGCAGTCCGCACGGTGCCGAGAGTGTCCCAGTTAATGAGTTTGTGTGTCACGTAGGTTTGCCCGGGTGGTTTGTATGGAACAGTGACTTGTATCACGTAATGGTCACAGCCCAGTGTGTGTTGTGTTCTCGTCCAAGTCACCTCACGGAGGGAGTGGCTGAGCGCCAGATCCGGACTAGTGTCCATGCTGCAACTGTTGAAAATTCGCATAGGGGCCTGGATTTTTTTTTCTTTTTTTTGTGTGTGTGTGTTGGAGGTTCTGCAGGAGCAGTCAGAGCCTGCGACCGAGTCAGTGGGCTGACTGTTGAAATCCCTACCGAAGGGGGGGGGGTGCTTCCCTGCTAAGCGGTGCAGCTCTCGATGGAGGGAGTCTGACGAGGCAATCGATTGGGAGGAAGGGGGGGGGGGGGGTAGGTGGGTTAGATATCGGCAATAAAGATGGACGGGAGTGCATGTATGTGACGGATAATTTCGGTGATCACGCAGGGCCTCTTTGACGTGATGTAATGTGTCTTATGTGTTAGAGTGAACTCATTTCGTTCCACTGTTATCATGGGTAGGCCAAGTGTCGTCATGGCTGCCGAAGAGCAGCGCACGTACGAACAGAGATGGAGGGAGCAGCGACGCGAGTGAAATCGTCGACGGCGTGCCGGTACTATTGCGGCGTCCGACGAGCGTGCCCGCGAGACAGCACGTAAACGACGAGCGAGAAAGGACGACGCATATTGTGAGTCGTAGAATGCCGCGAAGCGCCTTCGGCACCAATGTGCCAACTTGGAGGAGTCTTAAGGGCGCGCATGCCACGTTTCAAAGAGAGGCTTTCTCGATCGTCATTTCGGCTCGAGCTGCAAGGTGCGCGACAGACTGTGGTTCGATAACGACGTGACCAAGATCGGCGGCGTGTGGTACGTCGAGAAGCGGCGACGTGCGTTGCAGGTGTTAACGCGGTGCTTCCCCTGCGAGTGCGTGTCGGACGTGTCTGCGGTGAACGTGTAGACAGGCTCTGCTAAAGGGTGCGGCTCCGCGTTTCTCTACGACGCCGATGTATATATATATAACCGATGGGCCATTAGAGTTACAGAATGGATACCGAGAGAATGGAAGCGCAGTCGCGGATGGCTCAGAACTAGGTGGGGTGATGAAGTTAGGAAATTTGCCGGCGCAAGTTGGAATCAGCTAGCGCAAGGCAGGGGCAATTGGGGATCGCAGGGAAGAGGCCTTAGTCCTTCAGTGCACATAAAAATAGGCTGATGAAGATGACGATGATGATGACTGGATAATTACATGTAGAAGGAATAGAAAGAAAATTCAGAGTCTATGTCAGTCTACTCACGATATCGCACTCACCCACAGACAACTATAGTGGTTTTAGTGGTATATAATATGATTAATAACAATTTATGGCGGATGGCCCTAACGCAATGAAGAAATTTCACATGAAATTCACAGGTAGAGTTTAACATGATTATTTCACTTCGGTGCACTTACTTGCGCTATGGGACCTGCAGCATGTTCCTTCAGCTCAGTTGTTCGTTCAGAAAACTAACGGCTCAACCTACGCGCCAATTGCATTCTTTGGCCTGTTGAACAACGGAATTACATTTATTTCATGAGCCGCACTCAAAAGCGGCACAAATGTGAAAGAAAATCACTCGAGGAAATGAGATGCTTCCCTTTGTTTGCCGTAAAAACTTGCGTCACCTAACTATAACGCCAGGCGTCACGACAGCAAGACGTACTTGGTGACAGAAACTGCTCTAGATCCACAGATGATTCGCATTTGTTGTGACGACGGGATATATATTTATTTCGGCTCGCACCAATACGTTTACAAGTTATGTTAGTAAAATATTTCCTTGTTTTCAATCGTGAATTGTAACTGTTCCAAAATTTCCAAGCAATTACACTTGTAGTCGGGCTTCTTTGTTGACCTCCAAGTTTCAGCCCCATGTTATCAACGCTAGAATGCAGTGATTGTACACTTTTCTTTTCAACGACAGTGGTAATTAAGCTCCCAGTCAGGATTTGGCGATGCCTGTCGTATGCAATCCAACCCAATTTTATTCTTCTGTAAATTTTCTTCTCATGATCATGGTCCACTGTGAGTAATTGAGCTAGATAAACGTACTCCTTTACAGACTCTAGAGGCTGACTGGCGATCCTGAATTCTTGCTCCCTTACCAGGCTATTGAACATTATCTTTGTCTTCTGCATACTAATCTTTAACCCCGCTTTTATACGTTCTCGATTAAAGTCCTCAATCATTTGTGGCAATTGGTCCCCATTGTTGCTTAACAGGACAATGTCATCTGCAAACCGAAGGTTGCTGAGGTATTCGTCGTTGATCCTCACCACTAAGCCTTCCCAATCTAAGAGTTTGAATAATTCTTCTAAGCATGCATTGGACAGATTGTGTCTCCTTGCCTGACCTTTCTTGATAGGTAATTTTCTCATTTTCTTGTGGAGAACCAATGTAGCTTTGGAATCTTTATAGATATTTCCCAAGATATTCATGTATGCCTCCTGTTACACTTGATTACGCAATGTCTCTATGACAGCTGGTATCTCTACTGAATCAAATATATTTTCATTATCTACGAAAGCCATATAGAGGGGTTTATTGTATTTCGCATATTTCTCGATTACTTTTTTTTTTTTTCGCTTGGTTTGCCACGCGGCATAACATCATCATGGGGTTAAATATTAGCATGCAGGCCCGTCTCACAGAGATACTTGAGCAGATACACAAAATTCAAAATTCTCAGTTACCTGATTGATGACATGGATGTGATCCATTGTAGAATATCCCTTCCTGAAGTCAACCTCTTGCTTGATTGAAGTCATGTATCCAGTCATCGGGTCGAATTTTGATCCCGTTTTTATGTTTCTCTACATCTTCGTCACACTTCTATAGTTATCATAATCTGTGCGTTTCATCCAACCACTCCGTTCTCGTGCCGTCTCCCGTTGCGGGTACGCGCCATGTTTAAGAATCATCATAATCATCATGGTCGTTGTTATCATCATCATCACCTCTTCGTCTCTGCCGTGCTGAGGTGCAAGCAGCAAACACGCCCGCCCCAGCGTCTGAGAAAACGAGAATGTGAGTGCCTACTTCTGCTTGGAACGGGTGGCACTCACGAGAATGTGAGTGCCATCCGTTTAATGTTCCTCGCATTTGCAGATATTGGTTAGTACGCGATCATCCACTGAAAACACAGCAGTTCGTTCGTATTAAAGCGCCCATGGCAGCTTAAGTATGGAGTGCGTGTGTGCAGGTCAATCATGCACTTGGTTTACTGGATCACATGATGTCGTCTTGGTTGGGCTACAAGTCAGTTGACGAGTGATCAGTTGAGCCGAGACTGCACCCGGTCAGGACGGCGGTCGATCAGTCCCGCTGAACCGCCCTGAGCAGGTCACCTTTGCTTCTGCATTCGGCAAATAAAAGCTCCATGTTGGAATCCATCAGCAATGACTCAAAGTAGCTTGTGCTTTCTAATGCCTTTCTCGCTATGAGCGAGCTTATCCGGGTCTGTAGCTGAACAGTCATTCGTGATTTAGCTTTAACTTGCTTAAAAAAATTGCCCGCCAATCCACCCTGTGAAGGTGTTTGGAAAGCGAAGCTTTTTACGCCACCCTCACGGTGACTGCGGCGCACTTGATATTTCACACACTACAACGTAACTTTAACCACGGCCTTTATTATTATTTACTTCACAACAATGTTCACTACTGCTTTATGATCGGTGTGATATACACTACTAGACTACCCCATAGTGGGGTAGTCTAGAAAATGAACCGAAGCAGTTACTAGGCTGGAAGGGTTTCGAATGACGTCAACCCTCTTTCAAGTAGCTGCGTAAGCTTTGCAACAGCTGCAATCTAATCTTACGGACCGCGCCGAGTCTGTTTCCGTTGTTTGCCCACAGCCCTTATCATCCATCATGTTGGCTCATCACTTTGAAGCTTGTTTTTGTGGTTTTTCTTGCGAAAACGAGTGCTTAGTTGTACGCTGAATGCCTGAATTCAAGTAAGCTATACTGCTATACCTGCAATTGTTAGCGGTTCGTCGGGATCGTTTTTTGCTTACAACGACGGACACGACAGAACCCTTAGCTGGTAGAGGTACAAAGCTTCGCTTTAAAACCGTGGTTTCCAAAGGTTACTTCTTTCTCAGAACACTACGATAGGGGAATAGGTTGGCAGCAGACGTAGTGTAATTCTCGTATTTCTCATCTATGTAACAGCACTAAAATGTCACTTCTCAACAAGCTAGGCATGTAGTTATTCAATAATGTTTCTATGTAATTTTTATGTCACTCTCGTTCGAACTATGTGCTTTGTTGTGCTGCAATTATGTACTGTCACGCCCTACAGTTGCGTATACCCTTTTGATGTCGCGCCGGTAGGTGTTATTGCCCTGTTCATTTGACACTACAACAATTTCTTTCGCAGAGCGTCTGCGCTCCGCACACATTTCACGCGCTCAGATGGCTGCAGAGGTTTACATTGATTTAGCTTTCTTAACCAGCGCCTTTCACCGAGACGCGAACGACGCGCAGTCATCTTGGCTGCAAAACGCACAGAAGCCAAGTTGACGCACCCTCACGTTCCGCTCAATTAAAAATTAAATTATGGAGTTTTACGTGCCAAAACCACGATCTGATTATGGGGCACGCGGTAGTGGAGGACTCCGGAATGATTTGGACCACACGGGGTTCTTTAACCTGCACCTAACTATAAGTACACGGATGTTTTCGTATTTCGCCCCCATCGAAATGAGGCCGCCGTAGCCGGGATTCGATCCCGCGACCTCGTGCTTAGCAGCCCAACACCATATCCACTAAGCAACCATGGCGGGTGTTACGTTCAATTTGTCGCGGAGCGATGACAGCAGTGCTACCAAGCAATTCTTTTTTCAAAATAAATTAATTGGTGGCTGAAAATACCCTACATATACCCTACGCGGACTTCGCCAAAGCCCTATGTTTCACCCTGCGCATTAATTTTGTGCTGAAGTAGCTAAGTACATTAGCTATGTAAGAGGAATGTTAATACTAAATGAAGGAGGCGCTAATATAATCGACCGAAACTGTAAAGTAATCGAATCAAGCAATTCTTCCAAATAAGTTTGATGTAATATATGTCACATGTACGTTTTACAACAACTGTTTTATAGCTAAAGCCGAATCTGGAAGAAATTTCTACAATGCAGCCTAAGATATTGTTTTGAAGATTATATAATACATCAAGAAAAACGAATTTTTTTCCAGTTTGGTAACTAAGAACAGGCCTCAATAGATTATTTGTTAGCACTTTATTCCTAAAATTGTGCTCTCTTGCACAGCTATAACGAACACGAACAGACAACGAAAGCGAGAAAATCTGTTTAAGCCCTCTTAAAATACCAGCAAGTGTCTTTGTTCTGTGCATTTTCTTTCGATGCAGTTCAATATGCCATTCTTCGAAGCTCACATGTACACAGTTCTGGTGAGTCGCTGCTAAGGTTGACTTCATTTCAAGAACAGCGTTCATGTTTTCAGCCCCAAGTCTATTCCGTGCTTTTCTTTTGACATTTCTCATACTAGGGAAGATCATTTCAGTCTCTCCGCTAGGGGGGGAATAATATAAGCTGTGCCGATGTCTCGATATTCGGTAATTCTTGCTTGCCATCATGTTTTTATCTTTCCCAGTTCTGCGCAGAATCACGCTGTTGATTGCTTTTTTTTTTTTTTTTTTTTTCACGGTGGCTTTTTCGTGTCTTGTAAAGTAGGTTTTAGAAGGGCGCAACAAGGAAGACGACAGACGAAAGAACACACGTACACAAGCGCCGTCTGTCGTCTTCCTTGTTGCGCCCTTCTAAAACCATGCATCCGTACCAACTCGCCCAATTGTCAGTGCTACTCATTGTAAAGTAGGGCTTAAGCAGAGTTCGCCACTTCTGTTAATTTACTTCCGGGGTCGACAGCAAGGAAGCATAACGATTCTAAGCTGTGGGCAGCACTGGCAGCACCACTATGGCCTCCCCAATGAGAACAGTTGCTGGTGCTCTGAACTTGACCTCGTGAAAAAGAAACCAGAAAGCGGAAGTCTTTTCTTGATCTCGAATACAGCTTTCTGATAAAACATCTTACAGCGAATTAACTCGGAGGTCTTTTGCTTCACTTTGCTTGCCTGCTTACATCGATTGCAGTCTTTGCCCAAGAAGATATCTTCTTGGGGCGAGATGCGTGTCGTGGCATGGCGTTCACTTTTCGCAGCTCTGCAATCTCGTGCTTCGGATCATTTCGTTAAGCGCCCGCTTTGTATACAAGACGCAAGGAACAATTCCATCGTGTAGTCCTCGAAGCGTGTACGTTTCGTCACTCACGTCTCTTCCAACTGGGCAGTGCTTTGCTCGAGTTTCTCGACACGATTCCGTTCACTTTAGTGTTGCGACGACGCAGCAGCGCTGGCTGCGTCTTCTCACAGAGTGATTGCATGCATATAGTGCTCACGTATAGCTATTAATTGCGCGCAGTGTTTCAATACTTGACAGAAGTGTTCAGACCTCCATCTTTTCTCACTGTCCTTCTCTCTGTAATCCTCTCCCTTCCTGCTGGTCGCTCTTTGGGAAAGGAAAGTTGAGAGTGGAAATGTAGATTCCTTCCAACGTCTGAATGAGGTCTTCAGTGACAAACAAAAAATCACTGCTCCAGCACTCCGCACAGATGGTTAACCAGCGAAGCTGAAACGTGCGGCCCCAGTATTTATCAGCTGGGTTAATCCTGACAGTTTATTAAAGTCTCTCTGAATTATTGCTTCTTGGTTGGCGGCATCCGTCGCCATTGCCGCAGTGCATTCCGCTTTGCGTTGGCAGCATTGCTTAGAGGGCTGCCGGATTCTCGGCACGCAGTTGTTGCTTGCGCTCGGCTGCACGAGCCTGTTCTTGTGCCCGGGCTGCAGCATCGGCACGGCGTAGACGAGCTCGTTCCCGGTTGTGCTCGCGGCGTTGCTGATGGAAAGCTGCCTGCTCCTCAGGAGTACGTATGACACGTGACCTACCCATTTCGGAGCCGGAGAGAAACTGCTGCGCGCCTGCTCAGCTGCGACGGAGAGCAACGACGACACTACTGGGCGCAGCCAATCGCGCGCCTCTCTTTCTCTTTGTTCTTTTGCGCATGCGCATGGGGTTGGGCTGGAGGAGTTTTCGGCGTACAGGAGGCAGACGGACGGACGGACGGACGAATCGGCTAGCCACATACAGCTTCGCTGTAACACTATTTGCAGAGGAGCTGCAACAAGTCACCAAAGAGCGTTTTTCAAGCCTCCAAGAAGAGCTCGGGCACTATTTTTCTGATACTGATTCAAAAGAATGTGCAGCTTAAGCGTGCTCGCACTCCTTTCCGATGCAATGTGGACTATCTTCCTGATGGGATGCAAGAGGAATTCGCCGAACTCATCAGCAACAACGCAGCCAAACAGAACTTCCTGGAACAACAGCAGTTCAGCAACTCTAATTGCCGAGCCGAAATGTTCCGCACTCTTCCTAAAACCAGCCAATTAGCCCTGAAAGTTCTCCTTCCTTTCTCATCAACTTACCTCTCTGAAAGTGGTTTCTCAACTCTCCTAGTTATCAAATCAAAGGCAATAAAGAGGTTGGATACTGAAGTAGATATGCGATGCGCCTTGATCGAACCACACCAACCCACGTGTTTATTGTATCAAGAAATAAAACTCTTCCTTCTCAATGAAATACGTAATTAAATTACTCCTTCCTAAAAAAACATCACCAATCATTTTCGTAACTCTCTCTGAAATGGTTCATGACATTAAAGTGAATTAACATGTAAATACGTCATTGAAAATCTGCGTAACTGATATAATAGAAAATTTTCAGAAGGCTTCAAAGGTGTGGGGTCATGTTAAGTTTGGTATTACGAAAAGAGGTCGCGTAATGGAAAAGTCTCAGAAGCACGGTCCTAGATGGGCGGTTGCCGAAAATGCTAAAAATAACCTACATTAGGATAATTTCCCTGCGGTTGGCAACACCGTTATGAAATTACCCTTCTTTTTCTTTTAAAAAAATGCCTGACGGCCATACGGCCCTACCAAGCAGTTAAAATACTGAAAATATGCTACAATACTGTAATTACTCCATGGTTTGCAACACTGGGGGAGAGCGTTCTGCGTTCCGATGCCGGCATGAGCGTTGCGCGCACGCGCACAAGCGCTCACACTAAGTGGCTGTGTGCAATAGGATGCGTTAGTTTGAGCAAAGCGGAGTCTAAACGGCTTCCTAGAAAAATATGCGGAGCAGAGAGCGGATAGCCTACCAAGTTAACGAAACAACCATGAGAGCACGAAGACGTAGGCGGCTCTTTCATGACCTACATAACACGCATGTCATGACATTCATGTCATGAGTCCTCAGGAGTCCCTTTAGCTACACCTAAGAGAGGCGAAAGCCTTAGTCATGCTCATGACTATCATTTCTACCATCAACCTTTAGTGTTTCCTTCACTTAGTACCCACGTCCGAACCCATTCCAGTGGTTTTTGAGTGTTAATCGTTTTTCGCTGGGTCATTGTCATGACCTACATGACACGCATGTCATGATATTCATGCCATGACATATCATTTATGTTCGTCATATACTCTTGTCATAGTATGTCAATTTTGGTACATATTAAGTTAACGAAATGACCATGCGAGCACAAAGTCGTAGGCGGCTAGATAGATAGATATGGCCAAAGTAGCAAATGTTCGCCAAAAAATGCTTCGCATTTAAAATTTAAAACCCCTCCCCTACCGGGAACAAAGGGGCACGCGAAGCTTGTCCTGTAAAACATTAAACCAATCCCTTGTGAAATGTTGGCTTGTGGTTGGCCAAGGGTTGGGCATTTGGTTTGTTGTTGTTGTGCTTCTGCTTCGGCTTGTTGAACTCCTTCATCGGTCCGGCGTTGGCGTTTCGCTTCTGCTTCAGCTTGTCGAACTCGTTCATTGGTCCGGCGTTGTCATTTCGCTTCGGCTTGCCGAAACTTAGGATTACTTCGGCGAGCTCGCGCACGTTCACGGGCCCGCTCCCGTTGTCGTACTTTGAAGGCTGCCTCCTCTTCGACGGAACGGACCAAGCGCGGCCTGCCCATAGCGCAGCTGGCCTTGCACTGGTGAAAAACGGCGCGCGCGAAGGCGCCAGCTGTGGGTGAGGAGGGTTTACGGCCGCCAACGTCAGTGAGGAGGAGAACCTGTCAAGCGCTGGCGCACAACTATGGAGTTTTAGCGAACGACAGCCACACCGACGGCAAAACGAGTCAAGCAATACAAGCTTTGCTTGAAAATGTCCAGCATTTCGAACAGTGTCTAATGCGTTACTGTGCTTTGTATTTCCCACTTCTGCTCCCCAAAACTATTTTGACAATTTTGAATGCCTGTATTTTGGTTTTTTTTTCTTTTTCTTTTTTTAACGTGTATCGAATGCACTGTACTCGAGCGTTTTTTGCATTTCTCCCTCGTCGAAATGCGGTCGAGTTCTGATACCACGAGTTCGCACCGAACAGTGCAACATCGTAGTCAGTAAGCAACCCACGGCGCGTACCAAAGGCTAAGCAGTGTTGCATACAAAAAATGAGTAAATGATTCTCCTTCTGAAAGACGCGCACACGGCAAACCATGCTGGTCCAAGCAGGATTCCCCCCGGAGACGAGCCCCTGGGCGACCCGCCACCCGGTTTCCGGTACCGTGTGGTCGAGATACCGCTGGACCAGGTGTTCTCGGATTCGACGCTGACCATGCCGTACTCGACCGAAGGCACGACCGCGAGCGGCTACTCCGGTGGCAGTGAAGTCGCGTACGACGACTACGATATGTTGCTGGAGGAGATTATCCGCCAGCATCTGTACGAGTCGCCGCAGATGAGCCCAGAATTGAGGGAGCAAATCCTGCAGCAGGAGCTGGAAAATTGGCAGGCACCGGCCGGAGCAGGTGCGCCGCTGAATAGAGGACGTGTTTTGATTTGTACAGTCGGCGTCAGAAATTTACGCACCCGCTTGAGGTGACGAAGGAAATCTGCGGGGGGGGAAAAAAACGCGAAATCCTGCAAAAAGTGGCGCGCGACTGTTCGCGCGCGGAGCTTTTCGCGGGCTTTTCCGGGGTTCTTTGGGGCTTGAAAAAAAAAAACTTTTATATAGCACGTATTGAGCAGTATAAAGCTGTATCGGGAGTTTTTTTTTTTTTTTCATGATGGCCAATAATGTTCTCATTGATAATTTTGCTCTGAACATTTGAGAAGTTAATTTATGCATAATTAATTATGTAATTATGCGAAATACTAAAAATAGTCTGACTTGCTCCAAGACACGGCAAACGGCATTACCTTGGTTCCGTACAGCTATGTGACACTCGCATAAGTTGGAATTTTGGCACAAGTTACGTGGGACACCTATACAGGGTGTCCCAACTATCATGCACCAATATTTTCAAATATGCAAATGCCTGGTAGCTGGGCATAACCAAGGTAATGTCGTCTGCAGTCGCTTGGAAATACTCAGATTATATTTTTGCATTCCGCCTAATTACATATAGTTAGTCTTAATTCATTTATCATCTTTTCAAATATTATAATTCGATGAAAAGTGTCAACGAGAATATTTTGGAGCAACCTGAAAAGCTCCCCGTACAGCTTTCTGTTGCTCAATACGTGCTACATAAAAGGTGTTTTTCCGAGCGTGAAAGAAGCCCGCGAATGCACGCAAAGTGCCTCGAGCGGCCAGGGGCGCGGCAATTTTGCGTGTATTGCTCAACGTCGTCAATCACGGTGTCGTCGAGTACGCTGGATACGCAGCATTTCGCAAAACCAGTCTTCAGAAGATAGCGCCAACTTTTCCTTTCTCATAGCGAACAACTTAGTAGTTGTATTGCGTTTACGGCGGACGCGACGGAGAAACTCCGTTGACTCTGTAATTTTGCTAGCATTGCTCACGTATATAGGTCAGGTCAGATCGGTTGAATTCCCAAAGGCCCCTTTATCGTGTTGTTACATAAGGGGTTGGGTACAAGTAATCAACAATTTCACATAAGAACTAGGATACTTCAAAAAAAAAAGGTAGGTACATTTGACAGAAAAAGTAAGAAAGGGTGATAATAAAAGGCAAATACACGTGTTACATGATGCATTCAAGAAAAAAAAACGGACAATTAGTTTGACAAGAATGAAGAAACACCAGCATTGAGCATAGGGTGACTAGTAATAGCTACGCTGCTACAGTATGATGGGTAGACAGAGGGGGAGATTATTTGGTCACAAATATATGTCGATAGCTGATTTTCGGTAACATATTCAACAAGAACAAAAGGTGAACCTATATTTGAATAAATACGGTAGGTGGCAAAGGGTAGTTACTGAACTCGTTACTACCTCTTTACTTACCAAAATTTGTAGGGAATAGTGGGGAACATGCGAGCAACATAGCGTTTAGTGTTTTTAATGGACTATGGTCAGAAACTGCTCGGAAATTCGGCGTTTTCTGCGATCCCACCGTGCCTAAAGTTTCGATGGCGACTGTACAGGCATTCTGTCCTAAAATATTAAAACCATGTGCTTCGCGACAATCTCATGCCATGAATGACGCGTCGCTGTACTCCGTTACACACAAAGGCAACAAGTGCTACAAGACTTCTTTCATTCCTCGCATTCAGCACCAAAAAACAGTGGCTCACTTATGATAGAAAGGCATAAGTATGCGTGAACGAGAAGGGAAACCGAGGTGCCCGAATTCTGTTGTTCACAACTATACGAAGGCGACAGATGAAGTCAAGGAACGCATAGGGGAAATTACTTGTCGCTTTGAAGCGTAGTAATGATCAGCTAAAGGAAAATGAAAGTGGACGAATAAACAACTTCCAGCCGGAGGGAGCTGAACCCACAACCTTCCTCACTGCGCGTGCATTCCACTACCAAGTGTGCTACAGCAGCGGCTGTTCCCCACGTTCACGCGTTCTTGGATGTTTATGTATGTGTACAATATCTAAACCGGATATCCTGTTAGTGTCACGTAAAACCATTGCGGTGTAACTATCGATTCGATGTAACCCGAGTACAGTCGAACCTGGATATATCGAATCTGAAGGGGATCACTGAAAAGTTCGATATATAGGTAATTCGATATATAAAATTAAAAAAATGTTACAACAATTTGCAAGGGGATTTTAGTGATCTTCGTTATACACAATAATTCGTTATATTTGGGTTATATATATCCGGGTTCTACTGTACTCATATATGTTTCAAAATGTGATGCAAATGTTACATGGAAAGCATCGCATATCTGGAGCTCTTTTACATGGATTCATGAAGAGTTGGCTTGCGAAGGCTAGGTGCGTGCTGTAGCGGTCTCTCCTAGTTTATTTATTCCTCCATGCTTAATAATAACTCTAGTAATGAGCGTTTTTTTATCCCCTAAATTGTAAACAGCAAAAGTAGTCATCAATTTCGAATAGTGAATTCACGCATCGAACGCGAATAGAATTGCAAAGACTATTCGATTCGTAATCAAAATCTTGAATCTTCGCACACCGCTGAAATTAAAATGCACTGGTATACCGTCGCAGGTGCTCCTCCACAACCAGTGGAAGGGTCCCCGCCCAGCCCCGGAGTAGTGACACCGACCGCAGCGCCCCCGCCGTGGCCTGAGGGGCCTCCTGCGGCTGGAGAGGTCAGCGACTTCCTACATTTCATGTATCCTACATTGTTCGACCTTGCCGAATGAGAAATCAATTTCAAAAAAAAAAAAAAGAAAGCTGGCTTTTTTTTCTTTTGAGCAGTTGCAATAAAAGCTTTAGTTGCCTGCAATCAAATCACATAATTTAAAAACCTTGCCCGCAGAGTACTGGTCAGATTGAAGCCATGCCCGTATATAACGCTTTCGAGCACTTGACAAGGAATATTTTTTTTGCAAAGGAAGTACGGTCCTTCATACACGTTTTACTTCGCGAGCACAATGGCCGTAATGCTTGAAATCCCGCTGGTCTCTGTCCTCAGTTGTCATTCATCCGGGCACACAGTTTAGATCCGGGTACTTCCTTGATTCTTTTTGTGCGTGTTCGACTTGCGTTCTGCCTACTCTATTGGCGCTGATGTTGCCCAACTCAGCCTACTGCCATTGCACTGGTCATACAAAAAAAAAATGCCTGAATTTCTTGCGCAACAAAATGACCGTAACTTTTAATGTGGGCTTTATATAACTACTGGTACGCGCACATAACGACCTGTTGTTTCTATTTTTCAATTCTCTTGGAATTTAAAGTAGTTACTAAAGTTTAGTTACGCAACCTACGCCACTATGAGTGACAACACGTTGGCAGGATCGCCATATGTGGCCTCACACGCGTTTAATATTTATCGCTGTAAACGTGAAGGCGTTGCAATTGAGCGCAAAGCTGTCCGAGCATGATTACGTGCACGAGAGTGAGGCGAAAAAATGTTCCAGTTGTATCAAGGACCAAAGTTGTTACGTTGTCTAACGCCGCAGGTGCTCACTCCCGTCATGTCCGTCGAGGGCGTCAAAGATGAGGAAGAAATGAAAGAGATGATTCGGTGAGTCCCTTTTGGCTCTGCAGTTGTCAGCGTGGCCTCCAAGATCACGCCATACGCCAGTGCAAATCCTGAGGCCGCGGTTCTAGCATAGAGTTTCCCACTTGGGTTGTATGTAGTTCGTGCACCTTGAAGCGACGGATATCGATTCGCTGGAGCGACCTGATCCCCGTTTTCGTGAACGTGGTGACACTGTGCACCGGTGTAAGCTCCGGCAAGCGGCTTGGCGTTCGTGCCACTGGGAGGGATCCGGTGCATAGGTCGAGCCTATACACTTCGCCAACATCCACCAAAATTGTCGCGTATTCAGTTGAAGTAGACGTTGATTCATCAGACTGAGCAGTACAGAGCGTAGTTGTCGTCGTCGTCGTCGTCGTCGTTGCTGCTGCTGCTGCTGCTGCTGCTGCCGCCGCCGCTGCCGCCGCCGTCGTCGTCGTCGTCGTCTCGTCGTCGTCGTCGTCGTCTCCATACATGGCTCGTATACCCACAGGGGGCTTGGCCACATTGGAGCGTATGCGTCGACGCGGGTAGGGTGGCTAGAAGGGGAGGTGTGAATACCGGCGGCGCTTTCCTGCAGGCGCGCGTGACCCCCTTGCGCACCGATGCCACCAGGGGAAATACGGCGCTACCGCTCGCGGCGCGGGAAGCATAGCCGCGCCGGCCTGCCGGCCTCGCCTCGCCTCCGTGCCTTCGCCGTCAGTTTTGGTCTCGTCGCCTGTTTTGTGGTGTTTCTCGCGATACATAGCGTGTTGCACAGCGTCGTCGTGGCATTACCAATTGCCATCCTAGTATTATTCACGAGGCCTTTCACGCTAGCTCAATCTGATCACCACCGCCTTTTCTTCTTTTTTTTTTCTGTTTCCTTAGGTCTATCGTTCGTGACTTTATTAATGGAACTGCAGTCTTGATACCATGTCACATTCCTGCCCTCTCAGAAGATGCCGTGCCCACAGTACTTCCGAACTTGCCAAACTACATTAGAAGGACTCTGACGAAAGAAAGAAAAAGAAGAGATGTCTCACACGCTCCACGGGTCCCAGGTTCGGCACGCAAACCACTCCGGTATAGGCAGTTCCGCCTAAAGCCCCTCAATGAAGAATCGAGGGGCTTTAGTTCCGCCTACTATGACCCTGTATGCCTGGACTACATATTCGACTCTCTGAGTACGAATAAAGTATTATTATTATTATTATTATTATTATCTTACAAGAGAAGCGGCGCTTGTCTATTGACAAGACGGGGGAATACATGCCCACCGGCAGACGTGGAGGCTGTAAATATACAGCGGGATGGAATGCCCAGTCCAGTCGCAGAAGAATTGTTCATTATCGAGCTTAAGCGACCTTTGGAACTGTGGTCACTGCAAAAGTTTAAACAAAACATTGCTCGTTACTGGACTGCAGAGTTTGCATTGAACGAAATGCCGCGCCTGTTGTGGTAACCAAAATGGTAGTGTTCTTCATTGGAGAAGGGCTTGCCAGCTGTGCATCTACTTGGCTGGGCAGCTTCACAACGAAACCGTTGTGGAATCTAAAGAACAAACAGAAGGGACCTTGGGGGCCTTTTATATCTATCAGTCTATCAAAACCATTCTACAAGCTGGTCAATTAATGCCCTTATTGAAAACAAACTCACTCGTTTGCATGCCAAAGCTGCGGCAAAGTGTATGCAGTTGATCAATTGGTGATGTGCCAAAAATTGGTTGCCTAGAGTATTCTGCTGCCCTGACAGCATCAGTTGTACGTTTTTATTGCGTAACAAAGATTCATTTTTTGCTTAAAGGTGTCATTCAGCAGGGCACTGAGAATAAACTAAAAGCACTGAAATATTGCGTGTTGTAGATCAAATTTTCCCATAGTTGTTTTCCTCACTTAAATAAACTATTTTATGACCAGATCTGTTGCTGTCTGAAATCATAGTAAATTGCTTATTTGAGCGTCGAAAGGACATGCTACACGTCTTCAAGCGCTGACACAAAGTGGTTTGTACGTCGAGAAGTAATCGGGTAGTCGACTGCAGTTTACACGTCGTACGTACGGCATGCATAGGGTGATTACTGCTGACCTCGACTACGACGGTCGCATTTTGAGGGAGTCGAAATGCAAGGCACCTGTGTGCCGTAAGGTGTGAGTGCGCGTTAAATAACCCGAAGTGGTCGAAATTATTCCAGAGCCCCCAGCCCCTATGATCCTGATCCGGAGGAGAAAAAAAAAAAAAAAGAAAAAAAAAAACGCGTTTGAATCTATCGACGCAATGCGAACTGGGCCCGTAAAATCTCACAGGAGTAGTGATTAGTGATGTGGGCTGATAAAACGTTGATTTCATGGATAAAGACGTATATTCCATGACGCTCGCAGACAACGCGCGATACCCGAGGCTGGCGATGCGCGCATTTCGGTTGCGTGCCTTCCCGCGCCTCGGTCAACAGCGCCGCCCTGCGGCATCGGTGCGCTGAGGGGTCACGCTTGCGCCGCCGGTATTCACACCTCCCCTTCTAGCCACCCTAACGCGGGGTCCCGACAATCTTCCTTCTCCTCTTTTTCAGTCACTGGTCTGCCGCAACATGTGGCAATAGAAACAATTAAGTCATATTAAGAATGCTGAACCGAAGTGTTGGAGTTTAATAAATGGATCAAAAGATGTGCCGACTTCTGCAAATAAGCCTTCTTAACTAAACTCTTGAAGGGAAAAGAATAAATACCTGAGCGAGCGCAGCCAGACGCAACGCGCGCAGCACTCTTGCATATTTATTCAGGATCAATACTATCATCGCACCTATAAGCATATTGCTTCATGAGGTCAACAAGTGTTGCTCTGTTTCATGACGTCAGGATGATGTCGATGAAGCCAGGACCGGAATTTCGAGACCAACTTTCGTAGAAAATGAAAATGTCCAGATGTTTCCCAACCTTCACGCTCGCCGAATGCGAACCTTTTGCGAGCGAGAATCGCGTGGTAGAGTTTATGCAACTTCTAGAATATGTGTCATTACTCATCTATCGTTCCTCCTTTGCCTCTCTCTTTCTCTCTCGCGTTGTATAGCGAGATGCACGAGGAACAGGAGTCCCTCGCGGGCATGCTCATCTCACTTCTACCGGCGTTCCTGCTCCTGCTGCTCTTCATACCGATCGGCATATTCCTCTTCGTCTCACGCGGTAAGAGAAGGCGGCAAACTGTCAGAGACAGCTTGATTTGTCGATTAATTTTTTGAATGAAATATTGGGGTATTATGTGCCAAAACCAGCGATCTGATTATCGGGCACGCCGTAGTGTGTGTATGGGGCGGGGGGAGGGGGCTCTGAATGAAGATTGACCACCTGGAGTTCCGTAATGTGCACCGAAATTTGAATGCACGAGCATTTTTGCATTCGGCTTCCATCGAAATGCGGCCACCGAGGCCGGGATTGAACCCGCGACCTTGAGCTCAGAAGCCCAATGCCATCGCCACTAAACTACCGCGGTGGGTGATTGATTTATTGGGTTTCACCATCATTGGTAGGATATTTCATGTCCACTGCAGGATGCTGTCCTCTCCCTGCAATGCCGAATTACCGCTGTCTCGCGTTAGCTAACTCCATCGTATGCTTCCAGATTTCCTAGTTTCATCATACCACCACCACACGTGGGTCTACGTGGATCAGGTACGCACTAAGCGATGTTCTAATTAACCGACAATGACAGATGAGTGGCTATAGACTTACCGGCCTGAAAAGAACTATGCCCTAATTATCGCCTAAACACACATGCAGACAAGTTTGAATTGCGCACAGGCAACAAAAATCGGTAATGGTTAACTTGCCACCGTGGCGGCCTTACAGCGACGACAACGACCTCCTCAATCTCAGCAAGGTTGCGAGTGTTGCGACTGGCCTGTGTGGCGAGCGATTTGTGTCGAGCCGGCCAAAGCCACGGCGAAAGCCAGTACGTTTCAAAAGCGCCGAGCCGCCCGCAACCGTTGAAAAAACGCCTAGGAGGGCGCAACGGCGAAAGGACGTTATCCTTTGTGCGCGCATTCTCGCCTCCTTCCCCACGGCGCGCGCGCCGCCCTGATGCTAACCTGATGCCTGCTTAGGCTCGCTAGTGCTGTCTCCGTTCAGCGAGCGGGATGATTAAGCTTCGAGCGTGCATTCGCTCCTTCTCCTCCTCCGCAAAGAAGACGCCGGCGGTGTCTGTGTGTGCGTGTGTGTGCGAGTTCGTACCTTTCCCTCTGTTGGGCCAGTGGCGGTTAGAAAATCCGTTTTATTGGCTTCCGCTGTACCGAGCGGCGGTCGCTAGCGTGAAGAGCGTTCGCTCTTTAATTCCTCCTGACCGAGGGTTTTCCAAAGATTCTGTAAAGATGCCCCCGCCAACCGACTTCAGCCCTCAGCGCAAGCTAGAATCTGTGTCGCTTTACGTCAGGGAGCTTGTAGCTCTGACCGCTCCATAGCGATGTATAATTAACAACCTTTGTTACTCGTTACGTCCATCGTCTCGCGTCTCTGCCTGGGCCCCTCCCTGCTGGTCAAGCTCCAGACCGCTAGGCCCACGCTACCTCCATGGTAATGGAAGCACAGTTTTTAACACGAATCGGTTTCTCCATCACGCCCCATTTCTCTGCGAAAGCCATCATGACGGTCAACGCACACCCCGCGCCGGATACGGAAGGGCCATCATCCACGTCGTCGCCGTGGTTAACGTAGAAGCGCCAGAAGCTATGGGAGGAGGAAACACATCATGGTCATCATGTTTTGACGTATCTATCGGTGGTGACTGCAGTCCGCGAAAGGTCCGTGCGCCGCACTTGCGCTATTTGTGGCCTGCGCGCAAGACATTTCGTCTGTTGCGCGCTTGTACGCGCAGACAAACAAAGTAAATACTACGCACTAACCGTGCGGTAAGCGACTACGGCTTATGCGGTGAGCCAATACATTAAGTTCAATGTCGGCAGGGCGGGAGGGGGGGGGGGTTCGCGGCGACTATATATTTAAACCGTAATTACTTATTGAGCGGGTACGTATTCACGAGGTTTTACTGTATATATGTTTACGACCAGGCTTCAAGACTGTCACCTGACGTTCCCTCCCGCTTTCTTTTTTTTTTTTCCCTCTATGCTTGTACCCTACTGGCGCTGGAGCGCGCGCCCACAGAGGTGGACGTCTGCGCACGCGCGACGGTCTAGAGTGTACTAGAGCTCTAGTACACTCTAGTAGAGCACTGAATTTTCGTCGAGCTGGGCGCCGCCGACGTGACGTAGCTAGTTTCGGTCGGTGTAGTTCGGTGAGCTGAAAACGCTGGAGTACAACTTGTAAGGGTACGAATCAAGGAGGTAAAACAAACAAAAAATTCTGGAGTTGCAGCCCGCGCAATTTCTTACCAGCAGAGGTGAAGTCGGAGTTTGCCTATGTACTTCTACCCTGAAAGAGGGCCGCGACAGCTGAAATCAGCTCACAGATCATTTCCTTTTGGTCAGTTATTGTAAATGCTAGGCTAATTTGAAGAAACAAAAAAAAAAAAAAAATCGGCAGAGACACTTAGGACTGCTTACGTGTGGGGATGTGAAAGCCTTATACCGTTTGTAGGCCTCGGTACGTCATGAACGCGCGCATTCGATTCACTCATGACGTGGCGCCACCTCCTCCACAGTCTGCGCATCGCGTGGCCTATGACGCACGCACTAGGCACACCTTTAGTCAGCCAGAGCCTTGGAGACGACGTGGCGTCGGGAAGGCGTGCTAATCTCGCACCCCGTAGGTACGGGTTGGATTCCCACCGAGACCGAAATTCGGCAACTTTAATTTTCAAAGCCATTAATTTACTTTGTTTACAGGAACCTCCCTGAGAAATGTGATGTCAGTCGGGGCATTTTTTCACGTGTTCTTACTCTTTGCTGCGTCGGCCATTTTCGGTACCATCTTTCGATCACTCCGGTGGATTTTCGATAAAAGCTCACTTTTTTGTGTCTAAAATGTCAGCTTTGGCTGCGTATTGATATCATGATGTGCCATAAAATTTGAGAAGACGTTTAGGCTTCCTTTTCAAATCAGGGCCAAAAAGAAAGAAACAATATCTCCACGGCAAAAGGTGCCATCCTAAATAGCACTAAAGTAGGAAGCAAGCGCTTCATGTATTCCCCGCTATTAGCTAACGTCTTTTCGTGCCTATGGCAAGATGGCAGTGGTCCAGCTTCACTTAGCAGGCTTCATGTAATTAGTGAAATTATCCTTAATATGTTTCTTGCTGCTAATGCCTGCCTATAGCCACGTAGCCTATCTATAAAAATGGCCGGGACCTATAGTTGTGACAGTTTCTTGTAATCTTTCGCATAAGGAAAAACACAGGCTTCATGTAATTAGAGAAATTATCCTTAAGATGTTTCTTGCTGCTAATGCCTGCCTATAGCCACGTAGCCTATCTATAAAAATGGCCGGGACCTATAGTTGTGACAGTTTCTTGTAATCTTTCGCATAAGGAAAAACACCTGGCATAACGTGCGCATCTCTGCCTTTCACGTGTATTTGAATCGGAGTTCACTTCAAGCTAGCACCCCCTTCAAGGAAGAAATGTTAGGCTCTGGTCATCTGTAGGTGATTGATTTTTTTTATTTTGTTTCTATTTTCAGAAAACGTTGCAATGATCGCCTAAATAACAATTTTGCTCTGTAGCATTTGTTGATTTCAGCTTCGTTCTAGAAGTTGTAAGAAAACTGACCAAATTCGGTGCAGTGGGTGGCGAGTGAAGTGATTTCTTTATTATTATCATGTTAGTTACATCGGACATCCCGGGGTAAAGCTTCCTCTTAACGCGCTGTACATTTATCTTCACTGCTTCTTCAATATGCTTTTTTTTTTTTCCCTGTTTTCCGGCCAGAAAGTGTCACCGTCGTGGAGTGTCCATTTCATTCATGCGTGGACGACGGTGAGTCGTTGTTTACTTTCTCTCTTCTGCGGTGCAGTGCAGACATGACGAGGGGGGTCGCATTATCACACAATTAAGATGCACGGCAAAGGATTGAGAAAACACACCAAACCCTTCATCAGGCTTGCACATTGCAAGCAGAAAGATGCGGTGTGCGGATGACGCGCTGACCATCGTGTCTACAAAGTATCGAACAACTTCATGGCGCTAAAACAGCTGAAATTTCAAACCAAAGCCCGCGTGCCCTGTTTTTCAGAGAGCCCCGTTTCCTACTGGATAATAAAGGTCACACGTATAAGCAAGCGCATGTACGTCAGACGTACTGCTTTCAACGTCACTAATTACACGCGACTTGATAGAGCAGTCAATGCAGATTTGACAAACGTCACTATAAGTACGTCAGCAGCAAAAAAAAAAAAGAAAAAGAAGGAAAAAGAGAGCGCAGAAAAGAAAATAGTCGCAGTTTCGCCCGAAAGGCGAAGTCAGGTGACCAGTTGTACATACCCAATGGCCCAAGTTATCTATTCCCGAGTTTTCGGTTCTGGTCACATACCCTGCGGCATATATCCAGAGGCCCAAGTTGACGTAAAAGAGGTTAGATACGGGTACACCGAAAAGTGCGTGAAATTCCCGAGGAATACTAATCGCATTAAAAAGTGGGGCGTCCTTGCGGAGTATTCGTTGCCGGAATTATTCGTACTAGAATCTTACTAGAACATGCCCTAATCAAGTGTATACAATTGTATGGTTTTTCCTTAAGGAGTAGAAACAATGCACAAATAGCCGATGAAGACAAGGACATCTACGCGAGCACGGTGCGGAGTCTTTCTTCTCTATACATTCTGGTTATGTGTGCTCTTCCCACGCCTTTTAAAATGGTTCACTTAACACTCGCGAAAAACTTTCCGTGGTCATGAAGGGAAAGCTATACGGAGACAAAGCGCGCACAAAAGCGCCCTGAATATAGTCCTACATTCTCTTTCGCGTTAGTTTAGGGTTTGGAAGGGAAAACAATGTTACTTACTACAACACTCGTAATAAAATAAGACATCAAGTACACCACTCAGCCTCAAATTTTACCTATTTTCGCAGCTTTTCTCTGCCGCGCTCGGACAAATCCGAAACCGTGCAGTCTAGGCTGATTCAATATATATCCCAACATACCAAAGGACCAGCCAATGCTAAAGGCAGACTTTTTTTCTTTTTGCCAATCTGTCGCTGGTCAACTATTTTAGCTGTACTAGCTGAATGACAATATATATGGGCTGATGATGACGATATCTACCGCATATTTTTGTTCCTCCTACTTCTCCTGACTGCTCTCGTATTCTCGACAACAGCACAGCGCTTAGACGACATCATGGAGCACGCGAGTGTGTCGGCTTGCGTGGACTTCTACGAACACACGTGCGCTTACTGGAGGGAGAAGAACCCGGTGCCCGACTACGCATGGCGCCACTCGTACCTGGATCACTTGCGCATGAACATCGAGGCAGACGTCCGAGACGCGCTGAAAGGTACGCGAACACGCTGCTGTACTTTCTCGCTGAATGTTAGAGAGTTCAGGCTTTGCGTGATACGTCGCCGGTGTTACACGCACTAGTCACTATGCGCGTGCGCCGCCTTTCCGCGTAACCCCGCTGTAGACAGGCCGAGTCATGCCCTCCGAGATTTGCGCGCGCACAAATCTCTGAGGCCATTTTAGCATACCGTCGTCGTGTATCGTGCTAAAGCGTACAATAAAAAAATGACGCAGTCCTAAAGATTTAAGCTTTCAGGAGCGTTCCCCATCACCAACGTATCACCAACGCGCTAATGTTGTAGCGCCCCGCCTACAACGGTGAAATCAAAACACTTTCCCGGCTCGGCGCCGTCTCTCTAGGCCTAGCACTCTCAAAAAAAAAAAAAAAGCGCTGATCTCAATAATAACGACATAATATTTCTAGCAGAGTAAAAACGCTACAGTAAAAAAAAAAACATCCATGTTTTCCAGCGGAGAGTCAGAGGCGGGCCAGGACTATTACTACAGGTCTCGTCACCACGATGATTGACATCTACAGAGGTTGCACCAGTAAACGTGAGTTGAATACTATGGATTCTCCCGTTGCTTCGCGTATTCGAGTAACGCTAATGCTAGAGCTAGTTCATCAGGTCATATTTGTCAGCACGTTTTGTGTTTGTTGTGGTGTCCTGGGAATGTTCGCCGCATGACACGGCCCTGCAAACGCAAGCCTTGGTTCCTTGCCACGGCATCAGTGGAATATTTCGGCACGTTCCAGCGCCGGCAGCTGCCCTGCATTACGAGCGCGTCTTTGATAATACAACAAATCGAAAGAGGCAACGGGGAGGAGCCTACGCTCCATGTGCTGCAACTTCTTTGTCAAGTCTTACGTCATTCCGAATTCCATCAGAGCAAGCTGGAAAAAGGGAAGCAAACCAAGAGGTGCGGCATGCCAAGGGCATGCTGCAATATCTTGTGTACTGTATCCCACACAGTCATCTATTCTGCAAAATAATTTACACCCTTTATCGCTTTGAAGGGTGTACCTTATTTGACAGTGTATAACATGGCCGAAATGTGGCCGAAATACATATTGTACATATTGTGGCCGAAAACATGGCCGAAATATATACAAAGATGAGAAGCAGAACTGCGCAGTTATCTATGGTTTATTTACCCAACAGTTTCGGTCGGTGGACTGACCTTTTTCAAAGGAGATATATATAAACATATATATAGTGTTTTACCAAACGATTTGGTCAACATGTCGCAGCCACTGTTGCTCAGCGTCTCACACTTGGCACAAGAAACGTGAATGCTCTCGCAAACACGGCAAACAAATCACTAGCAATGTGCGCGCCTTGCATATGCCTTTAATTATAATGCGTGATTTGTGAATCTAAGCTGATGCACTGAACCGTCACGGTTGGTGGGAAATACGGGCGAACGGTCGGCACGGCCATAAGCGGCCGAGTTCACGAGTGAAGTCGACCCACTGAGCACCGTATTGAATGCTGAAATTGGAAAAAAAAGGGAAATTTTTTTTTCGGCGGGTATCTCGACGATGGAAGGTGTTTTTCAAATCGCTTAAAATGGTTTCGTTTCCTGCAGCCTCCTCTTCTAACACTACCAATACAATGCTGGCGTTGAAACAAGTAATTAAAAAGGTTATATTAACGAATGTTTGTAAAAAAAGTAATGGACTGCGACGATTACTCGATCATATAGTGTGCGCCGTGGTGCAAGAACGAATCTCAAAGAAAAAAAATAATCAAATTAGGTTAAATCGACTTTTACTAGAATCAGCTTCGATTAAAATGTATCACATAGTATATAATAAAGAGAGAGATAGAGGTTGCGCCCTCACTCGAGAGGTAGTCGGCGCGCCACTGTTCAGTGCACTGAAGTTTCTGCCGTAAACCCGACGTTCGTCTGGGAAGTCTTAGTGAGACCTATTATTTCTACATTTGAATTAAAAACAACATCAACTCACTTTCTATTCATCATGGCGAAACAGCGCAGGTGCATTGGGGCAACTTATGGATCCCCTGGTGTTCAAAATTAATTCAGAGTCCCCCACTGCGGCGTGCGATCCTTGGTTTTGGCACGGGAAACCCCAGAATTCAATTCAAAAAGCGCAGACGACTGCGCAGACGGGTGAAACAGACAAGACAGCGCATTGTCCTGTCTGTTTCACCCGTCTCGTTGTCTTCGCTGTGATGAAGGTAAAGCAACTAGCCCAGCTCAGAACCCTGTTGTGTAATTTGGCTTGGCGTTTATTCGTTTGCCTTCATTGTCTGTTGGTTTATATGGTTCTGACTTACGAATTCATTCGGACCCCTCGTTTATCTTTTGCTGCGAATAGCATTCTTGGCATTGCCAGTGCATATTAGCTAACCAGCGCAGAAATTCACTTTCATGCGGGGACAAAACAAACGTAGGCGTTTACGTTTTATGTAGCTTTATGTATACGTTTACGTTACGTAGCGTTTACGTTTACTTAGCTCTCAACGGTTTTCTTTCTTTCTTTTCATTATTATTTTTTATTTTACGGGGTGACATGCAAATACGCCCGTGTCCGGGGCATTGGGGGCACCGTAAAGATCCCCTGGTGGTCAAAGTTCATCCGGAGTCCCTCCCTCCCCTCCACTACGGCGTGCCTCATTTATTTATTTATTTTCAATACTACTGCTCTCAGCTGAGAGCATAGCAGGAGGGCAATACAATATGTGAAACGTTTACAAAACAATCAAATATGTAAACAAATGTGGGAAATAAGAGGTTACAGTAATGTATTACAACACATACTGGTTACATGAATACAGACAGTGAACATCACTCTAGTGTAACTAAGGTTTCACGATATTGATATCATAAAGTAACAAGTTAACAAAGTATTAAAAGAAGTATGCCCTGGGTCGGAACAATTCTAGTTTTTGTTGCCTTCAATTTTATTAGCCAATTCCGACAACGATTTGATGTTTCTAATAGATGGGTGCAGTTGGTTCTATCCTCTTATGGCAAGCGGAAAGAAAGAATGTTTAAAAGTTTCATTACTGTAGGAATATTAGTTAGTTTGTTTGCATGTCTTCGACGTGTATAGGTCGAGTGTCGGAAAGCGAAGTGTATTTCGACGCGTCTATCTTGAGATTGTTGTGAAGGATCTGGAATAAAAATCAAATCAAATCGTGGTTTCGACACGTAAGACCCCAGAATTCAATTCAATTCAGTTCAATACTCATCGTACTTGAGTTCTGCCCGAATTGTTTTCTCGTTCGCTCTAATTACGGCCCCTACACGGGTAAAACCTTCTATAACGTATCCATCCACGGGTGTTGGCCATCGTCACATGCCCTGGTGTCTGGAAACGCGGTCGCAGAGAACGCGGAGAAGGGCAGAAAGGCGATGTACGACCTGGACGTCGGCATGTTTCGTGGAAACCAGCCGCTGGCGCAGGCGCTCGCCCAGCTCGTGCTGCAGTTCGACATCGACGGCTTCTTTCGTGTCCGCTTCCTCCGCTCGGAATTCTCCTACCCCAAGGAGTACCTCGAGGTGAGCGCGCACGCGTCTGGGTCATGTGACGAAAGCGCATGCGCCGTGGCTTTCATGTTGCGCCTATCGTTCGTCCTCGTCACGTCGCAAGGTAGACTCCGGTAAACTATACGAACTGTCGAAATGAGCGCGAACTGTGATTTACCCAAGTGAGCTGGCAACGTCAGGCTTCTGCGGATAACGCGATTGTGGGGTTAATACGAATGTCCGGCACCGCTTTCGCACTTAAGTTTCGGGACTATAAGCTTTACTCCAGTCGATGCTTACTGTAAGACCTGACAAAGATTAGCTGAAGCGTAAGACGAATCTTATCGTTACAGACAATTATTTCGTGACATGCATGCAACACGGTTGCTAGTTTTAATGCAGAAATCAGAAAACGCGCGCACATTCATAAGGTTTAAGGCCGTTTTACATATGTTGCGCTGTGTTTTTCGGTGCTGCGGTATCCGCGCGTTCGAACTCCACATTCCAGTTTCACGCGCAACGATCCCGTTAAGTGCGATTTTCGCATTTGCAAGCATGTGATGGAAGACTGAACTTTTGTTTGCGAAGGTCGTGCTCAGTTCGCTTACGGGGGAAAAAAATGTCGCAGTATCGCCCGAAAGGCGAAGCATCAATTGCGATAGCAAGTTAGTAGAGAGCTATTCGGAGTAGGGATAGTAGTTTTATCGGCTGCATAATCTTGGACACATTCGCTTACTAACTGAAATAACAAGCGTGGTGTCAGCGCGCACAAGCAAGCATGAATATATCACACTGAATGACCGCAGACAACGACCGTCAAAATGCTGGCAGCAAGGGCAGCCGCCGCAGCGGGCGAAGGTTCGTGCGGTCTATCGCTTCAACGGAAACTGAGCGGCGAATACACAGCGCATACAAAGGTCAGAGCCGTGTGGAGATAAGAGACGGTGCGGGCGACCGCCAAAGCCGGGCAAAGTACGAGCGCAGTTGTTGGCAGAGTAGAAGCTGCGCCCCCCCCCCCCTCCCTCCCGCGCTGCCTTCTCGCTTTCTTGCTTTCGCGTGGGAGATTGAGTGGCAAGTTCTCCTTTCGCCCAGTTGCGAGATACGCCTTTGGTGCCGGAGCACAGCGTCCCCCCGCCTCCCTCCCTCCCATACCCCCACAGCCTTTCGCGCGACGGTCGCGTTTGCTTTCCGCCGTGCGTTCGCTCTCCGTGATAGCGCGCGTCCCCCGCGCGCTTTCGCTCGCGCATACGGCGCGCGGCGACGATTTTATCGCCCTTGGACTTTATACGGAACCTCGCGGCGACGGCGACGCCGATGGCAGAAATCCGGTTGAAGTGTCCATATAATTGCTATAATTGCTATCGCAATAATAAAGATAAGCATTCCCTCCGCGGTAATGCTTAGTCGCTATGATGTAGCGCTGCTGAGCAAATGGTCGAGGCTTCTTTCTTTCTTTCTTTCTTCTTCTTTCTTTCTTTCTTTCTTTCTTTGCTTTTAGAAATACCATACATGTCGTAGAAACACTTTTTTGGACCCGTAGCCAAAGGCTAGTAATGGATCCAACTACAATTTTTAGTCAGAAGTAGGTGTTTAACTCATTGGGGTTTTAATGAAAACGTGGACTTTTGCGAGGACATAAACGTTAGAAACTGCGTTATGCAATAGTGCACATTTTTTAGAAGAAAAACGAGTACAATGGTTCGATGCAGTAGAGAAGGAGGCATCGGCACTCAGACAAGACGCAGAAATGTTGTGATAACAAAACTAAGCGGGCCGTTGCGCATGTAGTATTGTTTTAGCAAGATTCGAACCAGACCGCACCGGACGCATTCCGATGCAGGCGGAACGCAGAAACGCTGGTGCGCCATGCAGCGCGAGCACCAAGCAGGAAAAAGGAAACATTGCTCTGTCGTTTCCCTTCTACTTTTTTCGACATTTTTATCGCGCTGGTTCAGGCTTTCACTAACTATTGGCGGTGCATCCATACCTTAGAGATGATTGGCGGCTTTAATTCTATTAGCAATCTATTGTATGGTTCGTGGGTAATTGTTGATGATGTGTTTTGTATAACGACTATCATGAATGACGGCGTACACATATATCCAGTGACACATAACCAGTGACACTAGTTAGCATCAAAGCCTGGTTCATTGAAGAGCCGCGCACATACGCAATCTGCGTGAAAGAGGGTCATTGAAGAGCAACACATACCCCCAGAGTTACGTAGCCAGTGATCCAAGTTGGTCCAACGGTTGGTTTCGAACTCGGTTCCGCCGGCAAGGCAGCCCAGTGCTCTACCCCTTTGACCATAGTGAACTTGGATAAGTTTCCAAACAATGCAAAAATTTGGAGGACGCTTAAGCTTCGTCTTTAAGAGTGGAACGCGATAGCATTCAAAGATCCCTGAATGCTTGTCAGGCCTCCCGGCAACTGCAGCTTTTTCTTTCTTTTTTTTTTCCCTCCATCTTCGCCTCTGCGCGCCGCTACCGTTTTACGCTTCCGAGGAGACGAGCGCCACCTGGATGGTGCGTTCGCAAGTAACATACCCGGGCGCGCCGCTCTTGGCATGCTATAAATGCTGGAAAAGGGGTTTGTGTATGAGTTTCCTCGTAACAGAATTATGTTTTCTCGTACATTCAAATTACAGTCCGACGCTATCATGTCTGTAGGTTGTAGTTATAAGTCGTACTCGTACTTTACGATTTTTCTGACGGATCTTACTTTGAGAAATTCAGTTTTGTTTACTAGCGCCCCTACGCCACGCGGAGGGCCTGCGTGGTCGGGGTGGTTCGGGATGATTTTCTCCGCCACGGACGCCGGCACTTACGCCGACACCGACGCCGGATTTTCTGCGACACGGGGCCCTTAACGCTGTCGCCTTAATAGAATTAAGATGTCGAGATGAACACAATTAACAAAGCAACCATGCCGTGGGAGCCTCCGGCTCTTTATTCGTGTTCCACTCACGTGGTCGGGTGTTTGCGTCCGGCAGCTCGACTTTCCCAGCCTGCTCATTCGCCCGGAGAACTTGCTGCAGAGGGGCTCCGTCCTGAAGGAGGCCGACAAGCGGCTCCTGTACGAAGCGACGGTCGAGATGTACGAGGCGCTGCAGATCCACACGAAGCCCGAGCGCAGAACGTACGCCGAGCGAGTCGTCGACCTGGTCAAGGCCGTGGCAGTGGTAATTGGTCATCGCCAGACTTGTGCACGTTACAGAAAAAAAAAAGAGCAACCGATTACAATTACATTACATTTTTTTCCAAAAATGTAATCGATTTAATTTGCCAATTACTGCCCCGGGAAAGTAATTAAACTATTAGTCAAAAGTAATCGAATACTGTAACGTGACTCTTTAACATTGCAGAAATACAGTTAATAGAACAAGCTGGCCTGGCTCTTTCAGTGCGTACTCTGCAGGCATTCACACGTTGTTTACTTTCACTAATAATTGCTTTTCAAAAATGTTGTTTTTCGGTGTTTGTTTGTGAAGACATCCGCAACGACACTGAAAGCTCTCTCGATGTGCGTGCTGGAGACAAGGACTATGTTGTAACGTACTAGCACCGTGCGCTCGAGGTTGTGGTTAATCAATTCCACTATGTTTGGGTCTGTGTCCTCTATGAAGCGCAGCGCTTCATTGCCGCTGAGGCTAGGAGAAGGCACTCCCGATAGGGTCAGTGAAAAAGCGAAAAATTGTTGATGGGTGATACCTGGCATCAGTGTCCGATGTAGCCATCGCTATCGAGCCATAAAAGCACCGTTTATATTTGTCGGCCAACGCCTTGTGAGCCTCCTCCAGGCGCCGTTCACGACGTAGTCATTTAGACTTAAACGACTAACTGTAACGAACGCCAGCAAACGAAAAGGTGGTTTCTTGAAAAAGTGGCCAAATGTGTAATGTAGTTTAATATAGAGCTTCATGTTAGCCAGCCCTAAAAATACTGTTCGTGTGTTAGAATCACAAGAATATGGGTATGTGAGGCACGCATATGCCATACACAGAGAAACATATACGAGTTTAACGGTCTAAACCTTCGGTTCATATATCAGAGAAGTCATAGATTGCACTAAGCGAAGGAGAAGTATTCAGAAACAGCTCTTACCGCCTGTGAAGTCCGCTTAAAAACACTTCCACGATAGATAGATAGATAGATAGATAGATAGATAGATAGATAGATAGATAGATAGATAGATAGATAGATAGATAGATAGATAGATAGATAGATAGATAGATAGATAGATAGATAGATAGATAGATAGATAGATAGATAGATAGATAGATAGATAGATAGATAGATAGATAGATAGATAGATAGATAGATAGATAGATAGATAGATAGATAGATAGATAGATAGATAGATAGATAGATAGATAGATAGATAGATAGATAGATAGATAGATAGATAGATAGATAGATAGATAGATAGATAGATAGATAGATAGATAGATAGATAGATAGATCCTTCCGTGTTCTAAGAGTAGTTAGCTCCTTGAGCACGTCAGGCCTTATGCTAAATAAAGGCAGGCCCCACAGCACCCGAAGGCTGCGGAAGTAAGCGTTTTTTTTTTTCTTTTTCTTTTTCTTTTTTTTTTTTTTTTTTTGCTTAAAGACCGTACACAGCTGAAGTTGACAGAAAACCGAGGTCTAATAATGATAAGACCTAGCTATTAAAGCAACGTCATCAAAATTTTAGGAAAGTTGTAGCAGCTAGATCTTGAGAGAAATACACGAAAATTTTTAAAGCCATGTTTTAAGTTTTTTTTTTTTTATCGTACGGATATTTCTGTAAGTTTTGTAAATCTTGATGTATTGAGGTTCCAGTCGAAGGAAAAAAAGAAAAGCACTGAACGATTATGTTACTAGCAACACTTACCAGCCACAGCTAAGTATAATATGGTCGGCTGCAAGATTAGCTCTTTGTCATCTCGTTAAAGGCCTACTGTAGCCTACTGCACTCACTTTGACTAAATCGGTTATAAATGAGTAATATAATCCACTAAAGCAATCTTGGCAAAGCCACACGGCAGGGATGTGTATAATTTTTTTATTAGCATCCTGTAAACAGCACTTAGGCAGACGATGGTGCACCTCGTGGTTAGCGGATATGACGTCAGTCCCAGCAGGTTGCCTCCGAGATTTTTCATCACGTCGCGAGCAGCCGCGGCGCCCCTGATCTCTGAGGTCATGTCGAGGAGCCGTGTGTTCTAGGTTGTGCGTCACTTCCGGCGAATGTTAATGGTGGCGTTTCTTTTACTGTCGGTATCAAAAACGGCCACTTTTGCAATATTTTCGCGACGCTTCCACTTCTATTTCAAGCGTAAGGTTTTGCATGGAGGCTCCTCTTATCAACACTATCTTAAACTAGGCTTTTTAAGCGGTTAAACATTTTGTTGCACTTTAGCCTTTAAGTCTGCGGTACGAGATGGCACTACTAACGCCCGGCTGCTTTTTTAGGCTGCTTACTTTTCCGTCATTGATTACTTGATATTCTGTAAATTGTAGGCGTGTGCGAATATTCGAAACTTTCGAATAACGAATTGAATATTGTCCTATTCGATTCGGTCTTCGAATCGAATAGTCAGTATTCGTAAATATGAATATTTTTCGAATATTTTCCGATTATTTCAAAACGTCGACTGCGTCCAATTAAACATAAAATTGGAACAAAAGTACGGTAAGTTTTCACCCCCGCGGGCATAGCATAGACATAAAACATGAGAACTTGCGTAGTGGAGCAGGTTACGTCACTTAGGTAGCCATACCTTACATGCTGTACAACAATCATTCACTATCTCTGAAGAGCCCTGTGGATGCGAAGAAACTGCTTGTTTGCTCCTAATGATCCATTCGTGCTTTTAATACGCAACGCTTTATAATGTACTGCGTAATGACAGAAACTTGCTAACTTTGAGTATACTAAGAGATGAACATGTTTTACATTAATTGTGATAAAGGCTATTCATTATTCGAAAACTATTCGATATTCGCTTCGATTCGCTACTGCGACTATTCGATTCGTATTCGATTTGGTCCCGAAAAATCACTGTCCGCACACCCCTAGTAAATTATAATACATATACAGACAGGCTAAAAGCTTTCTATAATCGCCAATGGAAACGCCTGACTTTGTCGTCTGCAGAGGATCCTGAATCTCCAACCGACGGCTGTGGATAACCCGGTGGCTTACAGGAGGGTGTCCGACTTCATGGGTAGCAGAGTGGTGAGCATGATGCTGTTGTGATTATTTCTATGCACAAAAGTTTTGCACTTTCACGAAACTGCATGCACATCTTAGACTTCGCCGTCATCATAGGCACCACTCGTCTGGTTTACTAGCTACGAAGTTAAACAAGCTCGCCCGATTTCTGAGTTTGTTAGACAATGATTGGTATACCTTCTCGCATGTTTCTCGTGTTTTAGCTTATTCCCGATTCTTTATTTTCTGAAACCCATCAATAATATCTCGGTGAGAACGGTTAGCAGCTGAATATTGTACGCCTTATTCATGTTCGGCTATTTCATGCGTCGCGTTACTGCATGTCATCTAGCGAGTTCTTAGCGGCACATACACAGGCAGGCATTGGCCTCTGAGATCTCCGGTGTGGATCGACCAACCACGGTATGAGCAGCACGCCGCGTCGGAGATCTCAGAGGCGACACAGCAGCTGATTTGAGGTAATAGGTGTAGAAGCTTGGATGACTTGGTTATTTATAGCATAAAAATGAGCACTGATGATATCGCATATAATAGCACATGAGAATGCATGCTTCTGCTTCTTATTGGCGTCCTTGTCTCGTCGGTGATGGTCATTTTGTGCCACCGATTTACGAACTTATACTGGGCTTTGCCAGCTTCGAGTCTTCATCTGGCCAAGTTAAAATGCATGTCTACCATGTGACGCAGCCAGGTTTGAGTCCCACACGCGTTGAACATCTTGTTCTCAGCGAGTGGCTTATATCGGGCTCGTAGGTGCCGCAAAAATTAGACTTATTCTTCTCCCCTTCTCAGCAGGGTTAAGGTACTCGCCTCACAGCCATAAAGGAAACTGGCGCGTCCATAGCTGCTCTATTATAATCAAATTGTTGCTATGCGACGTGATGCACGCGCTAGTCACGCGCCTCCCAGCGCTAGCGGCCACAGAGTAGGGAAGTTCGTGAGGCTTAAAATCATTCACCGTTTCCGTGCCTGCCTCGTGGCGTCGCATGTAGAGCATAAGGCTGTTGCAGTTGGAGACCTTGGTTCGAAACCCACCACCGAATACATGTTTTAAAGAGGCCCCAGACCATGCGAAGCAGGAATCTGTTTACCGCAAGAGGCAAGGAATGCTTGACATTATAGAAGCTCTTCAATGCAGTTTCAAGGCCACCTACTTGCCACAAAACAGCCGACGAAGATCACGGTAGTATCAAGTATGTAATTTCCGCAATGAGACGCAGAATTTAACCAATAAATATAGTAGCCGAAGTGTAACAACTGATATGATAACGTCCTGTAAAAATTGAAGCTACACGCTTAATTTAGTGAAGTATCTACGCTGGTGGCAGTAAGGTAACGTCACCGAAGTATCGGCTAGTATGCATGCACAGTCACCAGCTTTATGAAATCGAAAACGGGAGCGCGTGCCGCACGGTACATGCAGAACGCTCTGGCGAGCGCCTAGCGCACTATCCTAGTCAGCATGTTTTGCGGGTCCACTCCAAGGTAGATATACCTGGTAGCGAAGCTTCCATAGAAGCCCATACGTTCAAAACATGGCGGTTCATCGGCGGTTCATGGGGCTTAGCGCCATCTGTGTGAGGAGGGAACATTTCCGGCGGAAAAAAAAGATAATGTGACGTCATATCCGTTAAAAGCAGAAGTGACGTTATTTCGTTCTCAAAGGCGCGAAATTTATTTTCGGAGGCCGGCAATTACAGCTGTATATTCAAATGCCCCGCCATACGACATGGTGGGCGTTCCGAGCTTTCAGCACGGAAAACGAGGCAGGAAAATGTCTGCCGTGCGGGTGTCGAAATCGCATCCCAGCACTAAACATACTTTCTTTGGAGGCCGACGAACGCTTTGGGCGTAGAGTGCTCGTCCTTTCGTCGGACGCGAAGCCCGTCGGCCAGCGCTGTCGCACGAAAACAACTAAAGTGAACAATTATCTGGTGGTCGCAACTTACTGCTTTTGACTAAACAGGTTAGGAAACAATGAAACTACCCGCGTCACCAAACTTAGGCAAACGTCGATAAGCAAAACAGCACAACATGTGAGGGGGTTGTATTGCAACAGGTGAACGTTACGAGCGCGCCTTCCTGCACACTTCAAAAGCTGCATTGCATCGCAAGTGATAGCGGCGTGAACACCCGCCGCTATCGATGGGCGCTCTTGCGGTGGGCGCTGGAAAAAAAAAGTATTTATTGATAATGATCAAGTGAAACAGAATTGTCACTTACTTTTCTCGCCATGCGTATATAAAATTGATTAGGAACTTTATTTTCGTTGAATGAATCTCTGTGTCTCTCTTTAATTATAAAACGCTTTTTTCTTTCCCCATGTTTGTTCCCTCCAAACATAGTCGCGCTTCAATCGCTGCTCCCATAACCACTCTTGTTGATGTCGGTGACAATTTGTTCTGAACCGTTTTTCGCCCGAAGCTTCGCGACCTATGTGAATCGACCTTGTCCACTCCCTGACCTCACTCGCGCATCGTCCTTGGATCGTCTGTCAAAGCCAGGCCGTATCCAATGAGCATGCGCATGAGACCACACGTTGCGTTATTTATACAGATTCCGTGCGGTGGCGGCGGTATGCAGACAACGCGCATGCGCTGTTAGTGAGTGCGTCCGCTAAGTTCACAAGCTACGAAAGTGCGCTAGCAGCTCGGCAGAGTGCGCTGCGTGTACTGTGTGGCACACGCTCCCGGGTTCACTACCAAAAAGCTTGTGACTGTACAGTCGCCCACACTTCGGTTTAGAGCACTGGAATTGAGCGCTGTGATGCAACGAAGTCATTGTTTGTGCGTTACTGGTCGGTTTTTGAGACTCGACGCTTGTGAACATAGATTATAGCAATGCCTTTCATAGATTATGAAAAGGCATTTGATTCAGTAAAGGTACCAGCAGTCATAGAGGCATTGCGTAATCAAAGAGTACAGGAGGCATACGTGAATATCTTAGCAAACCTCTACAAGGATTCCACAGCTACGTTGGTTCTCCACAAGAAAAGTAGAAAGTTACCTATCAAGAAAGGGGTCAAGCAAGGAGACACAATCTCTCCAATGCTATTCACTGCATGCTTAGAAGAAGTATTCAAGCTCTTAGACTGGGAAGGCTTAGGAGTGAGGATCAACCGCGAATCTCAGCAACCTTTGGTTTGCAGATGACATTGTCCTATTCAGCAACAATGGAGACGAATTACAGCAAGTGATTGAGGACCTTAACCGAGAAAGTGTAAGAGTGGGGTTGAATATTAATATGCAGAAGACAAAGATAATGTTCAATAGCCTGGCAAGGGAACAAGAATTCAGGATCGCCAGTCAGCCGCTAAAGTATGTAAAGGAGTACGTTTATCTAGGTCAATTACTCACAAGGGACCCTGATCACGAGAAAGAAATTTACAGAAGAATAAAATTAGGTTAGAGTGCATACGGCAGGCATTGCCAAATCCTGACTGGGAACTTACCACTGTCGTTGAAAAGAAAAGAGTACAATCATTGCATTCTACCGGTGCTAACACATGGGGCAAAAACTTGGAGGTTAACAAAGAAGCTCTAGAACAAGTTAAGGACCGCACAAAGAGTGATGGAACGAAAAATTTTAGGACTAACGTTGAGAGACAGGAAGAGAGCGGTGTGGATCAGAGAACAAACGGGGATAGCCGATATTCTAGTTGACATTAAGCGGAAGAAATGGAGCTGGGCAAGCCATGTAACGCGTAGGACGGATAACCGGTGGACCATTAGGGTTACAGAATGGATACCAAGAGAAGGGAAGCGCAGTCGGGGTCGGCAGAAAACCAGATGGGATGATGAAGTTAGGAAATTTGCAGGCGCAAGTTGGAGTACACTAGCGCAAGACAGGGGTAATTGGAGATCGCAGGGAGAGGCCTTCATCCTGCAGTGGACATAAAATATAGGCCGATGATGATGATGATGATGATGATGATGATGATGATGATGATGATGATGATGATGATGATGCTTGTGAACAGCGAAAACCACAGGACGCATCGGCCACGCAGTATTCAGTCCGGAACCTTGGACTTAGGAGCTTGTTTACTCTGCAGCGCAGCAGTCGAGCGCTCTAAACAGGAGTGTAGATGTCTGTACTGTGGCAGTTTGGCGATCATTCTAACATACGGAACTACGTGGATTGAAAACGGAAGCATAGTAAACGGATCCCTGGCATAAAAGCGCAGTCGTGGTCTCCGAAATCTGCTGATGCAAATGCGTAACCTTATCCATTGCTTTCCCGTTCTTATGTCTTGGGGAGTAGGTGTCGAAAACCTGTACCCCACTCGCTGTCTTCGTGGTTTCAGATGGACTGGTACGCTTTCTTCGCGGAGGTGACGCATCACTCCATGCCACACCTTGCGTTCGTCGTTATCAAGCTGGTCAACCGCCATTACCTCCTGGACATCAACCAGTTCTTTGACTCGCTGTCCGATCCTTCGTGAGCAGTGTACATCTTTCCTTTCTTCTGCGGCTCAAGAACATCACGGAAAATGGGCCATACAGCTAAAATCGCGTGAAACAGAAACAAGAAGCACTACTGTAGCAGGAAAGACAGGTCACAAGAATATAGGGTAAGACGGCACCGAAGCGCCACACTCACAAGTAAAATTTGTTGGAAAACACGAACGCTGACGTGTACACGCGGAAAAAATTCCGAGTAGGCCCTCATCTGCGTATCCCCAAACTACAAACGCAGCCCCTACACCAGCGGCGGCTGCTTACGGCGCGGCCGCGCGGGCGCCGTATCTTGAAAGCGATCTGCGATGTCGACAAAGTGCAACTAGTGCCGGTAGCTTCGTATGCGCTGTGCTTTGGACGTTTAGTTCGCGTTGAAGCGAGAGACGGCGCGAAGGTCAATTGGCTCGCTGCTGCGCCACGCTTCGCTCCGTTTACAACGTGTCTCACGACACAGATTGTCCGCATCAGCCAATATATCGCGAAATCGAAATACGTATACAGCTGTGCTCAAATTTCGCATTAGGGAGTATCGGAATCGTCGGTAAATGTTTTTTCTTCTTCTTTTTTTCATTCCATTGGTGCAACGCAGGGGTGACACCACCCACTTCAGGGACTACCTACGCCTGCTCCTCTTCCTCAACTTTGCCACCGCCTTGCCCAGCCTTACAAAGGTACGCGACATGCTTGCATCGTGAGGTTAGTTGGTTGCAGGCGATTACGCGCGAACAACAATAACACTTACTGCCGCATGATTGCCTCCGCATGCCAGCGTGACGTCATCACAACGAAATGTGTGCCGCCTTTAGGCAATTTGCATGTGTAAACCAGTAGAAATAGTACCAATAAATAGAGACTTATGACAAGGTTGGGCACTTTCCTTTTGCTTCGCTATTCGCTTCTTGAAACAATTATCTTGGTCAAGTAACATTTGAAAATTTGGATGCGTCTATTTTCAGTCTTGTTCTCCTAGCAGGTTCGCATATGGTTTGACTACTTTTCTTGCCTGCCTGTTTATTCTGTTTAGTGACGGCACCGCTATTGTATCTTCATGACCTCACACTCTGTAGATTGTCCGCAGGCAAGTTGGACGTTTAATAAACACACAGTTGTAGTACGGTGAGAACGAGCAGATGCTACGTTGACGGAGGACATCTTTTGACGATAACTTGTGCTTCGTTAAGGGCATAATGCTACGCTAAGAGACAACTATGAACAAAGAGAACACCGCACAAGCAGCTGCGGCGTGTGCTTGCCATATTTCTTATGATTATGCGTGTGTTGGTTAGGTATGTTATGTTTGTGTTTATGTTGCGTATTTGTTTGTGTGAGATGTGCATATGTCACAGCGCCTATGACGTCCGTTTTTGTATTTTTCTTCGCGGTTGTGTCTTAACGCTATACGTTGACACTTCTGTTTGTTGCGGTGCATTAGGGCAGCTACTGAACAAAGAGTAGCTCCCGCTAAAGTACGCCTACCGCTATAATGTTGCTGCTGCTTGCGCTCGCGCAGTCCACAATTAGCTTCTAGACTGGTGGAATAAAGTCTGCACTACCACTTCCTTCTATACTGCCACATCGCCCTGAGGGTAAAATAAATAAATATCTTCCTTCACCTTATCTAGTCTCAGCCCCATTGTGTGTGGAGCGCAGGTTACCGAGGCGTACTGGCGATTCGCACACGACCTTCGTCAGGAACCTGAGAGGTGGCGCCTGTGTCTCTATTTCCTGGACGACATCTTGCCCCGGTCGCTGTCCTGGTTCTACCACCACTATCACTTGACCCTGCGAGTTGCCAAGGAGGTTCGGGATTTTTTTACACTGTAGCTCAAAGATGCCTAGAAATTGGGAAACGCATGTGGGAGGGGAGGATGGGGGTGATTAGCGTACTCGACAAATCCTTGGACAACGTTTGAAAACTTTCCCCAGACGTGCGCGAAACACGATGCACTGGAACAGTTCTGAAGGCCAGATGCCGAAGAATATATCCAGATGAATAAATTGTGCAATTGTGTCGTTGTTGTTGTTGCTGTTGTTTTTGGCACTGACTGGCACAGGAAGACAGGGGTAACTGGAGATCGCAAGTAAAGGCCTTCGTCCTACAGTGGACATAAAAATAGGCTGATGATGATGATGGTGGTGGTGGTGGGAAGGAGCGAGCTGTGACCAGGATATGAAAGCGCAAAGCAGGCTGTTTTATACGTAGTGCGTAGATAAGGCAAGTGGTTGGGTATGGCGGGCGATATCTTGGACATTCCTTGGTAACGTAATCTCTCTAGGCAAAAAGTAACTGCCGGGATAACTTTGTAAGTGTGTAATGTACTACTCGAATCAGATGGAATCGATAACTGACTTCACTGCATGTTTCCTGTGATATTACTTGGCTCTCAATTTCCTTTTCAATCACCTTAGTGCTGCTTCAATCTCACAGGGCAATGTGGTGGAGCATTTGCAGACCGTGACGGCTTTGAAGGATGTGTTCGCGATGCTTCTCGCAAACACCGACGCGGCACCTTTCAACATGCGCGTCGACGGTGCGATCAAGGTACTGAACAAACCACACTTCGCGTGCGGTTGCCCTTCGTTTCGAGAAAAACCCGTCGCCACGTGTGCGCAAAGCGGTGATGCCCAGGAAACTGTTTCTAGTTCCCGAACTCAAGAACTGTACCACCCGGGAAAACGAGATACATTCATTACAGCGAGTAAAGAGATAGAGAATAATTTATTTCAATGATGGGACTCTAAGCCTATTTGGGGAAGTGTGTAAGGGGAAGGGAACGAATTGCGGCTCACTATGGAAGCTTCGAACGCGGCTCCATTGTGAGTTAAGTGTCTCTTTTATGTTAACCCGTTTTCGGATCCAATCCTCAAATGATGTCACCTCCTTAGGCCGTTACACCTTATTACCGCGAACAGCTTTCTTTGTTTCGTTTACTGCGCTGTGCTGATCACACAAAATAGAAAAAAATAATAATTGCGCACGTGTGTGTCTGTTTCATTTACTTTGTCATTTGTGTGAACAGTAGAGCGCAGTAAACAGAACGATGTCATACCAACTATCCCCAGTCGAAGCCTCATTGAGCTTTCTTTGGGCCTTTTTCCCTGTTTTCGTGGTCGGCGGCCGGACTTTGCCTGCTGAGAGAATGAGGGAGTGGCTGTGGCGTTTCGCTCCTGAGCTTAAAGTTGCGCTCCGAAGCCTGCCACGGCGGCCATGTTTCGATGGTCGCGAAATGCGAAAACGGTCGTGAATTTAGATTTAGGTGCGCGTTAAAGAACCGCAGGTGGCAAAAATTCATTCGGATGTCCGCCACTACGGCGTGCCTCATAATCAGATCGTGGTATTGGCGCGTAAAATCCGATAATGTTTCTTTCTATGCGTTTTCTGCAAATGAAAACTTAGCGCTTGAGGATGATGCAGCTATCACACTTCAATTCATCCTACATTTTATTACTATTTATCCGTATATCGTATCCTTTTGCTTATGCGAAAAACGCCTACAAATTTAGTTAATTTTCATTAACTCCTCCCACAGGGCAAACTTCGCATTCACTTCGATCGTAACAGCCTGTTGCTGCAGTCACAGTACTACGAGGTGTATGACGTGCGACTAGATGAATAGAAGCTATTTATAGAGTCATTTCCTGGTTAGCAAGCCATATGCATATAACCAGCATACACTCGCCATAAGGTTGATTTCATAATCCCGCTTGATAAAAATGAATTATTTTTTTTTCATTCTATGGTTGTCTCTCGTTCTATATTTTTGTATCAGCTGGAAAAGATGAAAGTCGTGATGTTCTTTGTGCCGGACCTTGTGCAAGGTGATACCATTCAGATACCGCCACCTACGGTGAGTATCCGTAACTTCATGCATTAGACCATAGCTTCCGAGATACAGACGCTGCCGGATCTCGGAGGCCATAATGAGCCGGTGTGAACAAACCTTACAGGACGCTGCGCGAGAGCACGCAGAAGTCGTTGCAACTATTGCGCACAGGCATTTGTTTTAACCTATGACGCGTTTATTTAAACCTAACCTAGCTAACACAACCTACCCTACCCTAAGAATTGCCGTTGTAGTAAAAAAAAAAACGCGAAAAAATAGATTGAACACTGTTTTACTGGTCTTGAAACGTCACCCTAACGCCAGGGTTTTATTTTACCATAATAATTAAAACCAGTTGTTTTAAAATAACTTGATGATTGAGGGCCTTAGCCGAGAAAGCGCAAGTGTATAGGGCTGAACATTAATATGCAGAAGACAAACGTAATGTTCAGCAGCTCGGAAAGAGTACCATATTTTCTGATGGGCAGTCAGCGTCTAGAATTTGCGCAAGGGTATAGGCCATTTACTGATGGGGGACTCTGATCAAGAGAAGGAAATTCACAGAAGACTGAAAATGGGTTTGTACGCATACGACAATCATGACCAAATCGTGACCGGCAGCACAGCGCTATAGGGTGACTGGCATTTTCTCGAGACGGCGCATACACGCAGTCCACAGCATGTATCCTGCTCATTGTGGTTGGCAGATTGACGTCGACACCAGCAACATCGTGCCGGCGGCACTCGAAGCACGCAGGATCGAAGTGAGCGCCTACTACAACTTCAGCAGCTTCGTGGAGAGAGGAGAGCAGTTTGGGTACGTGTAGTAGACGTATGAGGTCACCTACTTTTGAGATGTCGTCACTTCTGTCCGCTCAGCTCTACTCCTTTTCATGCATAGCAGGCAAAACTGCGAAAGGTAGAGATTCTTATCTCGCTGCGTGAAAAAAAAAAAAGAAGAAATTATGTCGATCCCACTTACTGTGGGAATTGAAGTCATGCGAAGCATTTTGCAGGTACCTGTCTATCGCTTTAACCCTTCGGCGGCGCGCCTCGACCGGCTCGTTGACTCTATCGATGACTTCGAGCAGGCGCTCATTGGGGAGTTCGGACGTGCTGAGAATCAGAAAGAACGTGGGTTTGCCTAGCTATAGCTGCTCGGTCATTGCGAGCGCGTTCCCCTTCACCTGCGCCAAGTAGTAACCCGGTAGTACGCCGTCTTCGAGCTGGTTAAGTAAACCTCTGAGGAATGCAATGTACGAGTTCACTCATTGCTCGACGAAGCTGGAGTCTTCTTAAAGAGCTTCTTTGTGAGCATCAGGAGCCGGTTAGCGTGCGCTGGCTGGGAAACGTGCTTTTGAAGTGCTGTTGGTGCGGACGCAACCACCAGCCACTGTTCGGCAGCCAACATACCCGGATCTTCTTACGCGCGCTATCTGGCTCGGCACAAGCAGTGCGCCAGAATCTGAGGCCAGAGTCGGATGATGGAGCTCGAATGACGACGATGCCACGACCGTTCTGGCAACGCGAACATGAGCGTTTACCCATCAGCTCAAGTTGGTAGGCAACGCCAGCCCCGCCGGCGTAAGAGGCTGGATAGACCGATAGTTTCCCCTTTTCCCCCAAATTTAGGGAGCGGGGAGGGGGGTAGTGTTCCAGCGGAGCAGCAATCGCGTTCGGTGCTCCGATGCTGGACGCGCGCATCGACGAATTTTTCGCGCGCTGCGTACTTCCGCGTGCAACTACGAGATGACTCATCTAGTAGCGGCATATAGTATCTAGAGCCATCTAGTAGCGGCCCTTAGACGGGATCGAACCAAGTGGTTCGGTCCCGTGTAAGGGCTGCACCTCGGCAAAATTGCGGAAAGAAAGTGCGGCCCTTACACGAGTCTATACGGTAATCAAGCTAGTGTCATCTTCGTAACCGTCTGTCGTGCGTTGTTCGTGGGAATTTAAGGTACGTTGCCGTCTTGTCAAAAAGAAGCTGTTGAGATAAAGCTTCAACTTGGAGAGATCGGCGACTTCCTTACGCATTCGAATGCATGTTAAACGGAGAAATGTTCGTATTAGACAAGCGCTGAACCGGTTTCAATTGAATATGTCGCATTTGGAAGAAAAAGCTCAGCTGTACCGGACATTCGAAGCAGGATATTGATTTGGGACCACCGCTAGCGATTACCACTGCATCATTTCGCCGTGCGGCGGTGAAAGAGACCAAATGTCATTTGTCGTACTGATTGTAACTCTACACAAGCGTCACAACGGTATTCGTCGTTTGAGAGGTTTTCTTCTTTCTTTTTCTGGCAGACTTCGTGCACGGAAGGGCTACCCGTATTTCTGTTTTATTTATTATCTTATTATTTTATATTTATTTATTTTTACATATTGGGTCCCATTGGAGCATACCCGCCATGGTTGCTCAGTGGCTATGATGGGCTGCTAACCACGAGGTCGCGGGATCGAATCCCGGCCATGGCGGCCGCATTGCGATGGGGGCGAAACGCGAAAACACCCGTGTACTTAGCTTTAGGTGTACGTTAAAGAAACCCAGGTGGTCCAAATTATTCCGGAGTCCCTCACTACGGCGTGCCTCATAATCAGATCGTGGTTTTGGTGCGTAAAACCCCATAATAAGTTTAATTAGAGCATTTGGTGACCTTATAACGACTAAACTTTAAAATAGTGGCATCCAAATGGATCATTTTCGCATCTCAGGCATTCATATTGCTTGCAGACCTCCGTACAAGGTGCTTGACCTGAACTGCCACTACAACTACGGGACCAACACACTATGTAAGCAAGTTCTGTGCTGTACACTTCCACGAGCTCCGGATTTGGTAACGGGCTTTGATTGGCGTTCAGGAAAGAGGAAGCAAAAATGCGAGCCTACGAGGAAGTCTATTAACGGGATGGCATCGGCTAGTTGAACAAACCAGTATAACGTGACAAAAGTAGTGAGTGACCATCTGCTTGTGGGAACATTGTAAGCAGTGTGGTTGACGGTCTGAATGTGACAAGTTCGAAGCGTTAGCGAATAACAGCGACCAAATGACCCCAAAAATCAGCAAAGCCTGCAGTATATCAATATTTAAAGATAAATGGGTCAGGGTGTCATGTGTTATCTGACAAGGAGATTGCATACTTGTCTGCTAATTAACCTGTGACCAGGCACACTTACCGCGCACATGCACCATTGTGTACGTGTGACCATGCAACTCCTCCCCTCCCCTCTTTTTAGGTTTTTCATATTTTTTTTTGTCTTTGACGATGCGTTCCAGCGTATTGAAATGTTTGTCTTTTGAAATATTAAATCGGTTGTCAATCAGCGCAACGTAACGTTTTCGATGCACCTTCACCTTTTGTTCGTGTCCTTAGCGCTGTTCCCGCCTGACCTACGAGGAAGCATCACGTGACCTTCTTAAAGGCCAACGGCAGTGAAATCTCGCTTTTAACAAATCAGTTATAAATTAAGCAGCGCATACCATCGAAACAATCGTGACACAGCCGCAGGGCTGGTTGTTGTCTAACTGCGTAGCTTCTGCAGCGTTGCCTACCATGTATGCCTACTATGTACACATGCTTAAAAATTTAGCAGTGATCAATGTATGGGCGTCATTACGCGGTAGGAAATAGATACCGGTAGCGTACGTCTCGCCTGGTCGGCGCGTTTGACATCGTCATAAAGAACTCGATGCCCTCTACTTCAATCATCGCAGACATTCCCCACGCTCTGTTCCACGGCCCGCTCTTCAAGGAGGGAGAGAGAAAGTGAGTGCGACATAAGCAATTTGACGCTCTCTTCTCATAAGCGGGTTTCTGCATTCTCAAAAGTCTGCACGCTATATATCCCTAATTCATATGTGGCTGGATAGATATTTAGAGCCTGTTTCTTTGTATCGTGGTGCTCGCTAATATCGGTTGGCAACTGCGAAAGCAATACCGCGACATCATTTCCTTGATCAATCACGTCGAGGTACAAGCGCCACTCTAGTGACTGCTCTGATAATGCTTTATGTCTTCATTTCTTTTCTCAGCCTTGTGTATCTGCCCAAACTGCTGCATGTCATCGGCATGGGTATGGGAAAGGCATTGGATCCGCATGGTGAGTGACATCGCTGTGGAGGTTTCAAGATTTCTGGATAGGCCACGCATTTGCGCCCGGACATGCACGTATTAGAGCGTTTTAGCTTACGAAAAGTGGTGATATATATATATATATATATATATATATATATATATATATATATATATATAATATTTACTGAAGCGAGAAACATGGCCCCCGAAAAAGCGCGTGGGTGCGCACGTGATCTCTGAGGCCATGCTGTAGGGTAGCTAATACCGACCCGAGCCACTAGGCGCGTGTTCTACAATATCGTCTACATCAATTGGCCGCGAACCACCCTTGGGGTGACTTTTGTCCGCTACAGCATTGCTTCTTTTGGAGCTCCTGTCGCCGTCTGCGTCAGTTTTGCGTTAACTGGCGTCAAAACGCACAGTGTGTGCATCAATATCTGTTCGCTCTTGGTAAATGCTTTGATGTGAAAAAAAAAAAAAGCTTATTCAGTTTAATTTTGTACCGCAAGGTTGGACAGTCAACCAGCATTTTACGTTCGAATGCTTAAGCGTTTCGCGATGCAGTTTGTAGAAAACGCCCCAATCGGTCCAACTAAGGCGAGTGGCCAGTGCACCACGACAGCGCTGGCGCTCGCTTAGCGTATAGAGCGTGCTGCACTCCCTGGCAAAATTGTTACGTCATTCCTACCGTAACGTCACCCTCTCCACTTCCCGTATCTTGCCACTTGTGACTTCTCATCTCCAGTACTGAAACGAGAGCTTAAAAGAGCGAGATGTGGAGCAGAGAAAGAACACGACGGAGTCACTAAGGTTCATCGAATGCAACAGTTCCTGAACAATTCCAGCAATGGATAAAGCGGTGGAACAAGCCATTATGTCCCATAACCTGTATTTTAAATGTGATTGATGTTTTAGACTGTCCGGAGATGTAAGCGAACTATATATATATATATATATATATATATATATATATATAGTTCGAAAATAGAAGCACGTAGGAATAACATAACAAGACTTTACTGACGTTTCGGCCGGGGTCCGGCCTTCATCAAGAGTGCGTGTACAAGCATACAGAGCTCAATTTATACCTTTTTGCCGTAAGGGTGAAAAGAGACACGAAAAAAATACAAAGTGGAAAGAAAAAAATATATATACAAAGTAAAAAAGAATACAACGAACACGTAAATGGAAAACTGCGCGTGCACAGAGTGGAATTATTAAAAAAAGTGAATACAACAAGGCTGTGAAAACAAGCTCCTAAATCGTGAGTAGCCCATGACCACAGGTGTGCACAGATTTCGCGTCGTCATGGATGTCAACACGTGCAATGACCCATGTCAAAATCATCAAAACGATGGGCATGTACAGTGGTGCTATACAGGGGTACAAAGTTGGGCGTGTATGGAGTGGGATTATTGAAAACGTATTAACAAAGAGCATGCGGGCATCACTGACAGGATTTAGTGGCGTCGTGAGTGTCTACACATCTGATGGCTCATGTCAAGGTATATCAGAAACGACGGGCATGTACAGGGGTACAAAGTTTGGCGTGCATGGAGTGGGATTTGAAAACGTATTAACAAAAAGCATGCGGGCGTGACTGACGGGATTTAGTGGCGTCGTGAGTGTCGACACATCTGATGGCTCATGTCAAGGTACATCAAAAGTGACAGGCGTGTACAGTGGTGCCATAAAGGGGTACAAAGCTGCAAGCTAATATGTTGTTAATATGTTTTTCACAATGCCACTGTATGTACACGCAGCTTTGTACCCCTGTACATGCCCGTCGTTTCTGATATACCTTGACATGAGCCATCAGATGTGTAGACACTCACGACGCCACTAAATCCTGTCAGTGATACCCGCATGCTCTTTGTTAATACGTTTTCAATAATCCCACTCCATACACGCCCAACTTTGTACCCCTGTATAGCACCACTGTACATGCCGATCGTTTTGATGATTTTGACATGGGTCATTGCATGTGTTGACATCCATGACGACGCGAAATCTGTGCACACCTGTGGTCATGGGCTACTCACGATTTAGGAGCTTGTTTTCACAGCCTTGTTGTATTCACTTTTTTTAATAATTCCACTCTGTGCACGCGCAGTTTTCCATTTACGTGTTCATTGTATTCTTTTTTACTTTGTATATATATATATATATTTTTTCCACTTTGTATTTTTTTTCTTGTCTCTTTTCACCCTTACGGCAAAAAGGTATAAATTGAGCTCTGTATGCTTGTACACGCACTCTTGATGAAGGCCGGACCCCGGCCGAAACGTCAGTGAAGTCTTGTTATGTTTTTCCTACGTGCTTCTATTTTTTGAACTACTTCTGTGCCGGCTCCGGTTACTCTTTACTTCACTGATATATATATATATATATATATATATATATATATATTACAAATCTACTCTCGCAACTTAGCTGAGCTGTCTGAGCGGGATATTAATGAAAGAGAGAGAGAAACGGCACGCTTGCGATAGTAATTTATGTTGTTCTTTAAGTTCGTCGTCTTGTGCAATAACCGGATCTAACAAACTGCGTGATCAAGCCTCTCCACGGCTTTTGCCTACAGTCACAGCGGCCCGTGTCTCTAGAAGCCACGTAGCTAGTCTATACATCTTACTATCCGTGCAGGTATACACATCAGCTCCGAACCGGAGGACTCCGACTGGCTGTGGGGCAAGTCGCTCCAACTCTGGGAGAACAACACCGCTTGCTTCCGCACTATCTACAATGTGCTCGACCCAAAAACTAGGCGCCAGGTGGGCGCGCAGTGTGCCAAGCGCAGTTTCATCAATCAATCAATCAATCAATCAATCAATCAATCAGTGTTTCTTCACGTTGCAAACTACATGAGAAGGGAGAAATAAAGGAGACCGTTCAGGCAGCCTGACGGGTTCTCACTCCCGTAACATGAGCAGCAGTTACAGACAAAACATGAAATGAATACAAGACGGTGAACATAGTTTCAGCGAAGTATATAGATGTGGTAGGTACAGTTATAGAAAACTTGTAAAGAATGCAAAAGTCAAACACGATAACATCAAGGTAAGCACGTGGAGTAGATGAGCCGACTGTCGCAAATTAAAACAGATAATTACAGTCCGTGCTTGTAATGACGTGTTTTTGAATCAATCAATTATGCTGGTATGTTGTCAACCTTTATGAGAATATAAAGGCAAACCTCGATATAATGAACCTCTATTGAATGAAATTCGCGATGTAACCACCTGTTTATATTTCCCGAGCTTAGTTCCATTGAATTAACGAAACCTTGAACTAACGAAATTAGCGATATAACGAAGTTTTTCGCTGCAAGTACAACTTCCTTATATCGAAGTTCGACTGGATAAACTTCAACTTCAGAGAATCTTTGTTTATGGCGTAGGAACGCCCGTGAAGCCTCCGTTCTGGCATACTGGTTGTATACGTTTGTACACTAATGAAGAGTTCTTATGGCACAAATGACATACATTGAATGAGTAAACCACATAAGATACCAAACAATTTTTTAATGCCTAGACATCAGCCTGGTGCATCACATCTGCCTTTTTTATGTTAAAATGCTTTAATTACATTGGCTTTATTAAGGTTTTATTTATTAATAGCGGACCGTACTATATTATTACTGAAGTGGACAACTGAAATGCGTACGACGGAGCGTGTTTGACGGTCAAGTCAGCCGCTGCGTGTTTGCGTCGCCGTTACGTCACCTGCCATCACCACAAGCTATTGCCGCTAGCGCGATACCACACAAAATCCGCCTGCTGAGCTTCGCACACGCAAGCGACTTTTGCGAGATATCGGGCGGCCATGTTGCTGTCTACTTTCTTAAGTATACCGTATAGACTCGTTTAAGGGCCGCACCTGTGTAAGGGCCGCGCCCCCAACTTGGCATCACAAAATTTGGAGACAACAATCCAATGGAGAAGCGATCGCGTTCGGTGCCCCGATGCTCCGCGCGTGCATCGGCGAATTTTCGAGCGCTGCGTACTGCCGCGTGCAGCTACTAGATGGCGAGAGCTGCTGAATTTTATGGATAAATTATTGTTTTCATATTTTTATGCTCACTTTGATCTTCACATTACAGAAAACTTCGCAAAACTACATACATAAAACATACCTACATAATTCGGCAAGTGGTTACAACAGTGGCAAAAGGAAAACAAGACTGAATGCAGATACTAGAAAACACGTGATTAAATTATACAGAGGGTAACAGTAAACAAGTTCACCATTTATCCAATTTTACCACTCATCCACTGAACATGAAACGCTTCATGGCCGCGGAAAAGTTGTGCGCTGCTCTCACATCAGTCGGTATGGCATTCCAAATGAGAGTACCATTGACCTCTGATGCAATGGTACATCCAGATTGTGCACAAGTCACCGGCTGCGCCGGCACTAGTTTGACCAAAAGGCTCGGTCCTGTGTAAGGGCCGCACCTCGTCATAATTGTGAAAGTGCGGCCCTTACACGAGTCTATACGGTATTTGTGTAATGTGTACAAGCTGAGCCCTGGAAGTGTTAGCCAGTGCCACTCGCGGACTAAGCGGCGGATGCGAAACATGCTTTCTACCGCAGTTTCTACCGTAGGCGTCACGTAGTGAGGTCTCGTGACCTGCAGCATAAGCTTCAGGTGCGCCGTGTTTCGTGAAGTCGTTTGTCTTTCTGACGGCCGTTCTAATATCGGAAACCCCTATTGCAGTTGGACCCCGTCAGGACTTTCGCCGGGAATCTGGTGGACAGTATGGCGCTGCAAGCGGCCCTATGGGTAATACACGGCACGTACATACCTACACACTCACTGAAACACACCCGGAGTGTCTTCAAGTGTATTAAAGGGACCATTCATCAGTTTAAACTAATATAGCCTATTGTTTCAAAACTGTATATTCGTTCAGTTCACGGCAATGGGTTATTATACTAAAAACGAAAATGAATGATATTTCTTTTTTTTAATTTCGCGCCATAACCTCAGCGGTAGTACGTATCTGCGACGTCAGGGATTTCAAAGAATTTTTTCCCCTTTTTGGGAATGTTGTGGCTCTGGAAAAGTTCTTGAAACATATTAAGTCCAGTCTTTTGCCCTTGTATCATACAATGGTAGGCTGTCTTTGCCGACAAAATATTGACCGCATAGAGTTTCTCATAATATTACCCGAGAGTGAAATTTCACGCCACCGTCTATGCGAGTTTCCTAACGGCCGTTGCGCCGCCTTGGGAATGCCGGGATATGGGTGTCCGAGGCTTTGTCTCGAACCTGGCTTGGCTTAAAACATGCTAATGGCTGCACCATATAAAGCGTTCTTAAAACAAAAGAATGTTTTCATTCATCCGTATTACATATTTCAATAAAGATAACTCACCTCCCGTGCGTGAGCAAGCGCTGACAAACACGAACAGAAGACAAACGGCTGCCAAGCGAGCGCGGACTTTGTCGTCTGTCCTGCAGCTTTAGCGGCCCACCGGTACTTCTTAAGTTTCATGTGACTGTTCATCGAAGCACAAGTCATCATGATTGAATAAAATATGCTTGTGTGTAATATTAAAGAAAAAAACTTAATTTTAAGTACTGTTTAATAGGAAATTAACCATTGTAATTGACACAACGGTGCTAGCCAGACGCGCCTTCAAGGTGCCAATCCGAAGCCACCGTATCCCAGCATTCCCATGCATACAACAGTGGCGCAGCGCCATTTTTCCCTCTATGGGTAATGTAGTGAAAAACTCTATGATTAACCGAGTCCAAGCCGACGCTGTCAAAATCCATGACGTCACGGCTGGCTGGCATGACGTCAAGGCGGCATCGCCACCCGTCTATAGTTTCCGTGTATTTTCTATATTTTATTGTTTATTTTTATGATCTGCTTAGGCACACTAAGCCATCCTTTTCCTTTTTTTTATTTATTTATGCTACCCCTGAGGGCCTTACAGAGAGGAATGGTAAAATGGCAAGCATATCAGTGAAATAAAAAAAAAATGTAGCATACTAGTTTTTTTATAACTACACAACGTTGGGTAATCTTTTGCCTTTACCTAACTTTGTTCATTAAAGTTCATTACCTCTCTCCGGTTTACCGAGCCTCTTCTCGCAGTAAGATAATCAGTTTTGACTTTGTAGAAGGATCGTTCACTAACGCAGCTTAAATAATTTTTCGCTTTAGTAGCCATCTAAACAATATTACTTTTACATGATCTGCATAGCATGACAATACAGAAGGATGTCCTAAAGTATGCAGATAATTTCCTGTTATGTATTCGATATGGAACGTATGGTCAGCAATAGAAGTTAAAGCAGCAGAACAAGTCCATGTAAACGTATATTGTGCTAGTGAAACAAGTATTCCCTAAGAATAAACTGTCAGAGGGACCTTCAGGAGTGTGCTGAACTGCATGGGCTGGTTGGCGCATTCGTAGAAGGGAATCGAACAGCGCTTCCGTGCTTTTTGGAAGCGAGAACCTGCGCCTCTGCGCATAATGCTGCATGTAGTTCAATGAGTACCGTCCAACCCACATATAAGAATGTTCTGCTGCCAAGTATAATGTACTCTTATAACGGATAATTTTTTATAAGCGGGTCGCGCGAAAAATGAGGCAGGAGAAAGGTTTCCACAATTTTAAGACAAAAGAAAGAGTGTCACTTTCACTGTTTCCGAGGAAAGCCATAATCTCTCACTTTTGCTTGCTTCACAAAGCTTGCGGATTTTTTTTAAGCATCTAAATGCTCTACATAACTTAGTGTCATGCCCTTCACAAAGACGAAGTCCCGAATAGACTCAATCATCTGTATTGGCCTCCTACGAAGGCAAAAACCTCCATGGACAGGTGGCCCTACTTTGTCGTCGTCAGAGTTGCTAATGGTGAGGCTCGCGCTTTAGCCGGCATTCCACGCAGCTTTTTTACTCTCGAAACCGGCTCAGAGCAGCCGCATCCACTCCTATAACCGATAACGTGGCCTGGTAACATTCTGAAAAGTGGGTTGTCTTACCATAGAAGACATACTAAAGGTGACGGTACCGCGATTTTTCATTTTAAGGCGAAAGCCTTGTATGTCTCGTTTTGAGGTGACCTTGACAAAGTGGAGCGAAGAATCGGCCAAAAATTCGGCAAGAAATATCTACTCGAAACATATAATCAAAGAAGATAATTACAAACTCGATTACATTATATATCAATCGATAGGGGATTACATGAGAAACATAAATATCGATAAATGACCATGAGAGCCATTTAATTAATTACGATCATAAGCATGACAAAGCGGAAAGATGGGTCGACAAAACCGAAAAGTGGCCAAATACCGAGAATTAATTATAGTATTAGGGAATGATGGTAATGATAATGATAAAAAATGAGTATACAGAGAGGCGAATGAGGTGAATTAATAGTGAATTGATAGTGAATTAAAGAGGTTTAGTTGGGTGACAGGAGTCAAACGAATGAGATAGTGTGAGCTAAGATAATGAAGAATAAGTGAGAGTGAATGAAGGTAATGAAGGATGACTTTGCAAAAATGACTTTGCAAAATGGGTAAAAAGTCAATACAGAAAGTAACAAAAAAAATTATGGGGTTTAGCGTGTCAAAACCACGATCTGATTATGAAGCACGCCGTAGTGGGGGGACTCCGGAATAATTTCGACCATCTGGGGTTCTTTAATAACGTGCACCTAAATCAACAAAGAAAATAAAGTAAATGTTAAAGGAAATTTCACAAAGCGTAAAAAGTGCTCGCGTCATTGCGTTAGCGGCGCTGGCGCTTTCGCCTTCAAGTCGTCTTAGTTGTAGCATAAGGGACCCCTACTAATTTTTTTATATCCAATATATTTTTTATAACCGGTATTCTTATAAGTTGGTTTGACTGTATATCCAAAAGAGGGATGCGTATTATACATTCGGTGCAACGTGTACCGCGTGACCTTCTTCTCTACACTGTGCCACTGTAGCCGCTGTCGTCAAACTTACCCTCTCTCTCTACGGTGGCTGCTGCTACTGTTGTCGCGCATGCGCAGTACTTCCGCCGGCGGGCCAGGGAGGTCGCGCACCCGAATCCCGACTTCCACCTTCCCAAGAACAGAAATCTGAGTAGCGACGAGCTCTTCTTCTACTCCTTTGGCGAGGTATATATATATATAGTAACGTTGCATATAGCACTTTTTCTTTTTTTGCAAAAGTGTTCTTTGATATTTAACTGAAATAAGGAATCAAAGTGCGTCCCAGTTTCGGGACGGGCCGGCTTTGCCCACCAGGAGTTCTTGAGTGGTAACTGGAACCTCCATATATGCGGGCGTTTCTATCGTAGCCCTCCACGCCCATCAGAGTGCGACCACGTGGATGTGCAACGAATCGAACCCGTGTCCTCATGTTCACCAGCTGCACACCATAGCGGAAATCACCAATGACAAAGTTGTGCGGTATTCCTGTGTTCCACGGTAGTGTAGCACCGAAATGGAAGTACATTACAGTGCACTACAAGGCGTACAGAGTGCTCCCGACACTGAACAGATGACGCTTTCACGGGGTGGAACACATTCAGGAACCCTCCGTGCCAGGCGCTGCGGTGAAGCATGAAATAAAAAAGAGCAAGTACTGCAGAAACCAAAGAAGGAAAATGATATGCGGATCTATAGAAAAGGCGCGTCACCGTTTCCACGTGACACCCAAGCGGAGCGGGCCCTTCTGGGACGTATTGTAGATAACCTTTGCCCGAAACACGTGACGATAGCGACGCGCGCGTTCCTATGGTCGTGTTTTTGATTGGCCGGCGCTGTATAGCTTTCACCGCTGTGCCGCAGAGAATTGTGAAGAACCGTATGTATGCTTCGTGCTTTCGCTAATCAGTGCCTAAAGCTTCCTCGCTGGGTGTTGAAGCACATTATTATATGGCCTCAGTGATCGGTAAGTGCGCAGTGCGCACTGTCTCAGAGGCTGTGAAGCGCATGATGATCATCATTATCAGGATGACGATTAGCGCATTCCCCTTTCAAGATTGACGGTGGCATGTGCAACCACACTCCAGCGTACTATTCAAGTTCTTATACAGTTTTATTGCCAATATATATGCATATTTCAAATCCTTATTGTCTATGATAAGCGCATGCATGGTTGCAGTATGATCCTCCGGTCATGTAACAATTGTTATTCGACATCACTCTTTCTTATCTACTTAGTCGCCCTCCAGTCTTCCGACCGTATCTTGCTTACGTTCACTACGCCAATGTCTACCTTTTCATTGCTATCTTTAGAACTCTACCGCTTTATCATAGAGTGATGACATTCCTATATTTTTCCGGATGTATATATATATATAGGTATACTCATTGATCATCACGAAGTCGAGACATCGTTTGTGAGGAGAGAGGAATTTGAAAGCGTTTATAACGCCAGGCTCTCACACTGTTCTATCTTTCCCTGATGATCCGAATGTGCAGTACATGTGCGAGGTGCTTAAGCCGGCCGCCCACAACAAGGTTATCGACTTTGGATACCTGCCTCCAAACCGCATCAGGTGAGCGCAATCGCCGTACGAGACGGACGTGACTATTACATATATATAGCGCAATTCTTGAATACCACTGCAATTTATACATGTTGAATCCATCTATACAAGGTGTCCCGACCAACGTGGAACCATTATTTAAGAAAAAAAAAAAAGAAGCATGGATTATTTTATGGCAGAAAAATGTAGCAGATATTGTTCATTGTTTCGTTGGGAAATCGCCAGTCATTTCTGTTGGCGACATTTAGTTAGATAATTAAAAATATTTACCTAACTTATTCATTCCTGTTCTAATTGACAAAGCGTTAATTTCGACGTATACAGTTATGAGAAGCAGCGAACTTCGATGCTTGCAGCAAGGTTAAATTGTGTGATAGCGCTTGGTGCGTCCTAAGAAGTGTGCGCATCCGCTGTTATCTTTTGTGCCGCGAAGCCTTCCTCAATGCGTTCCTTACCAGTGAGCCTGTTTTAGGGCGCTGCTTTCTGGTATTGGTTGGTGCGTAATCCTCTGGTATCTTTCATTTTCGCAGGTTTTATTCTTAAGCCGGAATAATAAGGCACGTTAACTGTATACCTTGCCGAAAACCCCGCAATCGGTGTTTCGGATAACTGTACACAACTGCTTAATTGATGTGTTGCAAATTAAGACAGTCATTAACGAGTTCGATAATAACTTATGGTTAGCTCATTGAATGTCAACAACATAAACAAAAAAAATCCTGTTTTTAAAGCTCGGTCCATGTAGGTGGGGCACCCTGCATACGTAATCAGGATGTCCGCTAATACAATTAATTAGATCCTGTCTGTTTTACCTTTTTTTCGTTCTCAGTAATTAATGTATGTATACGTTCAGCAGTGTACAGATCAATATCAACGTATAAACGCGTTTACTTTGATTGTAAATTTGTATCAGTTGTCGGGAGTAACTTATGCATTAAAGTAAAACGATTTTACGCTTATTTTATATAGTTTCGTTTTCTTTGTTTGTTTTTTTACGGTTGCTTGGGAAAAAGTTTGATGCGCCTGCCATTTATCCCTTCGCGCTTCAAGAAACAGGGTACGTATTCACGAAAATCACTTACGTTAAAATTCTTCGTAAGGGTGAATTTCAGCCAATCCTGTTTCTGGACATATCATTAGCGAAGGCAGCCGGGCAATCACAATGAGAACTTACGAATGAGGGGCCGAATTCAATAAGTTTTTCGTTCGCAACTCCTCGTTTCCGTTGGCCAGTCGCGTTCAGCGAGCATCGGGTTTGGCTGAAATTTTTCTCTTACGAACACATCTAGCGTAAGTGATTCTTGTGAATACGGGTCGAGGAGGCTTTTGTCAATTCGCGGCCCCGGTCCTCTTGCAAATGCCTCTGGCACGAAGTGGAGGAGCACCATAGCTGTTCAGCAACGACGAGCACGCGCCGTGGTCACGTGCCGCGCGCACGAGCAGCCAAAAATCCCCGAAGTGGGGAGATGAAGCACGCAACCCACCACAACACGAACGTGCATCTTGAAAAAGGGGGACAAGCACAAGAATTTCACTGACCTTCTGCACAAACACCTCCTCGCCAAAAAAAAAAAAAAACACCTGGCCCCCACACATTTATGTATGGGTGCGTGCCACTGTCGAGATGTATATCTGGGAAGGCTGCCTGGACGGATTGATCGGCCGACACACAGCAAATGTCTTCTGCAGGGAGAGGGGTTTCGTGGCGAGGAAACGTCTCCCGAGGAAAGCGAAGGCGAGGACATGGGTAAAAACGATAAGAAAAGATAAGTGATTCGCTAGCGCTTGTATAAACGTTACCTTTGATGAAGGATAAGTGAAGGATAATAAGGGTCACAACCTGATTGTTGGGGTTAGCGGCTGCGTTTGAAATAAATAAGCGTTTGCGATGGTACAAACACGACAAGTGCGCCTCTTACCACAGTTGCCCTACAGCGCGCTATAAGGACTGCTATACACTATACCGGCATACTTTGCGGCAGCAATGGCGTATCGAAATTAGTCGGGGAAATTGGTCTGCCTTCTGTCTTTGCGTTTCAATACCGTAACTTTGGAGTGAGTTTGACCGCCGGATTTTCCTTTAACGTATGCACCCGGAACACTGCACGTTAACGATTTTGCATTCCGCCTCCATCGTACAACGCGATCGTGGGAATTCAACCCTCGACCCAACAGGCAGAGTGCCTCAGCCCTTCGCGGCCTCCGCGACGGGTCCGTGAGCGTGACGTCACGTTTTTGTGCTGTGTTCGCGCATGCGCTGACGTAACTTCCTCGTTTCGCGCATGCGTGTGCACTCCACGCAGGCTAAACACCCTGCTCCGTAACACTCCGGAGTTCGCCGCAGCCTTCAATTGCCCGTTGACCAGCGAGATGGTGCTGCCGACGGCTAACTTCTGCGTGGCCTTTCCTCCCAAGGAGCATTACGTCATCAGGCCCATCGATGCGTACACCACGCCGGGGCCATCTACCACGCCATAAGCCTACGAACATATCAAGTCCCCCCCATGAACTTTTTATGCCCACGCGTCTAAACCTCGTATATACTGAGTGAATCATACGGATGATATTATTGAAGAAGGGACCGTTCATTTGATCTGGTTTCGATAATTCGCTATATCTCGTTGAAAGAGATATCGTGTCTCGTAGAGACAATATAAATACATTGGACAATACGAAGCGATCAGGTTTATTATAGGCTTCGCAATAAACCCATTGCCGATGAATTGTTGGGCCCGTCTGTTTCATCTCTTCTAAATACTGTGCTAATCAGTAAATGAAGGAACATAGCACGTACAGAGAATTGAATTAAAGACATCGGGGAATACAGATTTTCCCTTTAATTCATAGACTGCAAATAAATTTGAGTAGATTTTTGATCATCGTTATAAATTACTAGTCATCCCATTGTGATTGACGGTATATATAAGCTTCCATATTTTAATCGTCACTGCCTCATATGTAGCACCAGAGAACATTTAGTTGTGTATTCTTGCTCCGCGTAATAAACAGACTTGTTTTTGAAACGACTTGTTTTCTGGAAAAGCTCTCAAAAGCCACTTTACTTTTTTTTCGCCGAAGAAAGCATTAGCAAGAACTCACGTGCGTTCGCGAAACTCCGGGATCAAATGAAGTTTATATACCGCGCATGCGCATGTATGGGGACATGTCGCACTACAATTAACTATAAGGCTTAATTCAACTGGGGATAGCTGATACCTCGTCATCCGGTTTGCGCCCCTCGCGAAAGTGGCGCCCTCTCGCGTGTGACGTCAGCTGGAGGACTCGCCGCCGCGCTGTGCACGCTCGCTTCGTGAAGGCTGCTTGACGCGGTTGGCTTACGCGCCTCACCTGATGGAGTGTTTAAGAACTAGTGAGCGTGCAAGTTTCCTCAGCAGTGTGCGCAACATTCTAGAGCACTATTCGCCGCGAGATCAAGCGTACTCGGCTCCTGGACAAAGCATGCTTAGTGTGGATTACTCCTCGAATCGTCTGTTATCCATCATTGTATGCCGTGTGGTTACTGCGCTTTCACAATAGCGTGTTTGCTCTTTTCTTTTTTTTTTTTTTTGGCGGCGAACTGCAGTATTGGGCCTTGCGTTGCCGTCTGGGCACTATAATACGGGGTCCAGCACGCGGCCGCACACACTTTAATTTTGTTGCCGCCTGAGCTTTAAGCGCATCACAAAAGGCAGTAGGATCATTAATCCTTTCAGACGCCGATGAATTCTGTGCACTGAAAACTTACTTTCATTGATCTCTTGCACATTCAGAATCATAAAAAGCGTACAGATGCAGAATAGATTAACAATTTTCAGTTCATTACTTAGTTTTGTCAAGTTTACAGAATGTGGACTCCATGCGAAGGCTCACTATACTGGAAGATTACATATGAGAGAGAAATATACTTTTATACACCCACTACACACAACGACACGCCCTATACTCGCACCGAGCAAGTACTCACAACCGTCTGCCTTCCCACTCGTTTTACAAAAACATTTTGAATCCGTTATTCAAAGTTGCAACGCGATTCCAATCAGAACAGTTTGTAGATGTACGAGACACTTTTTAGGTAACATCAATGCTATTGCTGTTGACGCAGTTTCTTGGCGTACACAATTGTGCACACAGCGTCTCAAAGGGTAAACTGATGGACGAGTTAGGGTGTCGTGTCATAAGGTGACCTATTTTCATTGTCTATCACGATTGCATGTATATTCTGCATTTTACCCGCCGTGGTTGTTTTGTGGTTTTGGCGTTAAACTGCTAAGCACATGCATGGTCGCGGGATCGAATCCCGGCCGCGGCGGCCGCATTTCGATGGGGATGAAATGCGAAAACGCCCGTGTGCTACTTTAGAACGTAAAACCCCAGAATTGAATTTAAGGTCATTTATTGCTGTATTTTTTAACAAAGCACAAGTTGTGAATAAGCGCTCGTGTCGCCATCATTTCGACCGTTCGCGCTGTCTTTTTTTTTTTTTTTTTTTTTTACGTCACGAAGCACGTTTGACGCTGTTCTCAAGTCGTCGGTTCGGTGCAATGTCGTAGTCCCACATATAGCGGTGTTGCAAGCAAATGTGGCATTTTGCCGGAATCTCTCATTAGCGGCAATGGTGGAAATAGGTAAGCTTGCGTAAAATTCACGCGACGGGATGGATTGTCGATTCAGTGCACAGACGACCGCGACCAAGAATCTTGGAGCTGTAGCAGCTAGCTGGGTCGTTATCATCGAAGGTTTGCAGCGCAAAAAAAAAAGGAAAGAAGAACACGTGCACTTAAGGAACAGACACCGAAGCATTAGATAAGCATGCGTAAAGTGGTCAGGCATGGTTTAAGTCGAACGTGCTCAGGAAGCACGGAGATCGTACGAACGGTGATCTTGTGTCAGACTGCCACGTCCCACGTGTGCATGACATCTTTTGCTTGTTTCACTTACACTATAAAAAGATTCTGCGCTTTTCTTATATGACATTTGAAGCTGCAGATTCACGCGACGGGACAGATTGTCGATTCAGCGCACAGACGACCGTGACAAAGAATCCCGGAGCTGTAGAAGCTAGCTGGTTCGTTATGATCGAAGGGTTGCAGCGCAAAAAAAAAGAAAAGAAAAGAAGGTAAAAAAAGAAGACGAGTACTCGAGGAACACACACCGAAGCATTAGATAAGCATGCGTAAAGTGATCAGGCATGGTTTAAGTCGAACGTGCTCAGAAAGCAGGAAAATCGTATGAACGGTTATTTTGTGTCCGAGTGCCACGTCCCAGGTGTGCATGACATATTTTAGTGGCACGATCATCGAGTGACACCTTGTTTCTTGCGCAGCACTTCCGGTTCACCTCCCGAGACGATCGGGGACGAAATTCAAAATAGATCAGAAAAAAAAATAGTAAAACAATAGTACATTACAAAATTCATGAGTTTCATTATAGATATGATATCAGAGCATAAGTTTAGTTATAAGTTGAGTTACTGAAGTGTCTGGAATAATTAGAATTATTATAAATCGCTGATTACCGTGGACGAAACGCAAAATAAATCAGACAACATAGAAAAAAGTACAGTACAAAATTCATGGGTTTCATTACAGATATGATACTAGAGCATAAGTTTAGTTACAAGTTGAGTTACTGAAATGTCTGGAATAATTAGAATTTGCTAACTTCCGGTTCACCTCCTGAGACGACCGGAGACGAAATTCAAAACAAATCAGAAAAAAATATTTTTAAAATATTACAGTACAAAATTCAAGGGTTTTATTATAGATATGATATCAGAGCATAACTGTAGTTACAAGTTGAGTTACTGAAGTGTCTGTAATAATTAGAGTTAATTAGAATTAACACCGAGGTGCGAGTGCCACTAAGAGACACCTAAGTCAAAGATTAGGGTCGCCTACTGCTTTTCTTTTTCTTTTTTTTTTGCTTCTTTCACTTACCCTATAGAAAGATTCTGCGCTTATAACTGTTGAAGCTGCAAAGATTCACGCAACGGGATGCATTGTCGGTTCAGTGCCCAGATGACCATGAGAAAGAATATTGGAGCACAGAGGGTAGCTGGTTCGTTATAATCGATGGTTTGCAGGGAGAAAAATCAAAAAGGAGGACGAGGGCTTAAGGAACACACACCGAAGCAGGACCCGCGCCTGTGTGAGACGAAAAGAAGTCAATGCTAAAATTTTCGTTTGATTTTTTTCCTGTGTAATTAAAATTTTGTATTGCAGTTACAACAGGGTTTATGTCTATATCACACAAATGTTTATTCCCACGAGTTCAAATTACCAGTTTTCACAGAAATCATATTCCTCAAAATTTTTTCATAATTTTTTTTTAACCCTTGCACCCCCGATTCATGGCCGATCCCCCACAGTGGGTTTCGCCAGGTCATTATAAGGAACAACAACGAGACCAACAACACCGCCCGTGACCAGCGCAAGGTTACAACTGAAATTTTCTTAATTTGAAATCACATTTATAGTATATTTGTATGTTGTTACGACGGGATCTCCTATTTTGTGCGGCTGTGCGCGCGCTTCTAAGAATCTCTGGATCCGGACAGGCCGCCACTGGAAACTGAACCTGGCAACGTTCAACACGCGCACCCTCTCGGGTGAGGCTAGCTTAAGGCTATTTGAAGAATTATCAGACATTGCCCGGGATATTATTGGCCTTAGCGAGGTTAGAAGAACTGGTGAGGCTTATACAGCGCTGACTAACGGCCACGTCCTCTGCTACAGAGGTCTTCCAGCTAGGATAGAATACGGGGTAGGATTTCTAATCCATAAGGACATAGCGGGCAACATCGATGAATTCTACAGCATTAATGAGAGGGTAGCAGTCGTCGTAATAAAGCTGAATAGGAGGTATAGAATGAAGGTTGTACAAGCCTACACCCCAACCTCCAGTCACGATGATGAAGAAATAGAACAGTTTTATGAAGACGTTGAATTAGCGATGAGAAAGGTGCAAACTCAGTATACTGTAGTCATGGGCGACTTCAATGCAAAAGTGGGGGGAAAGCAGGCTGGTGAGCAAGCAATTGGCAACTACGGCATCGATTATAGCAACGCTAGAGGAGAGATGTTAGTAGAATTCGTGGAAATGAATAGGCCCCGAATAATGAATACCTTCTTCAGGAAGCGCAGCAACAGGAAGGGAGCATGGAAAAGCCCTAATGGAAAAACAAGGAATGAAATAGATTTCATGCTCTCTGCCGACCCCAGCATAGTGCAGGACGTAGAAGTGTTAGGCAGGGTAAAGTACAGTGGCCATAGCTTAGTGAGGTCTAGGATTTCTCTCAATTTGAAGAGAGAAAGAATAAAGTTATTCATGAAGAAACAGGCCAACCTAGACGCAGTGAGGGTAAAAGCAGACCAATTCTGGCTGGTGCTCGCAAACAAATATGCAGCTTTAGAACAGTAAGATGAAGACAACATAGAGGTAATGAATGAAATAGCAACTAGGCTAATCTCAGAAGCAGCAATTGAAGTGGGAGGTCAAGGCGCCAAGGCAACAAGTAGGTAAGCTCTCCCAGGAAACAAAGGACCTAATAAAGAAACGGCAAAGCATGAAAGTGTCAAACTCAGGAGATCAGATAGAATTCGCTGAACTGTCAAAACTGGTCAACAAGAAGAAAGTAAGGGATATTCGAAATTATAACGTGGGAAAGATTGAGGAAGCTGTAAAAAACGGGTGCAGCATGAAATCACTGAGAAGAAAACTTGGAATAGGACAAAGCAAGACGTATGCACTGAAATATAAGCAGGGTAATATCATCAGCAATGTTGATGACATAGTAAAAGCAGCGGAAGAATTCTATACTGACCTGTACAGTACCCAGAACAGCCAAGCTACTCTCATTCGAAGTAGTGATGGACAGGATACAGAGGCTCCTTCTATAACTAGCGATGAAGTTATAAGGGCCTTGCAAGACATGACCAGGGGAAAAGCTGCTGGAGAAGATGGTATAATTAACAGTCGACTTAATAAAAGACGGAGGCGACACCATGCTTGAAAAGCTTGCGGCCCTTTTATACGAAATATACGCAATGTCTCACGATTTCAAGTGTACCAGAGAACTGGAAGAATGCCAACGTTATACTAATCCATAAGAAGGGAGACGTTAGAGAATTGAAAAATTATAGGCCCATTAGCTTGCTTTCAGTGTTGTATAAAAGAATCACCAAGATAATTTACAGTAGAATCAGGGCAACATTTCACTTCAATCAACCAAGAGAACAGGCTGGCTTCAGGAACGGATATTCTACAGTAGATCACATCCATGTCATCAATCAGGTAATCGAGAAATCTTCGGAGTACAAGAAACCCCTCTATATGGCTATATAGTGTAAGAGTGGGGTTGAAGATCAATATGCAGAAGACAAGGATATTGTTCAACTGCCTGGCAATAGAACAAGAATATAGGATCGCCAGTCAGCCTCTAGAGTCTGTAAAGGAGTACGTTTATCTAGGTCAATTAATCAAAGGGGACCCGGATTATGAGAAGGAAATTTACAGAAGAACATAATTGGGTCGAAGTGCATCATACGGCAGGCATTGCGAAATTGTGACTGGTAGTTTATCACTGTCGTTGAAAATAAAAGTGTACAATCATTGCATTCTACCGGTGCTAACACATGGGGCAGAAACTTGGAGGTTAACAAAACTCGAGAACAAGTCAAGGACCGCACAAAGAGCAATGGAACGAAAAATGTTACGCCTAACTTTAAGAGACAGGAAGAGAGCGGTGTGGATCAGAGAGCTAACTGGGATAGCCGATATTCTAATGGACAATAAGAGAGAAAAAATGGGGCTGGGCCGGCCATGTGATGCGTAGGATGGATAACTGGTTTTGCGCAGCCGCCGTTGCCGACGGCGGCGCGCGCCCGGCCTGAAAGCTTCAACGGCAGCTTTCGAGGGGCGCCACCGTCAACTTGCTGTCGCAAGCAAAAAGTAAAGAAAAAGTACAGAAAAAAAAAGAAGCGTTTTAGGAGAGGAGACGGCGGAGGAGAGAGTAGATGGCGGTACTTTTGCGATAAATGGGTTTTACGAGTACCCGGCTTGAAATCCTGCCTTGCCAAGAAAATTTATATTGTTTTTTCTCTCTCTCTATTTCTCTCCCTCTCTCTTTCTCTCTCTCTGTCTCTCTCATTTTCTCTTTCTCTCGCCCATAGCAAGTTGTGTTGCAATAGTCTGTACAATGAAACCATGTGGTTCCCATAAATGCATGTCCTGCAAGCGTGGGTGCACAGTACAGTGGTTATGACGCTCGCCTTCCGACCATGGGCACCCGCGTTCGAATCCCGCCTCGCCAAGAAAGTTGGTTTTGTTTAATTTATTTCTCTCGCTCTCTGTCTGTCTCTCTTTCTTTCTCTCCCTGCAACTCCTCTCCTCCCATGCTCTGCTTTCACTACTAATCAACGCTCGGCATGGTTCAACATCGGCCTTAAAGAGCTCCGATGTTAAAATAGGCTGCTGGTGATGATGATGTTGATTATGCTCGCGCTTCAGCCGCCGAGTTTCGCGGTTTCGCGCCCTCTGGGAGCCGGGATCCGTCGCGCCATAGCTCTACGGGCAATCGAATTTTTATAGATCCAACAGTTCATACGGCTTGTACGTAGAGCTAGCCTCATTTTCCCAATTACGATGAGCTCGCCAAAGTTATAAATTTATTATTTAATTATAGGATTGTGCTTAAGTAATCACCCCATGCATGGCCGCCCCTGCTGACGTAACGCGTATGAAGGAACAGACATTTTATCATAAAACAGCTATTTTTTATATTTCTTGGTGTTCGTAGAAACGCTCTTTGTAGGGTTTTATCAAGAAACGAGGTTACGTGCGTTGTAATTAAGTACGAAAAACACTCAACTTTGCAACTTTCTGGAAGCGAGCGAAAATAATCAACCTTGTGGCGTCGCACTTACGTCAACAGCGCCACGCTCTAGGCGCGAAATTCAAGTTTCGCGTTTTCTCTCGGCCAATAATAAATCTATTTTCGTCAAGTTCAGGCATCGGCATAGCAAATGCGTCAGGAACGCGCTTGGAACGCCGTCGCGCGTGCCAGCCGACGGCGCGCTCCATCGCCGATGACTAGCGCCGTTCGGCCCAGCCAAGCGGCCGACAGTGCAACTACGGCTGTCACATTCGCTCCCATTGCAACGCGCCCGACGCGGCAGGCCGCACCTTATTTTTTATCCAGCGGCCGTGGTTTCGTGCTCCACTTCGCGAGGTATAAATGTGCTGCCCCATCATGTCACTCTCACGTTTACATCTTCCCGTTTATGCCATCTACGCGCGACTCGGCTACACCACGGCCGGTATATTGTAGCGATGCCTTTCCGATGCTAATGCCTTTTCGCGCTTTTCGCGCTTGGTCATTGGTCAGAGCGACAGTCCGCTCGCGTTATCAGCGGGATCAGCCGGCCATTAGCGGTGGATGATAAGACTAGTATAGAAAAATGTCGCAGTTTCACCCGAAAGGTGAAGCATCAATTGCGATAGCAAATTAGTAGAGATGCTATGGAGTAAGGATAGTAGTAAGGACGACGCCGACGGCAGAAATCTGCTTGGAGTGTCCATGTAATTGCTATCGCAATAATAAAGCATAACGCATCCCTACAAAATACCGGCCTATCGAAACCGAAGGTTCCAGAAAGGCGCACGTATATGCAAGCATGCAGGCACTATCTTGTGATTCAAATAAGTTTTTTTTAATCGTACATTAACGTCACGTTAACTCAAGCAAAGAGCGCCGGTGAGCTTTCGCGCCCGGTCGTTTTCTGGGTGATTAAAAATAAAACGTCACAAAATGTGGCACCAGTCAGAACATGTGCCTTCCGAAGGGCGTCGGTTGCAGCGACAAGGGATCGTCGCCATCGCCCCCGAATCTACGGCGCCTCGTCGGCGCCGGCGGTCGCACAGACGTCGCCGCGACGGCGACAGGCGCTGGCTGCTGTCCCTCGAAGAAGCCACAGCGCGTCGCCGGGTTCATGGCCGATGCGACGGGACAAGCAAATGCCGCGGCGAATCCGCGGAAGTTCTTCAGCGGCAGAGTGCAGGACAACCGCTGCCTGTCTGTAGGCTCACGGGCGCACGACGCCTGGCAGAAGGATACGAAGAAGGCCTGGTCTTCCGAGAGACCCATGAACGTCGGCGGTCGCCGCTTCAGTAGTCCGCGCCGGTTGCCGTCGCTCATGGATCGCATCGCGTTGAAGGCCGCGTACGCTATCTCAACGGCCGCGAGGCCTTCGAAGAAGGACTCGACGCTGTCGGCACCGGCCGCGCGGCAAGCGGTTCTTCGCTCGTACTCCCTGTACGAAGCCTTGCCCCACCAGAGACCGGATGTCGAACCGCGGCCGTCCAGAAGCACGCCGCGCGGGTCGAACGCCCTTGACAGGGCGGCGGCGTATTGTGCTCCCAAGGCGCCCATATTGACGGCGCGGCCTCCTCCCTGCACAAAGAGGGGACTGCGCAGACCGTGCATCGAGACGGCCAGTTCGTTCGGGAAGTAGTGGTACTTGAAGAGGGCCCGCTGCTGAGACTGCAAGTCTTCGGAGTAAAAGAAGAAGGCGTTCTCCTCCTCGGTTCCTTTTTGCCGCTTCATCGTTGCCATAAGCGACCTGCGTGCCGCCAGGGCGTCGAGCCAGAAGCGAAGCATGGGGACGCCGGCGTCGCCGGGCTCCGGGAAGTGCTCCAACACTGCGTTCACCGCGGTGCCGTTGAGATAGTCGTCCGGCGGCCACAGCGTGACGTTGACGCGACGCAGCTTCTCCACGGCTGCCGCTCGGCTCTCGCGGTCTATCCAGGGCGTCCTGAGGAACAGGTTGATGGCCGTCTGCGTGACGGTCATCAGGACGCTGTCCACCGCAGAGCGCGTGGATGCCGGGTAGTTGACGCCCACGTATCCGGATAGGAAGGCTAGTCCGAAAGACCTCTGTGCTGCCCAAAAGCAGTCGGCGCGCCGGGTCTGGGCCGGTGACTGGGTCGTCGCGACGGGTCGACCCGGAAGTGCAGGGTCAGCCATCCATCCGAGCAGCTGCACGAGAGACCAGCCCAGCTGATAGAGCACCGCATCTGCGGACAGGGCGCCCAGAAGAGTGTCTACGGCCTGCAACAACTTGACGTTTGTGGCGAGGATGCGGTCAGCTTCGGACACCCTGATACCGTTGAGCTTTCTGAGGTGCCAGTTGAGCAGCGTCGCCCACTGGGCGGTGGTCAGGCGAGGCGTGGCCAGCTTTTGAATCTCCTTCAGTGGAAAGGCCATCTCGCTCTGGCCACCGCTTGCGGCGTCCGACAGGGCACCGGCGATGGTCAACTCATCGTGGCGCAGATCCTCGACGTCCTTGTCGCTGATGGGCACGAAGTTGTTCGTTCGCAGGGCGTCGTAGAAGCGGCGCACGCGGGCCTTGTACTCCTTGCGCGACACCGCGGTGTCGAGCGCCTTTTTCCAGCCTCCGGAGACAAGGCCGTGTGAGACTCTCAAGACACGGCGGGCGACCCTGCTTCCTGGTGCCGGGGCCGAGGGAGAAGATACTCGTACCGAGAACCACAGGCCAAGGTTCCAGTTGAGGTCCAGGTCGAGGAGAACGTCCAGGGGCTGATGTGCAGCGGGCGCCGACGTGGCCCGTTCGGGCCACGACAGCGACCGGTTGGCGAGGAACTCTCTCAGAGTCGCGACGTCCGCTGCAACGTCCCCGCCGCGCTGCAGACAAAAGTGGTACGCACGTTCGGCGCGATTGCGTTGTCCTGGACGGGCATTGGCTGGTGCGGCGGCTCCCCCACTAGGCAAAATGGTTGCCGTCCTGCCCTGTTGGTGCGGCTCCATCGTCGGCGTCGCTGGTGCTTCTAGGTACCGAATGGCGTCTAGCTGGGCTACGTCCAAGAGGTCTCGGAAGGCTGTCTGCGCCACGCTCACGCGCGGCTGCCAAGAGCCGCAGGCGAAGCGGTAGAAGTCCTCGCAGGGCGAATTAGTCCGGTTCAGCGAGTCCCTAAGCCTGCGGAAGTGAGCCAGGCACAGCTGTGACTGACAGGTGTTCCACGAGCCCCTTCCTACGTCACCTAGGGTTTCGCGGTTGCTCCGTCGGTAGCGCAGCACCGACAGGCCGATTGTGATTGCGCTCAGCGTCAGCACCACGCCCAGGAACGAAGACGCCATGGGACCGAGACCTCCCGCACGGCCCCGCCTATCTTGCTCGCTCGATGAAGTCTCATCGGAACCGCGACGTGTCGTTTTCAGCAGCATAGCTGTGGCAGTTGCCGGGTACTTGTAGATGAGACTTGCTTGCTTGCCTTATAGCGCATGCCCCAACTGAGCACGAGATCCACCAAGCTTCTTTTGTTTCTTCATAACCTCCTATAGTTATGACATATACCACAGCGGGGCATTGACAAACGAAGAAAAGAAAGGAAAACTTAATTCTGAAAAAATTCGGCAGAAACCATCTCACGGACGACTGTCGACGGTAATGCGTTTAGCAATGAATCAATATAGCGACGCAATGTATTGTCTCTGTTGAAAATAGTGTGTCTGAGACGTGCACTGCAGCGGGGCTCCTCGTTCGCGCTTCTGAACTGCATTGTCCCTAAGAATCTTCGGTGCCATCTAGCGGTGCCGTGTGGAAGATTGTGCGTGGCCTCCGAAATTCAGGGCGTGTCTATGCCGTGCGAACGCTTGGAAATGCGTCATGCGGACTTATCTGCCGATAAGTCCGCGCGTGGCCTCCGATACGGGAAGCGTGGTGCGGCGGTGCCTGCGAACGCTGATAATTGTTCCCTCGCATGCCGCACACCAACTCAGTGACCGAAGTTGGCGGAAGGTTAATTGAAGAGTGGCACAAACCGCATAGCGCAGCTCGCTAAAGCGTTGGTGTGAAAGACGTTCACTAAAAAGCTGCACGTGCCCTGTGCATTTGTGTAACAGCCTACTAAAGTCGGGTTGCTGTCTTGAGCAACCTTTGTGACGTGGGTTCAATTCCACTCAGCATCGAAGAAATTTGAGGGATCTTTTTTCGTCGTTGTAGAGTGGCACATTCCCAGTGGCAGATCATCATCACCAGCATCAGCCTATATTTATGTCCACTGCAGGACGAAGGCCTCTCCCTGCGATCTCCAATTACTCCTGTCTTGCGCTAGCTGATTCCAACTTGTGCCTGCAAATTTTCTAACTTCATCAGCCCACCTAGTTTTGTGCCGTCCGCGACTGCGCTTTTCTTCTCTGGTACCCAATCTGTAACTCTAATGGTTCACCGGTTATCCATCCTACGCACTACATGATTCAGTAGAGATGTCATAGAGGTATTAGTCAAGTGTGCAGGAGGCGTGCGTGGATATCTTGGGAAATATCTACAAAGATTCCCCACCTACATTGGTTCTCCACAAGAAAAGTAGAAAGTTACCTATCAAGAAAGGGCTCAGGCGAGGGGACACAATCTCCCCAGTGCTATTCACTACATGCTTAGAAGTATTCAATACCTTAGGCTGGGAAGGCTTAGGAGTGAGGATCGACGGCGAATATCTCGGCAACCTTCGGTTTGCAGATGACATTGTCCTGTTCAGCAACACTTGGGATTAATTGCAACAAATTTAACCGAGAAAGTGTAAGAGCGGGACTGAAGATTAATATGCAGAAGACAAAGGTAATATTCAATAGCCTGGCAAGGGAACAAGAATTCAGGATCGCCAGTAAGCCTCTAGAATCTGTAAAGGAGTACGTTTATCTAGTCAATTACTCACAGGGGACCCTGATCATGAGAAGGAAATTTACAGAAGAATAAAATTGAGTTGGAGTGCATACGGCAGGCATTACCAAATCCTAACTGGGAGCTTACCACTGTCGTTGAAAAGAAAAGCATGCAATCATTGCATTTTACTGTACTGGTGCTAACATATGGGGCAGAAACTTGGAGCTTAGTAAAGAAGCTCGAGAACAAGTTAAGGACCGCACCAATTAAGAACGATGGAACGAAAAATGTTAGGCCTAACATTAAGAGATGGGAATTGAGAGCGGTGCGGATCAGAGAACAAACGGGGATAGATGATATTCTAATTGATATTGTTACTGCTTCAAGGTTTCAAATGGTCAACTTGCCTTTGTTACCTCGACGACGTCCTTGTGTTTTCTCCTACGTTTGAGACGCACCTTGAGCGCGTCGCAGCTATACTTGACGTCTTCCGCAAGGCTGGGCTCCAATTAAACTCATCGAAGTGCCACTTCGGGCGCCGACAGATTACAGTGCTCGGCCATCTCGTCGATGCTTCCGGAGTACAACCCGACCCGGAGAAGGTTCGAGCAGTAACAGCTTTTCCTGTACCTCAGTCTGTCAAAGACGTCCGGAGTTTTGTGGGGCTCTGCTCTTATTTCAGACGGTTTGTGAAAGATTTCGCAGCAATCGCTCGACCACTCACTGAACTTATGAAGAAAGACGTGCCTTTTACGTGGGGTTCCCCTCAGGCTGCCGCATTTTCACGCCTTATCACGATTCTGACCAATCCACCGATCTTGGCCCACTTTGACCCGTCCGCACCTACAGAGGTCCGAACCGATGCCAGTGGTTATGGGATCGGCGCAGTCTTAGCGCAACGACAACACGGACACGACCGCGTTATAGCCTACGCTAGCCGGCTCCTGACAACTGCAGAGCGCAACTATTCGATTACCGAGCGCGAATGTCTTGCTCTCGTCTGGGCTGTTTCAAAGTTCCGCCCATATTTATACGGCAAGCCCTTCTCAGTAATCACAGACCATCATGCGCTATGTTGGCTTTCGTCGCTCAAGGATCCTACTGGTAGGCTCGGTCGTTGAGCTCTCCGACTACAAGAATATCCCTACACAGTGACGTACAAGTCGGGACGCCAACACCAGGACGCAGATTGCCTCTCTCGCTACCCAGTCCAAGACCCGACCTCTACGTCTGATACTGACACCGACGCCTGCGTTCTCTCTGTTTTTCCACTGGTCCATGTCGCCGACGAGCAGCGCCGTGACCCGTCCTTGCGTGTCATCATTGACCGCCTGGAATCGTCACTTGCCCACAGCTCCCTTCGCTTATTCACACTTCAAGATGGCGTACTCTACCGCCACAACGTTCACCCCGACGGCCCAGCATTACTCCTTGTGATCCCTAAACACCTTCGCTCGGCTGTTCTCCACGAACTTCACGACCTCCCCACTGCCGGTCACCTCGGTGTGTCACGTACCTACGACCGGATCCGCCGACGCTTCTTTTGGCCAGGGCTTGCTCGCTCCGTTCGAAGATACGTAGCTGCGTGTGAGAAATGCCAGCGACGCAAGACACCGTCGGCACTCCCTGCTGGGTATCTTCAACCAATTGACATTCCCGCGGAACCATTCTTTCGGGTTGGTTTAGATTTACTTGGTCCTTTTCCTCTTTCTACCTCTGGGAACAGGTGGATCGCTGTGGCCACAGATTACGCCACGCGCTACGCCATCACCCGAGCGCTCCCTACAAGCTGCGCCACAGATGTTGCTGATTTTCTTCTACGCGACGTGATTCTATTACATGGAGCTCCACGACAACTTCTCACAGACCGTGGCCGGACATTCCTGTCGAAAGTTATTGCGGACATCCTGCAGTCCTGTGCCACGAGGCACAAGCTATCCACGTCATACCATCCGCAAACGAATGGCCTCACGGAGCGTCTTAATCGCACTCTCACAGACATGCTCGCGAAGTATGTGTCTTCCGACCACACTGACTGGGACCTCGCTCTACCGTTTGTCACCTTTGCGTATAATTCCTCGCGCCACGACACAGCCGGTTATTCGCCATTTTTCCTTCTGTTCGGCCGAGAACCAGCACTGCCTCTCGACACAAGCCTCCCTGTTCACGCAGCACCCACCAGTGAATATGCACTTGACGCCGTCGCCCGCGCTGCCCACGCAAGGGAAATTGCCCGTGGCCGCCTTCTGCACTCCCAAGAGAGTCAACGGCGTTTGTACGACCAGCGACACCGCGACCTGCACTTCCCACCTGGTTCTTTGGTGCTCCTATGGTCTCCGTCGCGTCAGGTCGGCCTGTCAGAAAAACTGCTGTCTCGTTACACAGGCCCCTACCGAGTGATTCGTGCCGTGACTCCCGTCACCTACGAGATCGCCCCTGACGCCCCATCTGCTTCCCAGTCCAGTGATATCGTGCACGTTACACGACTGAAGCAGTATCACCCTCCCAGTGATGACATTTAGACGCTCCGGGACGTCGCTTCTGCCGCCGGGGGATTATGCTACACGCGTGTGGTATTTGGTTGTTTGAATGAGGCGCGCGGGCGCCTAGACGAAGAAGACGAACTGCTCTGGGCTCTCGAGCTATCGGCTGATCTGGCCAGCGCTGCAGCTATCATTTGTAAATATACTTGTAAATAGTCTCCTCTACTTAATCCTTCGTTCGCGTAACAATATTAAGAGAAAAAAATTAATATGAACTCGGTTAAGCTGAATTCTTGCATATAACGAACAACATGGGAACGTCTGTTTAGTTGTCTATGGACTCAATAAAAAAAAAAAAAATCCGCTTAAGACGGACCACCTCAGACGTACTCTTCGGTTAAGACGAACATTCGGAGTGACCGCCACCGCTACTGATCCTGCACCGATGACCTGTGCGGCGCCAGATGCCTCCTTGAACACCCTCGTGAACTTTTCCCAGCAGCACGAAGGCACAGAAGGATTTTTAAGGTAATTAGGTGAGATAACGTCGTTTGTGGCTGCTCTCCCATTTCAACAGAAGCGACAAACATCCATAACGGACTGCATGAAACCAAGCAAGAGTAACACTTGAAGACAGTTTTCTATTAAGTTCAGCTAAGTAAATGCGTTTTATGTCATGTTCCGTCCGTTGTTTGGCTACTTCACGTACCGTTTGGAGTAATATAAGGCGAACAAATTTCCATGGTCCCTTCGAGTTCTGCTTAAAAGGGCGTCTGCTGTAATATATATATATGTATGTATATATGTATATATGTATATGTATATGTATGTATATATGTATATATATATGTATATATATATATATATATATATATATATATATATATGTGTGTGTATGTGTGTGTGTGTGTGTGTGTGTGTGTGTGTGTGTGTGTGTGTGTGTGTGTGTGTGTGTGATACTATGAATGTGAACATATTCCTGGCCAATCCTCCAGAATATGTATGTGCCATTGTGTATAGATGCCCAGACCGAAGAGAACAACAGACAAGAAGTGAGCAGCAGAGTGTGGAGAAAGAAGTGAAGGGAACAAAATGGGGAACAGAGCGTGCATTTAATGAGGAGCGTTGCACTGCATAGAAGTGAAGGTGTCGGTAACGGGAAATTTTAGAAGTCGGCTACACAGTGTGTTAATGTATGCATTGCTTCAGTGTTAATCGCATTAACGTTAGCATTCATCGAGAGATTAGTTCCGCCAGAAATGTTGTTTTTAATGTGATCTTGCAAAATTTGCCACAGTCTCTTGTAGCATCAGCCTAAGTACAAGCATGCCGTTCTCGTGATACCTTTTAGCCAATCTTCCCTTTGTTGGTTGATCTAAAGGGTGTATATTTCTTAAAGTGTATCATGCGTACTGCTTTTTCGCGTTCAGAGAGATAGAGAGAGAGAGAGAGAAGTTTAATGATGCGAAATGCAGAGAGGTCGGCCTGAGGTAAATTCCTCTAGCCAGCTACTCGGCGTTGGGGGAAGGGGAAGAGGGAAATAAAGAGTGAAGAAAGAGGCGCATGATGGGTGACGATGACGAGAGATTCGGAGAGAAAGAGGATGTTCAGATAACTTAATGCTGTTGCAATGCGGGTTAAAACTTGCCGTAATGTTGCGCCAGAAGTTTTGCTTCCTTTTTTGTAATGTCTCTTCGCGTTTGCGCTTAGCGGCGCCATCGTTGTCTTCCGCTATACTAAAACTCTATCGAACAGCGTTCCGCAATTTTAAGATTTAGCGTGCGTAACACGCTAACGCTAACGCAAATATTTTCCGCAATACTAAAACTCTCTACTAAAGCTCTCTAGCTAGCGCAACGCAGGCGTGAACACATGACAACGAAACACGCGTGAACTAATATAAAATGATACTGAAACTGAATAACGCGATATCGAAACTGAAAATAGGCGGCGCTGCGGTCTGCACCAGTGTTCGCGCAAGTCTGTGAAGTGGGTGATTCATGACGTGAGACTCGCGGGCTGGTTCGTCGTTTTCGTGTCCACAGCTGAAGTTTTGAGAAGAATTCAAACATCGATAAAGTTTGCGTGACAGGCTGTTCTAGCTTACCCGAAGACCAACATGAGTGGCGACGACTTGAAAGCGAGTGACGGAAAAGGTATAACCAGTGTACCATTATTGCATGATGATCGAAACGAGCTTCGTTGTGAAACCCCTCTCGACAGCGCCGGTCGTTCACGCGTAGATCTTTTTTTTTTTTTTTTTCCTTTTTTTTTTTGGCGCACGCGTTGTTATAGACAAACTGGCCTACTCTCATTTGTTTAGTCCTCCTGACTGTGTTCCAGTTTAGGAGGACGATCGGAAGAGGTTATGTGTGTGTGTATGTATGCACGCACTATCGCGAGCCGAATTTTAAGATTTCCAGACGGGTACACGAAATAAATGGGGGAGAGAAAATGAGGTTCTCGCGAACAAGAAACCTTGCTTCCCCAAGTTGAAAAGTGCGGACTGATAAGCGCTTACAAGTTACATAAAGGCATTGCCCGTGAGCTTCACCTTTGCGTAGACTGGCGGGCGGAATATGCAGAATGGCAACTACCCGCCCTAATTTGCTTATGAGTGCGATTCTAATGCGGGCGCGACAAGATAATTGTACGCTGGGATGCCTGGCCCAAAAAGTGAAAATAGGCAATCAATCATTAAAAGTAGACGAAAAGTCGCCAAGCTGCCGCCATTGGCAGTCACGTAAGAAAAAACAAAGTTACTGTACATGCTACCAAAAGTATAGCATCTGGATTTTGGCGGTTGCATGTTCCAGCTAAGCAGAGTGATCAGAGTGTTGGAAGGCACGTTTATAAATGAATCGAGGGGCACTAAACGCAAGCGTTCCAAAAGGAGCAGTTTCATACTCGGCCCCAGCAATGTTTTTCTAGAGTTACCTTATATGCTACCAAAAGTTCCAGTAATGTTTTTCTAGAGTTAATTTATATGCTACCAAAGGTTTTTGGTAGCATATAAATTAACTCTAGAAAAACATTACTGGGGTCGCGTATAGAACTTTTGGTAGCATATAAGGTAACTCTAGAAAAACATTGCTGGGGCTAACCTTTGGTAGCATATAAATTAACTCTAGAAAAACATTACTGGGGTCGCGTATAGAACTTTTGGTAGCATATAAGGTAACTCTAGAAAAACATTGCTGGGGTTGAGTATGAAACTGCTCCTTTTGGAACGCTTGCGTTTAATGCCCCTCGATTCATTTATAAATGCGTCTTCCAGCACTCTGATCACTCTGCTTAGCTGGAACGTGTAACCGTCAAAATCCATTACACAGTACCACCGTGCGGTTCAGACTGGGATTACTCCTTTTATTGTTGATTTCTCAGATAACTACAAGGTGAAAACATCGGTTTTAATACTGGACAAATATAAGCTGCTGCTGCTGCTCTATGGTGAAATTGGCCACATAAATATGTCGAATGTGGCTACAAAAGTGCAAGAAAAACATCTTTTCTCAAGAGATAAAAAATAATGAGTGGGGCAAGTTCTCTTAAAAAATTAAAGCGCAGGAATGCATTCCCAATTGACTAGGAGAGCAAATGTGCAGGTTCTAGAATTAACAATAAATACTACCATTCACATAAGCAGTCATTTATGGAGAGGTAACAAATTATGAATAGGTAAGGCTCCTGAGCCACCAGTTTAATCTTTATCCTCAATATGCCCTCATTGCTCGATATGGTGGAGTTTGTGTTGCCCTTTCCAAACAAATCCACGTGGTGATGAGTGTCATTGCATGTAGTGTGCACCATAAGAGGCGTAGTAGAGTGAATAATACCATTTGAGCATATCATTCTGGCTTGTTTGTTCGTAGTTGTTATCACGCACAGAATGTTGGTCTTAAAAGCAGCCAATAAATAGCCAAGTATAGCCAACCCAGAAATGTTCTTGTTTCATCTCATCTAAATTGGGTGCCAATAATTCATGTTCTACAATTAAAAAAATACTGTCGCTTGTGAACATGGTAAACATTTCTTGTAATTATAACACACCAGATGAATAACTTGCTAGGGGTCAGATTGGTCAGAATTGAGTGTGTCTTGCTTCTTCAGTTGTGTGATCTCAGGCGCTAGCTTTCACTCTTTGGGTCAGATAGGTGATGCTAGTTGTTCATGCACTGGTGATGTCTATGGTGGAGTTGTTCATGATAAGGGTATTTAATGACCTATTTTGAACCCCCCCTCTCGACGTTTGCCATGCTTAGCATTTTGTCAGCCTTGACCACAGTAGACCATATCGTATTTACTCCTGTAGGACCTGCTTCGGCCACTTTTGAGGTCCAAAATTTGAAGAACAAAAAAAAAGGTTTCACCAAACATTGGATTTTGAATGTTCTCTATCAGTGGATATCGCCCTAAATGTATTAAAAAGTTGCCGGAGTATGTAACAGCACAGATGGTACCGATGGTTACTGCTTGTTTTTGCTTCTCATTGCCCCCTTTCAGCCAGCACCAACAGCGAGCTTGATGCTAGGAGCATTTTTGGAGGGTAAGTGGCATCTTGATGTCATTTATTATTTATTTATTTATTTAAAAATACCTTACAATGCCCCTTTTCAGGGCATTGCGTAAGCGGAGCAACAAGCAAGTTACATAAATAAAATTAAATTGTTAATATAAAAAGCATGTATACATAAACAAAAGTTGAATGCAAGGGTACATACTAAGAGCAACATTAGCAAACAAATACAACCATAGAAATTGTATACACATATCATTGCCAAGCAACCAGAAGAAGAAGAATGTTTAAACACAATAAGAATATCACATGGTGGGAAAACAACCAGAATAAAGTATTGTAGCACACAAATCATCGCAGTAAAAAGCAAAACAATGATAGCAGGGGCTATGTACGTATAATAAACTCAAACTGAATAAACTGATGGTATGCGTATTGAGTCACGACCAGAACATTTCTGGGTTAGCTTTTGTAACTATGCTTTTGGGAAGGTCATTCCACAGGCAACTGACACGTCGAAGTGCTGACGAGTTAAATACGTCAGCATTACCATAGATGACGTTGTCTTTAATGAACACTTAATAGGAATCTTAAGTTAACCTAGCTGCACTAGGAAACTACGCTTCGGCAGTAGTGAAGCAACGACTCTTACCATGGCAGGAGGCTTAATAAGCAACAGTAAAGACTCATAAATGAAAGACAGGCTACGAAGACGTCGTGGAAGTTCTCGCACCAGTTCAGCATGACAGCATCTGCTTGGGCCCAATTAATTTTTATGGGTAGAGATGGACTACACAGTGTCTTGAAGAAGCCCAAGACTAAACTTAGCATGTTTTGACAATATCTGCTGCGTCTTAACTGCACAAATATAAGAAAATGCTTTAACAGTGCCCAAACAGGGACTATCACTGTAACGAACATTTCAACAAAGTGACTTGTCTTTGTCAGGGCAGCAACTCTTCCCTTAGCCACGTCCCCCCCCCACATTTTTTTAATACTTCGAGTTCCCCTTACACAGGTTGGCTTTAAAGTTTCTTGAGGATGCCGGTATATTGTGAGTTATCAGCCCCCTACACTTGTAGCGCATCCTCTCTCCGGAGGCTCCTGCTGCACCAGCATTTTCGCAGAGCACATGTCTCCCAGCTCTTGCGTTAAAAAGGCCCTGTTGAGACATCAGTGCTAATTTCACCTACAGATTCTATTGCATTATCCCTTCATAAATAAACATTAATGGTCGTGGCTAGCATCTCTAGTCATTGTCATTATTTCAACACTTATATATTTTATGCGAGTTACAGCAACTGATTTTAGGCCTATTTACAGCCATGTTACATCCACAATTCACGTTACATTTCTCCATTTCATAAATGATTTATTGAAAACTCATGACCATGTGTTTGGCTCTGTTAGGCCATATCTCGCCCTTGCGCCAAAAAAGTCCATACATCATCATCATCATCCCCTTACGTCCTATTTTATGCACCAGCTTATTCTTCCTGTCTTAATTCCTTCATTTGGAGTTGGGGAAAGTGAGCTGCTATCATAAATGCTGCTAAGGAAAGCAGTTGCTGCGATAAAGAAGACCAAGTCTCCTTGTAAGAACGTTGGTTCCAGCGACTATCTTGTGTTTGACCACTGTTCATCACTTCAAGCATCCATCTTCTTGTGAACTTCTGTTTCTGTCTTGTTAAGAAAATACTTCGCAATCCGTGATGCCACACTGCCATAGCAGCGTTGGGGTGACTGGTGCGGAATTCAAAAAAAGCATTGGCGATAGCTGCAGTGTGTGCATTAACCTTATTTGCCAATTGTAATGTCATTAAATAAAGTTATTTAGCTGGAAAAAAGTCAAACGAATGGCACTAGAAACATTAATAGACACATATTTTGTAGAACCATTTCGGTTTACACCAGAAATGGGCATTTCCTGTTCAGCCATAACTGCTGACCTTGGAGAAAGGGTGCATTCAATGGCTGTGCGAGTTGTGAGAAAAACTACGGGGCAAGTAGCTCTAAGTTTCAATACCACTAAGCATGTTTGTGTGGCACTGCTTGAATGCCAATCAATATTCAGGCATTAAACACTTAGCGACACTTTTTATGCCTGCACGGTATGGGCATTACACTGACTAATCTGGCAATTTTGACCTTCCTTGCGGTACGGTTGTCACATTCCCAGGATGTTTGGCAAGCACTCGGCGTCCCCGTATTCCGTGCTACCCACATCGCTCGAGGCGGAAGAGTACAACATGTCGCACCGCAGGCGTGGCAAGTGCGTCATCTTCAATAACAGGGTGAGTTTCTTCTGTGCAGCAGACTGGTTATACTAGCATCCCAACATTGCCGGCGTGTGAGACTGGATGACAAACTCTCAAAGAAGTCACTCCACAAGCGAACATAGATAACTCTGACCTAGTCGCTCTGTTGTATGCATGTAAATAGTTATCCTCTTTATCCTCTATGCTATCCTCTCCCTGTCCTTTTACTCCCTCACTGCTGACCACCATTCAGGTGTCGGCAGACTGCGCTAGACACAGTGCAGTCAGCAGCAATTTTCTCCCTTCCTTTTCGTTTATGTATTTATCTAAAGGAGCAACCAATTACTACTGCCGTGCCCTACTGCTGAGCAACCAGGTTTCAGTATCTATTACTGGCCTATGCAGCTGTGTTTCAATAAAGGTAGAGTGCAGGAAAATTTTTTTTTGTTGTTGTACATTCAGCTACGAATATTTGCAGATGGTGGGATCTGACATAAATAAATAAATAATGAATAAATGAAATCTTTGAAAAGGTTCTATTTCCTAGTAGTTTATGAAGTAGGGGGGCCAGTAAAGCGATACAACCCTATGTTTGCATATTGCTACGCTGGTCATCCAGTCTTCGACGTCTTCGAAGACGTCGCCATGGAACGACTTCGACACCGGTGGATTCTGAAGTGTATACCGGTTCGTCATAGCACGTTCCATACCGGTTGGGGTAGTATGAAGCGCTGCGGTGTCTTGAGGAGGCAGTCCCCGGATCCTGCGGCTGGTCCGATGGACGGGAGTGTGGACTAACACAGAGCTGGTGCTTCTGCTCCCAGGAGGAGTCTGCGGCATGAGTGAGAAGTACCCAGCACCTCCACCACTTTGCCACGCGCCTTCAAAAGGGGGCTGACGACGTTTATTGAGAGCAGGTGGGCTCTGGAGAAAATGGCGGCGAAAGCGAACTATCCAGCGGGGCGGTTAGCACGCGCACTTCTTTCTTCTTGCGCTTGCCCTATTCCCACTACTACAGGTGACAATATACTAGTACTAGTTTGCCAGTCAAGTGTACTTAGGTTTAGGCAAACGTTGAACAATACCAGCTGGCAAGAGTTAGTTCTAAGTAATCCACTGCAGCATCTCTTATAGCACAGGTGTTCAATAATAAAGTGTTAAATTGTTATAGTGTTCAACATTCCTAAAGCAATTCATGGACTGTAAGAGATGCTGTAATGGGCAGCTTTGGATTAGTTTTGACTGCCTGTGATTTTTTTAATGTGTGCCCAAAGCACAGTACACAAGCGTATTACATTCTGCCCGCATTGGAATTCGTCCACCGCGACAGAAAATTGAACCCACAGTTTCATGCTCAGCAGCAAATTACCATAGTCACTGAGCCTCTGTGGCATGTCCTAATGCTGCTTTGCTTTAGTGCGTTTAAGGGTTTCCACAGGCAAATGTTGAATCAAGCAAAATTGTTCCACTGCTGTTCTGGAAACCTCGCAGTGTTTGCTTTATGTGAAGTGATGGCTTTGTTGCGGAGCAAATTGTAACAGGAAGAGGCTGCACAATTCCTCGGCAATTCAAGATACCTGCGATGAGTAGGGCAATGTACACAGTAATCCTGTGCTGTGCTGGCACTTTTGGGGGTCTTGTTATGTTGGGTGCTGTCACCTGCTTTCAATCGGAGAGCCACTCAGAGAAGGCGCCACGCTTCTCGCCACGATGGGGCAGTATGAAGGAGCCAGTGAGCTCCGTATGAAAATCTGATAAATTTCTCCAATACATATTTTAATTTATGTTAAAATGTAATGTAATTGGTTTTCTTTATTAGTGACTCACCACCATTTACTTGTTATAAACAGGATGCCATGTGTCATCATCAGCAGCTGGTACTGTACTTTCGTAGTAGTGGCACTAATTCTGTCCTAATCGTGGATCATTTACGTGCCAACGAAAGGTCTGTTCTTGCAGAACGACTCACTCTCTCACTGCTTTGCCGTCGATACTTCCAGTTGTGTGGCGCCCTCACTCTAACCCTCGGCCCAACTGAAACCAGTAGTGCCAGAAAGGCATGGCCTCTGAGATAACCCTCTGCTCTCAACTGAAGCCAGTAGTGCCAGAAGGGCATGGCCTCCGAGAATGACAGTGGAGCGTGCAATTCTTGCACTGTGCTGAAATGTGGCTGATGTACCTGTCTCTGCTATTTATTGCCAATTATACGGATGCTCAAGGTGCATTCACGCCATCAACAGCTCTGCTGCCGTTGTAGGGCTGTCCCACTGACTTTGCATGGGCAGCTCGCGCACCTAGGGTTAGAGGGTTGCCAGAGACGAGGATTTCATTTGGCTGCAAAAACGACGAAACGAAGTGGATGCGCCGTCAACGCTGCGCTCAATCGCCTCAGTGGTGGAACAAGGGCGGCGTCCTTCCTTCTGCTGCTGGCATGAGCATTGTGCGCACGCACTGTCAGCACACTATCGTTCAAAACCGTCTGGCGTGAATACTGCTACATTGGGCTGGTTCCTGCCATACTCTTACTCGGATTGCAGGAATGCAGAGCCCGCTCTAGATTGGAGGCAGAGAAAGTGGTCCCAAGCCAAACGTTGAGCCACTCCCCAGAGCAATCGGTGGCCAGAAGAGGAAACATGGCAGGGCTTCTGCTGTTGTAAGCGAACAACACACAGATCTTGAGCTACCCACCCAATACTGCCATGCATTACAGCGTCCGACGATGGACACTGCAGGAGCCATCTGACCAAAACTTTGCCAGATCTCGGCCGCGCTCCCAGGTCAAAGTTGGGAGTGCCTCCTAGCACTCTGAAAGAGCCAGGCAAATGTGTTTCGTGCACTAAATTTTGATCAGCTGAATGTAAATGTGTGCCGCCAGAGAGCTCAAATACAACCAGTAAAATGAACCATTAAATTGAGGAAAAGACTGGCTGCCTCTGCTAATTTGTGATTTTTGCAACGAGGTGGCGTGCACAACAAGCAGTGGTGGTAAAAAAAAAGCATTTATTCGGAACATGAGTGAAAAGAAAGGACGACACACAGCACTGGGTTGACAACTTTGTAGGTCACGCTTTACTGTCCTCAATGGTTCAGAGGGCAGCACTTAGGGGGCACCACACTCCCACAAAATGAACAACCGAATAGCTGTGAGGAGGCGTTATTATCGTAGATTTATTAAGGCCTAGTGAAATTGGTCGAATGCCATTTTCTTTCATGTTCCGATGCAATTCAATGAGCATATTTTTCTTTTTCATTCATTGAGTAGCTTGAAAAACTTTGCCAGGATGATCTACATCAGCCAGCAGCTGCTTCAATTTTTACTTGCGCACAGAATCTCTGGTCTCAGTGGCAGTGGTCCATTTGTTGATTTGAAGCCTCGTTTTTTTTTTTTTTCAATTTAGCATGACTTGAGTTTTGCATCTAATGCTACCCCTCTGTGAGCAAGTCTTCAGAGTCTTCACATGCCTTCCTATGTCCCCTTTCCCTTGCAGACTTTTGAAAGCCACACAAAACTGAGTGAGCGAAGAGGCACGGACTTGGATGCAGATGACCTTCGGCGCTGCTTCCGTGATTTGGGCTTTGAAACTGTCATGTACACTGATCTGTCCTGCAACAAAACGCGGGACGTTCTGGAAATACGTAAGTTGCAGCAACCTTAAATAGCTTCGGTGACGTAGATGCATGGTCGTGGTGCCCTGTTGTTGAACACAACGTCATGGGTGTGATCCCCTGTTGTGGCAGCCACAATAAGGAATCTACAATGGCCACAATGGAATAAGCCACAATGGAGGAAGAATTGAAAGAATGCTTGTCTGGCTTAGATTTGTATGTGTTAAAGAAGCACAGGTGCTCAAAATTAAACTAAAGTACTTCACTATGGTGCGTCTTATAGCCAAGGAGCTGTGTTCTTAGTCAATTACTTTCGAAGATAAGATCATTTTCGTGAGATTTAATGTGGCTCAACATTGGACGAGTTGGTTTCTACAGATGACAGAGGCAGTGGCGCTATAGGATCAGCGGCACTCGGAGCGGTGGCCCGCCGCTGGTGCATTTCCCGACTGAAACACTCTTGTGACCTGAAAAGGCATTGATTACTGCATTCACTACAGAAAAGTTGCAGTTGTAGTACTGAACAGCTTCTTGTCATGTTCTCCAACGTGTGATGATGGGAAGGGTTACGTCCGGCAATTCCTCCTTTTACGGGTGTACGCGAGAGGGCGCCTGAAGCAGTAAGCTCGTTGACGTCCTCAGTTCCTTCACACAATGTTCCTCAGTTCTTCACAAACACAATGAAGTGCATGTGCTAGGCATGTGACATGCACCATATGCGGGTAGGAGGCCTTCAGCAGATGAGCAGCCTTGGGTATGTAGGTTGAGGTGTCTGTGTAGAGTCACAGGACCTTAGCATCTTTGACTCCTGTAATGTATAGAACTATCAGGGACTGGTTTATAGACTCCCATTTGTTCTCTCCAAAGGCGTCGAACACACTAGGAAAGGCCTTGTCTTCTCATCTGCTGCAAGCTTCTCAGCTACAAAGTGAGTGATAAAGCACCCCTTCACATTTGTCGTCTCACCTACGGAAACCCAGAAACCCAAATGCAAGAGTCGCGAAACCCTTCTTCGATTCTTCCTAATGTCTCTTCACGCATAGGCCGGAGGTAGTTCTTTCGCAATGTAGACTCGAATGGTATGCTGCGGTTGCAATATTTCTATAGGAATTGTTCTGCTAACTGCATGGTTTGCAGAACACGGTCTCTCCATCTGAAGTGTAGCACGGTAACGCAAGTAAGTGTCCACTGCCGAATCAACACTTTCTTGGTTGTCTTTCTTTTCGGCATGGAGGAGAAGCACAGAGGAGATTACCAGACCACTATACAACGATAAGAACAATAACGTAGACTGGGCCAGCGCGTTGTGGTTAAACCCAGTAGTAGAGTTCAGAAAAGTCATTCTTGCCAGGGAACATGAAAATCTGACTCTGCACTTGATAGCGAAACTGAAGGCTAAATATTGTTTTATAGATGCCGATGTTGAACATAGGCATTTATAGGTGTTAATACTATAAATAGCCACATGTGGGCATTATAAAAACAGTACTATATTTTTTCTTAAAATTCATTACATGCTCATATAATGAAAAGGGTTGATTATGAAGCAAGGAACAAAATAGGCATTTGCCTAAGGTCCGATCTATAGTACTAAAGCACCCGAAGTCATTAAGCTTTGCTAAGGGTACTCTCCTTCAAATTTCCATTCTTTTTTGTTTTCTGGAGTCAGCATATAGTGCCACTGTTTTTAATCAGCGAAATGTGCCCAGTGCCTGTTTGCTCCTTTGACAAATTATTCGTTGCCAATTCAGCCTCCCCATGACCCCCCCCCCCCCTTACCCCCTTTCACTGCCCAGCTGCTCCCCCCTGTACATTTGGGAAGTAGGGTCTCCATGGTTCCCGGACATTTCAAGGCAACGTTTGGTTCGTGGTAGCGTTTAATGATGTCCTTACGAATCAACCCTCACCACCCGCTCTCCGCTCTTCTCTCCCCCAGAATCTCCGCATGCTGGGTGACTAAAAATTACCGTAGTTACTCGCATAATGAGCACACTTTTTTTTTTCAAAAAATATGCGCAAAGTTGGGGTTCATTATGCAGGGTAAAATTTTGAGTGATTATATTTTTCTGCAGCCGCCTCTAAAAAGTCGCAGTTTCGCACGAAAGGCTTCATCGATTGCGATGGCAAATGCGTAGACAGCTACACGAAGTAAGGATAATAGTTTTATGGGCCGTATAAACTGGCAAACATTCATTAACTATGTAAATTAACACACTGAAGGACTGCGGACACTTGCTGTCAAAACGTTGGCGTGAGGAAGCGCAGCAGCCACAGCAAGCGAAGTGACCTTCATACTGTGCATCACTTCAACACAAACTGAGTGCATGCACAAAGGTATAAGCCACCGCCACACCTAGTCAGCCCCCGACACAGATCGCTATCAAGATAGGGCGCGTGCGACCGTGCAGTGTGCAGTTGCTGCGCCGCCCCCCTCCCTCCCATCCCCCCTATGCCATGCGTGCGACAGAATACGGTGAATTTTCTTTCCGCTTTCTTCCCTCGAACACGGGAGATTGAGGCGCGATCGTCGGCGCCAACGGCAAAAATGCGCCTGGAGTGTCCATATACTTGCTATGCAATAAAAAAAGGAGACGCGCGGTATGATTCGGCGTCCGATACAGTCGTACCTGCCGGACGCCTTATCAGACACCGAATCGTACCGTGTGCTTCCTACTTCACGGCAGCAAGTTCAAGGTGCATTCATTATGTGAGGAAAAGAAAAAACATACTTAATTGGAAAAGTCAGGGGTGCGTTCATCACGCTAGTGCCTTCATTATGCGAGTAAATGCGGTTCCACTTGCCTATCATGTGATGAGGGCCTGTTTCCCATGAGCCTTTCGTTTATATTTTTTCATGACTAAGCAGAGCTGTCGCATGGCGCTTTTTTCTTTTTTCATGGTATCCATGGTGCCCTACATTTCCTCACATTTTACACAGTTGCTAATCCGCCTTTTTCACAGCGTAAAGGCGCATGTGCTCTAGCGGATTAGTCCCAAAACATTTTGGAAAGGTCGCGTGTGCGGTTGTGCGGCCCAATCTTGGGGGAAAGGCCCTGAAAAAGAAAAAAGCACACGGACGCGCACTGCAGCAAACACTTGTGCCGTGTACCATGTTGCAACTCCACTTGTAGCTCTATGCCGGTGTGATACTGAAAACGTGCGTAGCGAAAGACTGCAACTCCATTTTAAAACCGAAAGCGGCCAGCTAGGCCTCCGTCCAGACTGCACAGTGGACCAGGTAGTTGTCGCGTTTCATTGATGGCTTGCAAATTTATTGAAAAAGCCCCACGTTACACTTGGGCGACACTTCAAAAACATCACGTTGCTGACAAAGTCTTCTTGCAGCGTTGACCCTCACTTGCTGGTGGTGGCAGCGTGTGCCTGACTTCCCGTACTTGTTTATGGTGCAGTAACACTGGTTCGATACGGGACCAATGAGACGCTGACACCAACGATTGGGCGACTATTCAGTGCAGTGTGTCACTGAGACCGTTTCATCATACCAGGCCGACAACGATGCAGCGGACGAGCGCTAGTTGTCTTCGTGTGACAGGCTTGTCGATGGCACCGACAAAATCAGTGTGCCGACCGTCGTTCGACCGAACCCCGCGCAATCGGCCGTCGAAGTGACAACGCGATAGCCGCAGCGCCTTCGTTTGTATAAATGATCAATTAGACTCAAAGTGAGTCGAAACATGCCTTCGAAGTTGAAATGCACAAGCTTCAATCCTCTCAAGCCGTGCACATTAAGTTTGAACCAATGTTGATCCTGTTTAGCGAAGGTTAGGTTAGGCCTGGCCTCATCGAGTTTGTGCACCCGCTACCGGGGGACCTGAACTTAAAAATAAGCCGTAACGACGAAGAAAGCTGCTCTTATAGTTCAGTTGTGACCCTATAGCGATTTTAACATCAACTACCGCGGCGCGTACACAATAAGCGGTAAGCGGCGACATAGTACTGTGCCAACATCTTGACGTTACTGTACTCGAAGGCTGCCGGTCGCATTCGCAACTTAAATGCATGGGTCTGCACGTGCTGTTATGCTGACACATTTCTTAATTCTAGAGATACATGTTTACCTCTACGTCAAACTGGGAAGCAAGAAACAGTACATTCGGTGCAGCAGCATAAACAACCACCTCGCTCAGTTACCAACGGTGTCAGCTATGGCATCCGCGTTTTCGCGAGAGAACTACGTGGTCTATAAATGAGCGCTTACGCCGAGCACAGTTTTTTCTAATAATATTTTATGACGCACCAACTGTAGGTATGATGAGGTTAAAGAAAATAGGAAGAACAGCGTGTAATATATGTATCTGGATCAAAGTCGCCTTGTTTAAGTGGCTTGGGCCCTCATATTGACTCGTCTCGGGGTAGAACAGTGCCCCTCATGTGCGCAGATATGTATGTCTTACTATGTTTTGGCATTATTTCATATTGCTACACGAGTGTGGTATTTGGTTGTTTGAACGATGCGCGCGGGCGCCATCACTCGAGAAAAGAAGAGGAAGAAGGAGCTGGGGCTCGCGCTGTGAGTCTAACCGGTCAGCGCTGCAACCGCTGTTGTAAATACAACCTGTAAATCGTTGGTCGTCTTACTGACTGGTCCTTCGCGTAACAATATCATTGATGCGCCGTTTGCACAATATTTGAAGCTAATAACGTCCTGTGACTTTGATGTCGATGTAAAGGAATGCGCCGCTTTGGTAAATCCAACATGAAAGGCTGCACTCGAAGACTTCTTGAATATGCGAAATCTCTAAAAAATGTGTAGAAGGAATACAAAAAGCAAATTGCAAGTGCAGAAATCGGCAACAAGAAACTCCAAGAAAGATGGAATTCAGCGTGCCTTTATCAGCCGCACTGTTAGCACAACAGTGCACTCAGGCCTGCTCACTCGGCAGTCAGTGAGTACTACGTGGCTTTGAAGAACAACATGCTGCCCCGGAGAAGCCATTAATAATTAATCACAACCGGCGAAAGCCATGGCATCCTTCCAAAATGGTTCCAGTGGCGTGCAGCAGAGGGCACCACAGGAAAATGAAAAAGGTGGATTGTGAGACAATTTTGAGTAGTCTAATGAGAGCTATCGCCTTGCTTTTTTTTTTTGTAGTTGGAAAGCAAGACTACTCGGACGATGACTGCTTTGTCTGCTGCTTCTTGACGCACGGTGAATGTGATGTTCTTTACGGAACGGATGGCAAGTTCCCGGTTGACACCGTCATGGAGCCTTTTCGTGGAGACGTCTGTCCCAGCCTCCTTGGCAAGCCCAAGCTGTTCTTCATTCAGGTCAGCATCTCTCAAATCTGTTTCCACACGAATCTAAACTATTTCACCTAGTGGACTCCTTCAGCATTGCAGGGTGACAAGGAATGCCTATTTTAGGGGACACTCAAGAAAAACACTAAATGAGGTTAGAATGATAGTGTTTTCTAAAACTTCTTTAATTTCGCATTAAGAGTTCAGTTACTAAGATAAAATGGACAGTAAACTTCTATTTCTTTTATTTCATGCCAAAACATTGGCGCCTGTACAACACGTAACGTTACGAATTCCAAAGCATTCTCTCATATTTCAGCCGTTTTGGGGCAGTAAAGTTATCGAAACTTGTTAAGTTCAGTCTTTGGCTTCTTTTTAGAATACAGTGTAGTCAATCTTGTAGTGCTACAGTAGAACCCCGTTGATACGTTCTTCACTGGACCGCAAAAAAAAACAGCATAAGAGCCAAGAAACACAAAGCCGAGAAACAGGAAAAATTGAGAAATGGGAGTAGTGTTGAACTGCACACAATATTATTTTAATTCTTACATGCGAAAAAAAGTTGTTTCGCCCGAAAGCCGAAGCATCGATTACGATAGCAAATTAGTAGACAGCCATACAAGGTAAGGATAGTAGTTTTATCGTCCGTATAAACTTGTAAACATTCGCTTATTAACTATATTAACAAGCATGGTGTCAGCGCCCACAGGCAAACATGAACACATCACACTCAATGAGCACGGACACGCACTGTCAAACGCTGGCGTGAGGAAGCGCCGCTGCAGAAGCAAGCGAAGTGACCTTTGCGCTGTTGTCTATCGCTTCAATGCAAACTGAGTGCCGAGAACACACAGCACGCACAAAGATACGAGCCACCGATGCACCTACACTGCCTAGACCCTGCCCCCAACGCAGATCGGTTTCCAGATACGGCCCGCGCGCCGCGGCGCAGTTCGCAGTTGATACAGTGGTTCGTTTTGAGAAAGGAAAGGTTAGCACTATCTTCTGCTGCAGTTGATGCCAGAGTACAACAACGCCCGCTATCCGACCTTCTTCCCGCTTTGTTCCCTCCTCGGTGCCTCAAGCGCAACGGAAGAAGGCGCGCTTCCTCCCGGCTTTTCTTTCTTTTGCGCGCGAGATTTAGACGCGGTCTTTGGGTCCCCTCACACGCTTTCACTTGCACATACAGCATACGGCGCACGGCGACGGCGTTATTGCCCTTGGACTTTATACGGAACATCTATGAGCGAAAACCAATTTTAGGGCCACAACGCGTCATAGACGCCATCTTTAGATTGTAAATGCTGATCTCAAGGGCCATACTTTTGCTGGCAGAAACCGAAAATACGTCATAAGTGTCGCCCCCGGCACTGGGCGGCCAATGCCATCGTCAAGCCGCCAAACCAAGCGACATGAAACGTCAAAATGGCTGCTCGGGCAGGCGCGGGGTGGCAGTTCGAAACATATGATGCGGGAACGGTCCCACAGTTGCGACGCAACAGCGGGGTTAGCAATGCATTGGGTTCTATGGGAGCTGTGCCGGGACCGGCCGAAAGCGACTGGGAAGATGCAGCACCCGGGAACATAACCGCGGGGTTCTACTGTAGAAGGTAACTAAGCCAAAGCAAATGTCATCAAAATTAGGGGTGTGCGAATACCAATAGTAAGTCTTGAATCGAATCAAGGAAAAAAGCCGCATATCAAATATCAAATAACAAAATTATTTAACAGAAGCTCAAATATTTACAAATTCTCATGCAAAAAAAGCAGCTGTTGCACATGATCTAGGGTCAACTTCTCCCTATGGGCTGTAACAATGTTTCCAGCCATCAAAAACAACTTTTCACTTGGAACACTCATTGCTAGAATGCCCATGTACTTCATGGCCATCTTGCTCAGTCCTGGGAGCTTGCTGCCTGTTTCTTTCCAGAACGCTAGAAGGTCTTGGTCCTTAGTGCAAGTGGGCTCTCGAAGATAATGCTGAAGCTCCTCGATGTCACTTGTAAATGAGATAAACTCTGTGCCTTCCTGGAAGCCCGCATGTATTCTGTCCTTGACAGCCGTGACTGTGTCGCTGTACAACTCCGGGATGATTGTCCTCGAAAACGTCGTGCGGCTGGGTATCCTGTATAATGGCTCCATGTGGTTCATCAGCTCTTTGAAACCTCGATTTTCGACACAGATGAAAGGCTGAAGGTCGAGCGCCAGCATTCAGGTCGTTATCGCCATTCTCTCGCACTGCGATAGGTCCTTACCCGACTTCAGCGCACTTTTGATGAGCGGCTGTGCACCGTCTGGTCTTCCTTGCTTCCCGCTGTCTGTAAAAAACACTGTGCAAAAAAAAATGCTTGTTCTTGAGATGGTTCTTGAGATGAACCGGTTCGCGTTTGTACTCGATGGCGTTCGAAGTTTCGTTTCACAGCTTTTGCACGTTGCCTCTTGGGCCGAGTTCTTTACGAAATGTTTCCAAATGGCCCTTTTCGTTCGTTCAGTCATGTCGCCCCTGACTGAGAGCAGGATAGTCGGACTACGTTTTCCGGCAGATAACACAGATAAATTCGGGAGCAGAACACGTTGGCTTGGTTTCCCACAGCGAGGGACTTGGTGGTTTCGGATTGCCCGGCAAAGACGCCAACGGCCAACAACGCAGAGCGTGCAGGGGAAACGGCGGAAGAGAGACTGGCGCCACCTCTATCCTGCTTGCAAAAGTAGGAAAGAAATTGGTTGGCTCAGCGGCCGAGAAGTGGTGCGAGTGCCGCCCACGCAGCGACGCGACGCAGCCAACACAGCATTCCATGTCAGCCGTGGGGCCGTGGTGTGCGGTTTCGCGGTTCACAATGGTGCGCTTTCGTTTTGTGCTCGCGAATGGCAGTCTCCGATTCCTCTCAAGTATATCTACAACTTTTTCTTGTGAAGGAAATGAGGAATGGTGCAACCAAGGCTGTTTTAGTTTAGTTTCATGGTTCGGCTGTGTCACGAACACATTTAAATCTGCGTGCTATCAGGATCATGGCATTCAAACTTTGTGTATTTAGAGTCTTTGCACTAGACCATGATGGAACAGTAGAACTGAAATGGGTTTCGCATATTACGCGCCAACCAGGCTCGCCGAATCTATTGAATATTTGAGTAACCGAACACTTAAGATTCGATTCGGGAGTCGAACTATCCGAGAAGTTACAATTTGATTCGTATTCGTATATTTGAGTATTTGCACACCCCTAATAAATATCTATGTTATCATTGCAATGTGGTGGGTGAACTTCAAGGTGGTGTCGCCAGCAGTCCTTTGTTTTTTCTTCTTTTCTGGCTTGCCATGCTTCCTTTCGCACTAAAAGTGGCTCTTGTGGTATTGCAGAAGCGTAATTTACTAATACAGCTCAGCTTATGTTTATATTTACTGCCACCTTAAGCTGCAATTTCCAGCTTGTGCTAGTGATTATTACACTGAGTGGTTCAGAAATTACAGGAAAAAGTAAAAGTTCAGTAATACGAAAAAGAGAGTCGCATGATGTGGTTTTCATTAAGAAACACAGAAATACATGTGAGTTTTAAAAATTGTGAACTATTTTATTGCCAGGTTAGTTACATTTGTTTCTGCCAGGGGCGCTTCAGTTGTGTCAGTAGTTTTAGATGTATAGATGTACTGTCGCACCCATTTATAACGAACACGACAGTTTCGCTAAAAATGGTCGTTATATCAGTAGCTTATTATGCGTGTATGCGCCCTCCAGAATGTGAAAAAATTAACGACCTTGAACCAAGGCATTGGCAGTTGCGATTAGACATCAATTTGGTGCAAAAATAATACTTCAGTTATCTTCATTTTTGTTTCTGGCACGTTTCTGCACCTAGCTGCAAATATTTGTGGGGAACAAAAAAAAGCCCTGCCTAAAGAGCCAGTGTCATAGCTCATTGAAAACGGACACCAGCCTTTAAGGGCTTCCCTAATCAGGACTGCGGGAAGAAGAAAAAAATGAAAGAAAGGAGGGAGTGATAGGCATGGTATTGCTATCGATGCTGTATCAGCAGAGAGAAACTGATGAGCTGAGGGGGAACGAAGAAGGCATAGAGTTTGCTACTACAGAAGAGTAGAATTTTGGGCCAGTTGGTGATGCATACTTGAATGCAGTGAGGCACGATAGATGGGACAGTGTAAGGTTCTCGAGACAGACAGGACAATGGCTACTGACAACCAGTGGCGCACTGACGGGAGGGGTTTCGGGGGTTGTAACCCCCCCCTGAGGCCGACTTAACCCCCCCTTTTGTTTAACCCCTTTTCTTTCCTTGCGCATTTGAGTACTGCAACTAAGGTGTAAGATGCGCAATCGTCTGCACACTCGCAAAAAGCGAAATTTTTGACAATTTCCCGCGAAGAAATTGAAATTAGTGCTGTTTGGATGGTATTGGCAAAGTCACCCCCCCCCCCCCCCCCCCTGGCAGAGATCCTGGGTGCGCTACTGCTTACAACTGTGAACATTTATTGGCAAATTTCGCTGCAACAGGACAATGTGTGCATGTATCCAAGACACTCTGAAACCAGCCACAAAAAGAGCACTCGCAATAAACAAGGCTATACGGCAAAAATTGCATACAACATGTGCACAATCTTTTCATGAAACATGATAATTGGGAAGCATGTGCATGCTAGCAACTGTGCACAACTGGCATAAAAAAGCAAAACAGAACTGATTGAACCAGCCTAGCTGTGGCTGCCCATGAATAACGTTTCTTTGTTTAAAGGTGCCACCAAAGTCATTTTAACGCACATATCAGATCCAGATATCCAACACCGCTTCCAAAAGCTCACGTTCTAATTTTATTTTTCCATAGCCTACAACTTCCGCATTCTTCAAACACGGATAACAACCGCAACTTTTGCAGTGCAAAGCAAGGTTCGATTC